>NW_020954559.1:16906136-17035164 GCF_900497805.2 Vombatus ursinus | reverse complement strand
AGAGAGAGAGAGAGAGAGAGAGAGAGAGAGAGAGAGAGAGAGAGAGAACCAAGAAAGAGCAGGGTCACAAAAACCCAGAGAGTAGAGTATACAGGAGGAGAGGAAAGACAATAGCACAAAATACTTTGGAGGTCTAGAGTGAGGAGGACTGAGAAACTACCATCACAGTTGGCAATTATGACAATGCTGGCAGCTTTGGAGAAAGTAGTTTCAGATAAGTTTGGCAACCAGATTACAAATGGTTGGGAAATGAAAGAAAAGACAGTAGAGACAAGGAGAATAAATAGTTTTTTCTAGGAGTTAGGCTGGGAAAGGGAGTAGAGATGCAGGATAATGGTTTAAGCGGATGGTAGGGTTTAGTGCTAGTTGTTTTGAGGATGGGTGCTAGGTGGTGCTGTGGATGGATTGCTGGGCCTGCAGTGAGGAAGACTCATCTTCCTGAGTTCAAATCTGGCCTCAGATATTTACTAGCTGTGTGACTCGGGCAAGTCACTTAACCCTGTTTGCCTCTGTTTCCTCATCTGTAAAATGAGGTGGAGAAGGAAATGGCAAATTATTCCAGTACCTTTACCTAGAAAACCCCAAATGGGGTCATGAAGAGTTAGACATGACTGAACAACAACTTTTGAGAATGTGGGAAACTTGGGCATTTTTGAGGTATCTGGGAAGAAACTGGTAAAAAGGGAAAGATTGAAGAGAGAGAAAGGGAATGATTGTTTAGATAGTAAATAGCATTTTTACATACACAAATTTCATTTGATCCTTATAACAACAGTGTGAAGTAGGGAGTACAAACATTATCATTCTCATTTTACCCCTGAGGACATTGAGACTCAAAAACATTAAGTAACTTACCTAAGGTTACAAACCTAGGGAGTAACAGAGTCAGAACTTGAATCTAGGTCTGGTCTTTTTTCTTCTTCTTCTTTTGAGGCATTTGGGCTTTAAGTGACTTGCTCAGGGTCATACATTTAGTAAGTATCAGAGGTTGGATTTGAACTCAGGTACTCTTGACTCCAGAGTCAGTGCTCTATCCACTGCTCTTCCCGCCCCCTTTGAGCCAATCAGGGTTAAATGACTTACCCAGGGAAATCCAGTTCTTTCTAATGTTAAATCCAGAATTTTTTTTTATACCATATTGCTTACCATATAGAACAGATAATTAGTAAAAGAAAGAATATATTTGGGTATGGAAGTGGTGGTGAGAGTAACATAGAGGTTAAATGAAGGGCAATATCCTCTTGCTATGTACTCTTACAATATAACTCAAATGTCATAAGAACACAGAAGGCCAGAGCTGTTGTCTATGGGCCTCTGGATGTACCAAATAGAAAGTTAGTGTAATTTTAGTACAAGAAACAAAGCTGAATATTCTTTATCAGAGATCTGTGATTTCATCATTATGGTACCTTAGATATCATAACACTGGGGAAGTTAATCTATTCAGCCTTGGTATTTCCCTGTAGCTGCTGGGTCCAAGGGTGAATGAGACCAGATTCGAACTGAGGAAGAAGAATCTTCCTCACTCCAGACCCAGCAATCCATCCATGGCACCACCTAACACCCATCCTCGAAACAACTAGCGCTAAACCCTACCATCCCCTCGAACTATCATCCTGCATCTCTACTCTCTTTCCCAGCCTAACTCCTAGAAAAAGCTATTTATTCTCCTTGTCTCTACTATCTTTTCTTTCATTTCCCAACCATTTGTAATCTGGTTTCCAAACTTCTCTGAAACTACTTTCTCCAAAGCTGACAGCATTGTCATAATTGCCAACTGTGATGGTAGTTTCTCAGTCCTCCTCACTCTAGACCTCCAAAGTATTTTATGCTATTGTCTTTCCTCTCCTCCTGTATACTCTGCTTTCTGGGTTTTGTGACCTTGCTTTTTTTTTCTTGGTTCTCTCTCTCTCTCTGTCTCTCTCTCTGTCTCTCTGTCTCTCCCTCTCTCTCTCTTTTTTATTTTTTGCTTTTTGATGAGGCAGTTGAGGTTAAGTGGCTTGCCCAGGGTCACACACCTAGTAAGTATCAAGTGTCTGAGTCTGAATTTGAACTCAGGTCCTCCTGGCTCCAAGGCCAGAGCCACTGCACCACCTAGCTGCCCCTGTTGGTTCTCTTTTTACTTGACTCCTTGGTATCCTTAGCTGATTATCCATGGTTGCAAATGCCAAGGTTCTTCCCTGGTCCCACTTCTCTTCTCTCATTATACTTCTTGTCTTGGTGATATTAGCATCTCCTATGTGTGTAATTATTATCTCTGTCTTGATAACTCACAGATCTCTATTTCTAACCTGAATCTCTCTCCTGAACTCCATTTCCACACCACTACCTGCCTACTGAATATTTTGAAGTGGATGTCTAGATTATAACTCAAACCCCATGTGTCCAGAAATGTCTAGTTTCCCACAGCACATCTCTCTTTAAAGTTTCCCTGTTTCTGTCTAGGGGTACTATAGTCTATAGCCACCCAGGCTGGCAACCTCAAAGTCATAATCCTCAACTTCTCATTCTGACTTCACATATCCAATCAGCCAGCCCATCTGTCCACCAGATCTTTCCCATCTGACCCCTTCTGTCTACTCGGGCAAAAATACAGGATTCAAGGATGTTTATTTTGTGATACACATGCCAAATGTCTTCCATCAGGCCCTATTCTTTAAGGACTAGATATTGTGATTAAACTCAGCTATTACAATTCAGACAGGGTGGAATTGACCACAGCTTTCATCATTGTCTACCTCTCTGGTTCTTATGTCTGCATGTGTGGGCCCTGGGACAGTACCAGCCATCATCCTGACTGACACAGCTATTCAGCTACTAAATCCACGTACCACATGGAAGGCATAGGAGGAGGAGACTCAGCTGAACTGTAATTAGACATTTTATAGGCCAAGGCAAGCACCAGAAAAGAACCACAGGACACAAGGTCCAGTAGAAAGGGAGAATAAAAAAAAAGAATTCTGATATAGCCACTGGCAGGGAAAGGAGTAGGGTGAAGTTAGGGCAAGGAGAAAACATACCATCTGAGAGCTTCCTATTTTAACTAATTATTCTTGCTAAGTGTTACTCCCAGCCTTTTCTACCTTTTGAAGGAAAACAATCACTATCAATGCCTTCTAAATTTTGATATGCTGGGGTAATGCCCTGGTTGATCTACCCTAGTTATGGTTATGGATCTAGAATTCAACATTGTATACATAACAGTTATATAGATCCTCCCGTCCTCAATCAGTTTCTTTCCTATATTTTCTCAAGTCTTAAAAGAAATTCTTCTCACCATCATATATGGACTGCTTTGATTCCAGATACATTAGCCCCTTTCCTATTATTTAGCTCCCCTGAATGCTAGGGCCATTAATCATCACTTGTTTTTAGTTGTTTACAGAAACTTCAATATAATAGGGGTATCCCAAGGACTTCTTCCTCATACGCACATCAATTAAATCAATAAGCATTCATCAACTACCCATAAAAATGAAACAGCCCCTGCCCTCAAGGAGCTTATATTCTAAAAGAAAATCTAAGTGCCTCACAAGGAGGCACTGTCTCCTTGGGTAATGTTCCTCCTTTGTGCCCTGCAGTCTCCCATGCTCTCTGTTACACTGCCATTCGGATCTACTTCCCTAAAGCAGAGAATATAACACAGGATAGTAAAATTGATCAGATGTGCAAAAGAACTACAAGAGGTTCTGAAATCTGTAGTGCAAGATGCTATTCTTTTGTATTAAGTTGTTGTGATAGCCTACATTAATTTCTCAAAATCTGTTTGAACTGGCAGAGGTTTGTGGAAGATGAGCAAGTTGCTTTTAGAATAGAAAATTTAAAACACAATAAAAGAAATAATCAGGGATGTGAATCAGCTTAGTACAATGGAAATATCACTGGATTTGGAGTCAGAGAATCCATGTTCAAATCCCAGCTGTGACCTCAATTTCCTCATCTGTTAAAATAGAGAGCTGGACTAAAAGAGAATCTAAGGTCTCTTCCATGTTTAAATTTAGGATCCTCTGATCCCCAATCTGCTATCCTCTTTCAGGATAGTGGGTTGGTATTAGATAGGGATGCACTGGATCCAGCTAATATGGGCTAACAAGAGCCATTTGTTAAATTTTCAGTGTGAGCACTTATGCTTTGGAAATTGGCAAATGTTACAAATCAGGGTTTCATTTTATCCTTGTTGATTATCTACGCTTAGGAAAATGACAGAGAAAGAATTAATAATTTATATTAAACTTAAACATGTACTATACATACATGTCCCCCAATAGAGAGCCAATTGTTAAATATTTACCAACCTGTCACTGGCAATGGCCAAACTTAAAAATAATTAAGCATGTGAAGAAATCGTGATTTTGGCAGTGGATTAAGACAGACTTCCATTTGTCTATGGCTTATTAGACAGTCTTAAAAAGTTACATGATAATTTTATGGGTTAAGTGAGGCCCATGATCACTAGCTAAAAAGTCTCAGAGATAGAATTGGAACCCAAGTCTTCCTCATTCTAAGTGCATCGCTCTAGCCACTAGTCCACATCCATCTGCCCCACCCCATCCATCTGTTTGTTTTTTACCTCTCTGTAAGCAACCAATACTACTGTGCTATAAGAAATGATGAACTTGATGATCTTAGAAAAATATGGATAAACTTGCATGAAATAATGAAGAGCAAACTGAGCAGAACCAAGAGAATGTTGTATACAGTAACAACAATATTGTTTTAAGAACAACTTTGAGTGACTAAGTCATTTTGACTATTATAAATACCCAAATTAACTACAAAGGACATATGAAGGAAGACATTTTCTGCATCCAGAGAAAGAATTGATAAATAGAATTATATATAGAATGGTTTTACACACACACACACACACACACACACACACACACACACACAGGGAAGAAAAAAGGAAAAAAGAGAAAATTACGTGATAACTTTATTGTATTTTAAAAGGAATAACAAGTTGTACATAATAGATTTACAGTTGCATGTATAATCATCTTTTTTTCCTATTCTGCTATGTTATGGAAATGCATATTTTATTTAAGTTCAGAATAAAATAAATAAAATAAAGCAACCAGCTCCCCATCTCTCAATAGGAATTACAGGAAAAAGACTTAGAAGATGAAAATAGATTTTTTTTTGAAAATAGATATTTTAAGGAGTAGAAAAGCACTTAATGGAGCTCATATCATAGGCAGCAAATACAAAGGTAAAGAGACTTAGAAATGAAAATCAAAGGATAAATGAGAGAAGTTTGTATAAACAGAATGAAGATTACAAAAGGATCAAAAAAAGGTCAAACAAAAATAAAGGCACTACTTATAGACCTTTTAAATGTGTATAAAGAAGAGAGGAAAGGATAGTGGTGAATTGAAGAGAGAAAAGGAATTAAGAAAGAAATTGTGGCGAATTGAGGAGTTCACTGTGGAGCTCTTTTAAGAACAAGAAGAGGTATGAAAGGGGGCAATGATATGAACTAGAGCTGGGTTGCTGGGGACAAGCAAAAGATAAAGAAACAAAAGATTTTCCAGTAGACAGATAGCTCAAGAAGTGGGCAGTGTAATCTACTCATTGAAGAGGAGAAGGACTCCTGGGCTTGCTGGTTTCGTTGTTGTGGTCTACAAGCTTTCTGATAACCACTGAAGCTGATCTTTGGCTGTTGTTTTCAGCGACATGAGGAAGAAAGGTGAAAGACCAGTATAATGAAACAAAGATTATTAAAGACAGCATATAAACAGTGAGAGTGATGATGTGAGAAACTGGAGGCCATTAAGGGCACCAAACATAGCAGGAATATTGCTCCAAATCTGTTAAGAACAGCTGAGGGCGGGACAACTAGGTGGCTCAGTGGATAAAACTCTGGCCTTGGAGTCAGGAGGACCTGAGTTCAAATCCAGCCTCAGACACTTGATACTAGGTGTGTAACCCTGGGCAAGGCACTTAACTCTGATTGCCTCACCAAAAAATAAAATAAAATAAAATTCTACCTTTTGGGGCAGCTAGGTGGCACAGTGAATGGAGCTTTGGCCTTGGAGTCAGGAGGACCTGAGTTCAAATCCAGCCTCAGACACTTAACACTTACTAGCTGTGTGACCCTGGGCAAGTCACTTAACCCAATCACCTAAGCAAAAAAAAAAAAAAGAAAGAAAAGAAAAGCTGAGGGCATGATTCATAAGGGACAGCATTTTGTGTTGGAAAGCAAGGGATGGGAATTCACCCATTCTTTCATGAACATAAGAGAAATCATAAGAGATATCAATAACAAAGGTGGAAAGAATGCTTGTTATATTAAGATTAAGGGGAAAAAACCTTTTGATCAGATGAATAATAACTTTTTAGCGGCAAGGTGGAATGGTGGCATGGTGGGTAGAGTGTGAGACGTGGAATCAGGTAGACCTAAGTTTGAATCTTCTCCCTGATATTTACTAGGCATGTGACTCTTGGTAAGTCACATAACCTCTCTCAGCCTTGGTTTCCTCTTGAATGAATGAATGAATGAGTAAGTAAAATATTTATTAAGCACTTACTATATGCAAAGCATTATGCTAATTATTGGGAATACAGAGGGAAGAGCAAGGCTGTCCCTGCTCTCAAGGAGCTCACATCCTAATGGAGGAGACCACACATATAGAAGGTGCCAGTTGCAAGTCAGATTGAAAAGTCCCATAATCCTTAGGGGTGTAGCTGCAAAGCAGATGGCAGTGCTTCTTTTTAAATGTCGTCTCCACTGATAAAATCATATCACTTTCCAATGTCAAACTATTTGACATTGCCAAAGACTTTGGTGGCAAGAATTTTCTTTCATAATAACTGTAGCTATAGCACCAACAGGGGAAGTTGCCAGCCTGCATCTTCATGGGGGTTGCTTCCCAGGATGATGTTTGAGGGCACTGGACTGAAAGGATTGCTATTCCAAGGGCTCTTAGATTCAGAGTCTGGATGGTCTCCACCAGGGTCTTATACAGTGGTAATGGGTTGACTTGCTTAGTACATGCTGCCTCCTGTCTCTCCCTTGAAGCCTTACAGTTTCAGCTGGTTTGCAGTTGGTTGACAGCTGCTGGGGAAGGCTGGCTCCTTTTTCACAGGCATTGTTTTCCTGGATGATGCCTGTGGGGGCTGGGCTGGAAGAAGGTCTGAGGGGTGCAGCCTCCTAAGGCTCCTTCCTATTGGCGCAGTTAGTTAGCAGTTGTTGCTGGTGGTAGTGATGAGGAAGGTGGGGACCCCTTTCCACAATGATTTCTCCCCTCCATACAGCTAGGTCTCAGTGCAAATATGGAATCCTCTGAAATGTCCACATATATTTGAATGTATACTATATGAAGTTATAATTATGTAAAATATGTATTTTAATTACATTTATATAAATATGTAGTTTTTATGTAAAAAATTATGCAAAATATAATTGGTTCTAGTCCAATGGAAATATGCATTGCAAATTCAAATAATGTGGCCACTTAAGGGGATTTATTTATATTCATACTACCGTACTGCTGTTGTTAAGTCATTTCAGTCGTGACCAACTCTGTGTGACCCCATTTGAGGTATTCTTGACAAAGATACTGGATTGGTTTGCCCTTTCTTTCTCCAGCTCATTTTACAGATAAGGAAACAGAGGCAAACAGGGTTATATGACTTCCCCAGGGTCATCCAGCTTGTAAGTGTCTGAAGCCAGATTTGAATTCAGACAGGTGAGTCTTCTTGACTCTAGGTCCTGTGCTCTATCTACATCCCCATGTGGCTACTCCAGCACTGCTGGGACCTATCTGTACTTGCTGTGGGGATTATGGGGGCTGGGCTCCAAGCAGGTCTGGTGGTTTGGAAGGCAGTGCTATTGCAAGACTGTTGTGTTCTCTCTCCATCAAAGTCTGAAGGGAGATAGTGTTCAAGGTGATGGTGCCCATGGTTTGACTTGCCTAATAGATGCTGCCTTCTTTCTCTCCCTCAAGGTGCCTTACTGCTTTGGCTAGGCTGATTTGCCTGCTCTTGCAGTCTGTTTTTTTTTTTAAGAGCTTCTTGGGATAATAGCCTCTTCCTCACAGGGTTGTTATGAGATAACACATGTAAAGTGCTTCACCTACCTTAAAACACTGTATGTTAGTTATTATCTTTAAATTTAAATTTTTATTGATATCTTTTGTTTTTTTTTATCACCTTCAGTTCTGAACGTACCCATTCTACTTCAACTACTCATTGAACCATCCCTTCTAATAAATCATTTTTTTTTTAAAAGAGAACAGAGCAATTCTGCCAAACTAAAACTAGCATATCAACTGAGTCTGAATGTATATGCAAAGAATGATGACTTTTTTAAACCATGCAAAGGAATATGTGAAACTATTAATATAACCAGAACCCTCAGTAGGAGAGAGAGAGAGAGAGAGAGAGAGAGAGAGAGAGAGAGAGAGAGAGGGAGAGAGAGAGAGAGAGAAATTGAATTGACAAAGGAAGTGAGGCAAGGCTGCCCATGTGTGTGGTATATTTACATTCTCATAATACTAATTATTTCTCACATTTCTCCAGTGCTTTAAGGTTTCCAAAGCACTTTCCCCACCTTGACCCTGTGATGTAGGTAATGCATCTTTTATTTTCCTATCTCCATTATGATCTGATGATCAGGACAGTGAAGTGATTTAACCCAGGGCCAAAGAGCTAGCAGATAGCAGGGCAGGATTCCAATCTAGGCCGCTTGCGTCAAGGCCAGTGTTCTTTCTGGTACACTGCTGCTTCTCATCAAAAAAGACTAATCAAAATCTAGGGCAGTGGAGTGTAAAGATAAAACTGAGGCAGTGATATATAGGCTGAGTCCAGTTATGTCTTATACCAATGACATCATTCCGGCAACAGCAGAAGAGGAGGGAGCATTTAAAATGTAGTCATTATGTCAGAGAAGCTAGGGCAAGAGTCAACAAAGAAAATGGGAAGCCATAGACATGGGAGATAAGAGAAATACAATACTATTGAAGATGTAAAGTGGGCAAAGAGCCTGTGAGAATTCTTGGCCTATACTTTCATAAGAGAAAAGGATGCAAAAATATACAGGGAGGTGAAAATAAAGGCAGTGGAAAAGAGGAAACATGTAAGGAAGTCAAAAGTTATTGGAGAATCAATCAATCAGTTAGAATTTATTATGAGCTTGCTATGTGCCAGGCACTGTGTTAAGTACTGGGGATAAAAGAAAGCCAAAAAACAGTCTCTGCTCTCATGGAGCTCATGGTATAACAGGAAGACAACATGCAAACAGCTTTGTGTAAATAAGATAGTGACAGGATAAATTGGGGGTAGTCAGAGGAAAAGCACCAAGGTTAAGAAGGACTGGGAAAGGTTTCCTGCAGAAGGTGTAACATTGGCTGAAACTGGAAGGAAGTCATGGAAACTAGGAGGGTGAAGTGAAGAGACTGAGGATTCCAGGCATCGGGGCTAGCCAGTGAAAATGCTCAAAGTTGGGAAATGGAGTACTTGTGTGAGGCACAGCAAAGAGACCAGTATTACTGGATCAAAGAGTACTTGGAGGAGAGTAAGTTGTAAGAAGACTGGAAAGGCAGTCAAGGACCAAATTATGGGGGGCTTTAAGAGCTAAACAGTGGATTTTATGTTTGCTTCTAGGAGCAATAGGGAGCCACTGGAGTTTATTGAATAGGGAGATAGTTCACCGAATAGGTAGCTAGCTGGAACAGTGCAGCTAGCTGGATTGAGCAGCAAGGCTGGATTCAGGAAGACCTGACTTCACATTTGGCCTCAGATACTTACTAGCTATGTGAACTTGAGCAAGTTACTTAACTCTGTTTGCTTCAGTTTCCTCATCTGTAAAATGAGCTGGAGAAGGAAATGGTAAACCACTCCAGTATCTTTGCCAAGAAAACCCCAAATGGGGTCACAAAAACTGAAATGAATGAATAACTTAAATACCATTTGCTTCAGTTTTCTCACCTGTAAGATGGGGATAATTATAGCACCTACTTCTCAGTGTTACTGTGAGATTCAAATGAAATGATAATTGTAAAGTACTTAGCAAAGTTCCTGGCACATAGTAAGGGCTATATAAATGTTAGCTATTATTATTATTATTATGACATGATTGTTATGCTCATTAGGAAAATCAATTTGACAGATAAATGAAGGATAGATTGGAGTGGAAAGAGGCTTAAGTCAGTGAAACAAACCACTAGGCTATTTGCAAAAGGCTAGGTACCACTTGGGTAGTAGCAGTGTTAGAGGAGAAAAGGGGACATATTTAAGAGATGTTACAAAGGTAGAAATCACAAGACTTGGCAGCTGATTGAATTGGGTGGAGTGAGAGAGAGTGATGGATGACATCTAGGTTGCAATCCTGGATGACTAGGAAGATGGTGGTACCCTCAACAGTAATAAAGAAGTTAGGGAAAGGGAAGGGTTTGGGATGATCAACACTGTCAAAGGATGCAGAGAAGTCAAGGATGAGAATTGAGAAAAAAAACCATCAGATTTGGCAATTAAGAGAACAGAAGAAGGTCTTTCATTAGATTTTTTTTTGTCAATTTTTTTCTATGATGGTTATCTCTCCTTCAACTAGGTGTGTAGTTCTGATGGAGACCTTCTTTATATCCACGTATGATCTCCTTTATATCTATGAAAGAACAGGGAAAACTTCATTATATGGCATCTTCACATTTGCCACCGGAGGAAGAAAGTCTAGTTACAATCAATACAATCTATTGGATTGGAGGGTGATAGATTTAGTGCTGGAAAAGACTGTGTCAGATGCTATACTAAGTACCAGGGATATAAAGACAAAAAATGAAATAATCCCTGATATGAAGGAGATTACATTCAATCGGGGCGACAACATGTATTCCCATAAATATAGACAGAATAGACGCAAAATTAATATTAAGTAGTTGGGGAAGAAAGGCACTGGTACTTGCAGTTATCAGGAAGTGCTTCATGTATAATGTATTTGAGTTGATTCTTAAAGACTCATTGAGAGAAACTCTCTGAGGTCATTTTATAGCCTATTCATTTTACAGATGAGGAAACTAAGTCACCAAGAGGTGAAATGACCTGTTCATGGTCACACAGTTAATATTGGAGGTAGGGTTTGTACCCAGGTATTCCTGACTCCATTTCCTATGCTCTAACCACAATGGCACCCTAATATTTTTGTGTTCCAACTTTAAGAAGACAGAATAGGACAAACTTTTCATTCCGTTTGCCTATATTTAAATACCAGTGAGAAGGAACAGTCCACTTAAAAGAAAAATTATTATAACAAGAACAACTCTTTCTTAAGTAACTACTGAATGTAGAAAACTGTACAAGATACTGGAATGGAGAAGGAACTTAGAGAACGCCCTATCCCTCCCCTCAAGGACTTTACAGTCTAACAGAGGGAAAAGACACAAACACATTTAGTAATAATACATGTTACACTGGAGATTTACAAAACCAAGTTCTATGTGAATTCTGAGGGTGAAAATTATCACTGAGGGAATAAAGGAAGTCCTCATGGAGATAATAGTATTTGAGTTGCTCTTTAAAGGGAGTAAGGATTTATCAGGTAGAGAAAGGGAGTGAGGGGCAGCAAGGTGGCACAGTGGATAGAGCACTGGCCCTGAAGTCAGGAGGACATGAGTTCAAATCCAGCTTCAGACCAAACACTTGACACTTACTAGCTGTGTGACCCTGGGCAAATCACTTAACCCCAATTGCCCCCCCCCCCCCAAAAAAAAAGAAAAGAAAGAAAGAAAGAGAGTGAAGAAAGTCCAGGTCTAGGGAACTATGTGAGCAAAGGCATAGAGGTAGGAAACATAGGATACTTTTAGGTGGCAGACTTTTATCCTATTTGGCTAAAACCTGGAGTATGTGGAAAAAGAGTAATATGGATCAAATAAGCATTTATTAAGCCCTACTATGTGTCAGATACTATACTAAGTACTAGGGATATAAAGACAAAAAATGAACTAATCCCTGATATGAAGGAGATTACATTCAACCAGGGGAAACAACATGTATTCCCATAAATATAGACAGAATAGACGCAAAATTAATATTAAGTAGTTGGGGAAGAAAGGCACTGGTACTTGCAGTTATCAGGAAGTGCTTCATGTATAATGTATTTGAGCTGATTCTTGAAGACTCATTGAGAGAAACTCTCTGAGGTGGAGATGAAAAAGGAGTGAATTCTATTTATGGAGTCAGCCCGTGCAAAAGCAAGGAGATTGGGGTCTAAGGAGGGAAATAACATTAAAACAACTTCCCCATTAGCCTGTGAGATCCTTAAGAGCAGGACTGTCTTTTGCCTTTCTTTGTACTCTAACATTTAAGCCATTGCCTGGCATATAGGTACTTAATAAATTCACTGCTTCATACTGGCTTTCATATATGCCCCTTAGGATCACAGATTCAGAGCTGGAAGAGACCTCAGAGGTCACCTGGTCCAACATCCTCATTTTACAGTCTTGGAAATTGAGGCCCAGAGAAGTTAAATACCTTGCCCAAGGTGCCACAAATAGGAAGTGACAGAGCCAGGATTTGAACTCAACTCTTCTAACTCCAGTATACTTTCAATTATATTGCACTGTCTCTCATACTAAACATAGCACTTAATAACATGCTTTTAAAAAATGTTTATTGGGTTAGATTGTTAGATTAGTGTGAATCCACTATTCCTAAGGTGGTAAGATTGGATGAGTAGAATTAAGAAGCCAGTACAATAGGAAGTAGATTGCTAAGGCCAACTCTATAGATAGGATTTAACTTATAGTAGATTTGCAGAGTCAATACTTCCTCATGGGGAAATAGACTTAAAATCCTTGCTGTTTTGTTTTTTTTTTAACAACAGAAAAGGTCAATTGACCAAAAGGCTGTGGTAAAGAAGATGGCAACATGATGTGTACGTGTGTGTGTGTGTGTGTATGTGTATGTGTTTGTGAAGATCAAAGACCTGAAAAATAAACTCAGGAGAGTGTTACACAAAGAAATATCAAGGAAGATTTATGCTTATAAAATAGAAATTGCTAATACTCAAGAATGGAGACATAAGAAAAGAATTTTAAGAGGCTTTAGGAAATCAAATGAATATGAAGAAGTAATGTTGTATGTACCATCTTAAGCGACAAACTGCTGTTTAAAGTCCGTATCAACTCATGGGAGATAGGGATAGGACCTACCCTATAGAAGGATGTGGGGAGGAAAAGAGATAGTAAAGCTTTGACTTTGAATGAACCACAGTAAAAAGCTTTTGGAGTCATCTAGGCAGAATTGTGTGGCAGAAAAGATAGATGATAGAGAGATTGGTAGATAGAGCATTTATGAAGCACTTACTATGTATCAAAGACTATGCTAAGTGCTGGGGATAAAACACAAAAAAGGAATACAGTCCTGGCTTTCAAATAGTTACATTTCTTCTTTTTTTGGGGAGGCAACTGGGGTTAAGTAACTTGCCCAGGGTCACACAGCTAGTAAGTGTCATGTGTCTGAGACTGGATTTGAACTCATGTCCTCCTGACTTCAAGGTCAGAGCTCGATCCACTGTGCCACCTAACTGCCCCTAAATAGTTACATTCTTAATGGGAAAACACATGATAGGAAGTTGAGAAAGGAGAGACAAAGCATGAAGAGGAATGGGGTGTGATATGTATGAAGCCATGGTGTGGAGATGATGAAAAACTGTATTTGAGATAAAAGGCTGTGGATTAGCAGTAATACTGAAGTATATAAAAATAAACTACCTAGAAGGCATTGGGGAAGGAGAAGAATGAAATAGGTAAAGGAAAAACAATAAGAATTTGAGATTATTGAGTTTACGAGAAATTGATGTGCAAGATCTATGGGCATTCTGTTCTGGTTTTCTTTTGGTGACAGGAGAATTTTAATTATTGATAATCTATAAATACTTTTTATATGTAAACTCATAAGAACTGTATGAGATGAGATAGGACAGAACTTTGATAATTACAAAGCTTTATATGAGAAAAATGATATTGATGATGATGATGCTGTTATTAAAATTAATAAAGAGTCATTACTTATTGCTGAACAGTTGGGCCATTGCCTGTTCTGTGAAACCCGAAAAGAATGCTGTCTTGTAAAACATCAGACTAGGAGGTTAATGTTCCTTGGAGGACATCTGTCTCAGGATCAATATCATTCTACTTGGCAAATATCAGTGAGTTATTGTCCAACCTGGCAGATATCTCTACTACTGCCGTAGCTACACCTAGAACTTCACATTGGACTGTAGGTGTCCTTGGGTGACAATCAATATTCTCCTGGAAGTTATTTCTAGAGACTCCTATGGAAATCACCATGTAATTCCTGTAGTGATTAAAGCAGAGTCTTTAACTGTTGAGAGACAAAATTCTGAGGACGATCCATTTATTAGCAAGTGTAGCAATTGCCAATAAATAGGGTCAATGACTTCTTAGGAGCCAAAGACCCTAAAGTGAGGGCCTGCAGGGTCTTTTATAGTGATTAACAGGATGACAGAGCAAAATATCCAGTAATATAGGTGTGCCTTCTTCTGACTGGCTAACAAGTAAAAACCTCTGACATCAGCTCGGCATTACATCATTTGGACCTCCCTTTCAGAAAGTCTCATAACCATAAACAAGACATGTGATTTGGGGAATTTGGGAGTGGCTACAATAACTTTGGGTAACTAAGTGGAGCAGTGGATAGAGCACACTGGGTTTGGAATCAGGAAGACTCATCTTCCTGATTCAAATTGTGATCCTGAGCAAGTCACTTAACCCTGTTTGCCTCAGTTTCTTCATCTGTGAAATGGGCTGGAAAAGGAAATGGCAAACCACTGTAGTATTTTTTGTCAAAGAAACCTCAAAATGGGGTGTCAGAGAGTCAGACACAGCTGAAAATGACTGAGGAACAATACAACAGCTTTGATTGAATCAACTTGACCTTTAGGTTAAAGTTTTCTCTGAAATATGGGTAGTGGGTGAAGTTACAAGAGTAGAGGTACAAGTTACAAGATTAGGGGGGAGAATCATGGCCCAAGTGACCCAAGTTATCTGAGTAGACTTGCAAGTGTAAGGAACAATGAAGGGGAATTTTAAATCTAGCTTAAGTCTTCACAATACAGAATTAAAAATCAATTTTCAGTTTCATAATTCTCCCTGTTGACTCTCAAGGGAGGCCACACCTCTTCTGAATCATTTAACCTGATTAAAGTTACAAATCAAAATGTAGTAAAAATCATGCATAACACTCCAAAATAAAGTTATGATTACAGAAGCAAAAATGTTGTGAATAAGAAATTTGAATTGTCGTGAACAATCATGAGTTTTTTAGGAATCAATTTGTCAAAGCCAAAAGACAATTATGAGGTCTGGGGCTAGGAAAGACATATGGCATGGCACAGGCCCCTTGAAGAACTCACATGTAGTTTGGGATAGTATCTCAGCTTATTCTAAAGCTATAACCCCAATATATGAGAATAGGGACTAAAGAAATTTTATCACACATCTTCTACTTTAATGGGACTAATTTGGGAGGGGAATGGCCCCCAAACCATCAGGCTTAAATTTATAACAACTCACCCATTGGTCTTTGAGACCACCCTTGACTGACACATTAACAAACTCTGCCTTAAATAAGTAGGCTTTACAGAGGCAGCAGCGCATGGGGAAAGAAGGAAAGAGAAAGGTGAATATTAAGCCTTCTTCCTAGTAACCCATTCACAGTATTCATTTTATCAGTACATCATATCTTAAGACTCAGCTGTCTCATGTAGTTATCTGGTTTCTGAAAACATCTCCTTTTGGGCATTCTGGAATAGGCCTGTCCTCAGAGCAGTTCTGAAAGAAGGAGCTTCTCTGGTTTGGGTTACTTGTAGAGATTCTTAGATGTTTCTGCTATAATCTTTTGCAAAATCTACCTCAATACAATTTGGTACACCTTCCTAAATTTGGTTTTCCGATAACCAGCTCAAGCATCAGGAACCCATAATTCACCCAAAGCTTCAGAGAATTTAAGGTTTTACATCTCACCTGCTGTTACCTGAACATTGTACCTTATATGGACAGTGCTATCAACAAGCCAAATAGAGAATCTTAAAAAGAGACCCATGAGAGGCTGACTTGGAAGATGAGCCCTTCTGGGTAAAGATCAATATTTATCAGAGTAAACATGTAAGCTAGGGTGCATAAAAGGAACACCTTCAGTTTTACTACTTATAACTGCCCTGTGATTTGTGATCAAATTGTTGTGCTGCTGAGAAATAAAAAACTAAACATTTTAAAATATCACAAAAGACAGGGTTCTGAAACTCTTTAAGTTAAGTTTTAAAGATAAATCTTCCTCTCCATTCAATTTTGAAAATTTTTACATTATGTGTTTATCTTACATCCTTATTTAAATCTAATCCCCCCCCCTTAAGAGGACATTATTACTGTATCATTTTGAAGGAATGAGGTCTTTCAAAAACATGTTCTCATGATGAACACACAATTCTTAAGACAAGCTCAAAAAATTCTTTTATTTAGTTGGTTGGGATATGGAATTTATATTACCAACTGGCATCTTAGTGTTTTTAATATGAGCCTGCAGTTACTCAGATGTCTTCATGTTCAATACTTAATAAAAGTTTATCCCAAATGGCCAACTAATTTTAAGGACAATGATTCCCCCCTTAGGAGGAAATTATCCCTATATTATCAAACATAATGGGATATATAGTGCCAATTAGTGATATATAAGCCTAACAACAACCACCAGAGGCAACATTTTGGAAGACATGTTAGTTAAATGCCTAATAGTGTTTGTTACCTGGTGATAGAAACCCCAGGAAGGAGTGGGCTACCTGCAGGAGTTCCCAGAGCGCAGACACATTGCAGACAAGGGAAAGGGAGTTCTTAGAAATCTCCAGGGACAAAGAGCCAATAGGGAAGCATGAAATAGTGGTTAAAATAACAGGTGATTTCAGCATAAGGAGAAAAGAGTGCTCTACTAAGAGAGGATCAACAATGACCATAGCAAGTATATGGCAAGCAGGAGAACTTATAATGCTCAGATATTTCAATTTCAATTGATATGTTAATATATTTAGTACTGGTACAAATGGATGCTATGGGTTACCTCCTTGAGCATAGAAATTTGCTATGAAAGGAAAAAAGAGGGACATAGTTATGACAATATCAAGACCATCCCTTCAAGGGCACAGACTGACTTGATGTAAGCCATAACAAGGAAAAAACTCCCTTACCTCTGTTTTGAGTCTTAGGCATGAGTCGTATTTAATAATCATGTAGCAAAGTTCCATGTTTATTCACAGGGTGTCATAGTCAGGTTCAGAATTAACCAGATGGGAAAATTTCCTGTTTAGAAAGAAAATAGCATAATAGGGAAACAATCAAGAGGATCTTATCTTTGTCCATGTCAAAGTTATCCTCTCAACTTTCCCAAGGGACAGACATCCACTTGTAGCAGTTCACAGACTGCCACACAAAGAATATCCCTTGAATGGTGGTTTATTGGTTTAATAAAACTTTAGACAAATCATCCAAATCATCCAAAGGACCCCATTGTAAGTTGTTTTAGCCATAACACTAAGTAAAATATTAGAGCAGGGCTTGGGCTTACTTTGCTTTACTTTTTCTGAGGGAAAAAAGTGTAGTTTATAGGATTGAACTCCTCCTGAATACATTCAGATTCTTCTAAGAAAAGTCTGACATATTCTTCATCCTCTACAATCAAAACATTCTCTCTATAATTCTGAATGGCTTGTGTGGTCCAGTTGAGAGAACCAGTAATAAGCATTTTCTTATTTACAATAGCAAATTTGTGATGCAGGTATCCAGCACCTTGATCATGATGTACTGGATACCTGCCTCATACAGGCCGTGGATCTGGGAACCACTGAGGGCCATGTAGTCACAGTTAGTGACCATGCAGATGCAGATCCTTTGCTGGTGCAGTAGGTGCATGGTGCAACCCAGCTTGGGGTTGGAAAAGGTGAACAGGCAGAATTCAAGTCTGCTGTGGGCCAATAGCTCATGCTGCAAAGCTCAAGGAGCTCTCCCTTTGTGGGAGAGGGCACAGGCAGCTTGAGCCCACCACCCCCACAGTCATGCCAGTGTACCTCCAAAACAATTTATGGTCATATGAAAAAATGTTCTAAATCATTATTGATTAGAGAAATGCAAATGAAAACAACCTTGAGATATCATTTTTTACCTATCAGATTGGCTAAAATGACAGAAGGGGAAAGTGACAAGTGTTGGAGGGGATGTGGAAAAATTGGGACACTAATTCATTGTTGGTGGAATTGTGAACTGATTGATCTAACCATTTTGGAGAGCAACCTGGAAGTATGTCCAAAGAGTTATTAAACTACCTATACCCTTTGACCCAGCAATAACACTACTTGGTCTATTTCCAAAGGTAACTAGGGAAAAAAGAAAAGAACCTAAATATTCTAAAATATTTATAGAGCTCTCTTTGTGGTGGCAAAGAATTAGAAATTGCAGGGATGCCCATCAGTTGGGGAATAGCTGAAGAAGTTGTGGTATGTGATTGTGATGGAATCCTACTGTGTTATAAAAAATGATGACCTCAATGATTTTAGAAAACCATTGAAAGATTTGAACGAAATAATGAAGAGTGAAATGAACAGAACTAATACAACACTGTATACAGTAACAGCAATATTGTTTTAAGTATGACTTTGAGTGACTAAGTTATTTTTACTGTTATAAATACCTAAATTAACTACAATGGGCATATGAAGAAAGACACTATCTACATCCATAGAAAGAACTGATAAATAGAAGTATGTATAGAATAATTACTTCTCTAACAGCATTTCCAGCACAAAAGTTTACCATGTTTCATAATATAAGAAAATATTTTAGAAACACAATAATAACATACATGATATCACGTATTTAAAACATGAAACTAAACTTAAAATTAGTCAGATGACATCAACGCATTTCCAGCTTACCTTACATAGAAAATCATTCATCCAATCACTTTCGGTATTTTGTACTAATCACATCTAAAATCCAATATAGAGTAATTATATTCAATCAAATAAATAATAAAAATAACACTAATGACAACAGTTAACATTTTTATAGTGCTTATCACATGCCAAACACTGTGTTAAACGCTTCTCAATTATATGGTACTCACAACAACCAGGGTGCGGTGGGTGCTATTATTATTATCCCCTTTACAGATTAGGTAACTAAAGTAGGCAGAAGTGAAGTAACTTTTTTTAAGGTCATACAGTTAATAAATTTCTGAGATTGGATTTTCTGATCCATGTACTTTCTAGCTTAATGCCTTAATGGCAAATAGAAAATATGATTTGCATTAAGTTCTGATTTACTACAATTACTCTAATAGGAGAACATATCTCACTGTGAGACCACATTATGATTTAGTTTCAGAACAAATTTTGACCAAATCAAATCTGGATTTATAACCACTAATGGTAACATTTAAAATCTCAGTTTTCCCAAGGGCCCACTGTTTCCAGTTAGCTCAGGTTAAAAATTTTCATGGTGGCACTTTTTTTCTTTCCTTTTTGCTTTAAAATCACTCAAAGAGTCAAATCAATTATTTTTGTTTCCTCAACCTAACCCATCCCAGATATCTTAAGGGATTGGATAAAGGGCCCATTTCCCATACCTTAAAGGCTTTTCAGTTGTAATCCTGGAAAGGTAGAAGAGGACAGGTCACTTATATATAAAAAAGACACTTTTTTTTTTTACAAAGGCTATTAGTGTAACTAGTTACACCAGACCAAAGAAAACAACATCTTCTTCACCAGTCATTTAGTTAATGAAAGTTTGTTAAGCTCTTACAAAGTGTCTTGGGAAGCTTGGTGGCACAGTGGAGTCAGGAAGACTCATCTTCCTGAGTTCAAATCTGGCCTCAGACACGTATTAGCTGTGTGACCCTGGGCAAGTCACTTAACCCTGTTTGTCTCAGTTTCCTCACCTGTAAAATGAGCTGGAGAAGGAAACGACAAACCACTCCAGTACCTTTGCCAAGCAAACCCCAAATGGGGCTATGAAGAGTCAGATATGACTCAACAACAAGTAGTGTCATATCAGATATGAAAAAGAGAAGGGATGATTTCTTGGACCTATTCAAAGTCCTAGGAATTTTCTTTTGTAATCTTAAATTGATGGGGAGAAGAGGTACTGAAGAAGACATTTGGTGCTTGTGAAAGAGGCATTTCTAAAAATTTAATCATCCTTTCCCAAACCTCTCTCCCAACTCCATATCCTTCCCTTCATGTTAACCTCAACTCACATGACTCTATCTTTCTGTAGTATTCTACCCATTCTCATCCCTATTTGTTTAAACTTTTTTCTCTTCCTCATGTATAAAGTCCTTTGAAATTGTCTCTACTAGAATGATATATCCCTCATCCTCCAAGGAGGAGAGATTTGTAGTGTTTGTTCTTAATCTTTCAATTGCAATAAAGACCTTAAAATGCACCTACATTATTTCTTCCATACTCTGAACCCATCACTTCTCTGACTTTCATCTACCCCCTGAATTCCTTTAGCCCTCACTCCCTTCATTCTCATTGTCAGACTACACCCTTCTTACTTATGATGATCTTTCAACTTAGGTGGCCTTTATTTTATAGCTCTGTAGTCATGTGGGTACAGGCAAGCAATGTACAACTGCAATTTCAGTTTGATGTCATAAATATTTGTAGGACAGTTCTAAGTTTGTGAGAATTTTAAACCTCTCATATATTTTTTCTTCCTGATTTATCCACAGAGGTCCCCCTCTTTGAAACTCAATTTTATAGAGTGGTGCTTTACTTAGATAACGCTCTTTTCCTTAGGCTGAGAAAGCCACAGAGAAAAGTTAACAAAAAGAAAAACAAATATGATAAGATAGATATGAACTTGCTGTCACAATTTTCTAAAAGCCTGAAGACGAGAAAGAAATTTTCTCTGAAAAAGTTATTCGTTGTAATTCAGGCCACAGAAAAAGGAAGCTAGTTTAATTTACCAGGATACACTAAAACACTGGTGATGCATGCTTGCTCGTAGATTTGCTGGCTAATTTTAAATTAGACAGACGAGACAGGTGAGGTGTTTTGTGATAGTTCTCCAGCATGAGGGAATTCCTAGTGGAAAGATGTAGGGTTCCCTTATTGACCTTTGCTTTCTATGACTGGGCTCACAGACTCCCTCAGTGCAGATGCGGCTGTCAATAGGTTAAATCCTTTATGTCTAAGGAAAAGCCTGTGGGTTAATCAGAGATGTCAGGGGAAATAACCCTTTGATATTTCACAGACAGACTTGCACAGAAATAGTTTCAAGGATTGTTCTGTGGCTCAAGAAGCAGAACTAACAGTTCTTGCTGTCCTGCAGTTGGGCAAGCAGAGCTCACTGTAAAAGTGAGACTTAAGAGATGTGATCTAAATTTATAATTTTACTCCAGGGTTTCTATTTTAGGGAATCATGTGATTTGGCTGAGCCCCTTGGTCCCTGCTTTACACTGGAGCACAGTCAAGCTGGCCAAGTGGGGACGTAGTTCTAGGCTTATGAGGCTAAATGAAAGCCAGGAAGACTTTAACAGGGAGTCCCTCTTAGTGGTCCACAGTGTTCCAATGAATAGCCCTTGTTTTTGAGACTGCTGTCACGGTACCTTACTTAAGATAGTCTCAGGGTGGCTACTACTAATTGTAGTACCAGTGCAGGTGTCTAGTGTATGAACACAAGGTATAAGGGCAAGCTCAAAGTCTGATAAACTGAAACTGAACACAAAGTAGACAGACATATGAGCACTCTCTATTGCCAAGACATAAAACCATAGACAGATACACAGAAGCTCTTGCTGGCAGTCTTCCTCCTTAACCCTGAAATGATCAGGTTGATTTGGTGTCTTTTTAAAAATTGATCCTATTTACAATTAATTGATTTTGTCCTCTTACTGTCTAAATGATGGTTCTTTGTCTCTGAACTTAATTCAGAAATTCAACTGGCCTGTAATGAGTTAAGTTTAGAAAACCAATTCTACTGCTAATCACTTTCCTCTTCTTGCCTCAAGGAAATCTGTTATCCTTGAGGGATGCAGATGGACACCAGGGAGTCTGGTCTAGTATCTTTACATCGCCAAGGTTTCCTTCAAGGATGTCTGGTTTATTATCCAAAAAAGTCTAGTCCACTATCTCTGTCCTTGCGGATGCAACTGTATTCAAACAATAAATATTTCTTAATCATAGGAGGGAAGGAGGGGGTTGTTGCTAACCCCCATTCACAAATTTACATCCAATCATATTTTATTCCATCTATGATGTTGGCCTTTCTATTTTCTGTACTCCCTAAGACTATAAAAGAAAGCTGTTTCCCTTATTTGAGGCATTAGCTTTGTTGAGGAAGCTGAGATTCGTTTTTGCCATCTCCAGTTACCATGATCTATATCTTGCCATTGGACCCAGATGGCTCCAGAGGAGAAAGTGAGTCTGGTGACTTTGCATAGCTCTCCCTCATTTAAAAGCAATTCACTTGCAAGTCATGGCATCATCTTCCTAATGTCATGGTCCTCTTTGAGAACAAAGTACAAACCACAACTTGTGTGTAGTCTGAGCTGCCCTACTGGGGACCCAACAGACCAGTTCTAGTTGGCTAACTTCTTTCCTCTACTCTCCTCTTCTCTCATGTCATACCTTTACCTGAGGGTGCTCTGCTCAAAGGAAAGTATGTTTCGAAGGTTGAAACCCACCTAGATATCTTGAGGTTTACTGGCTGATTTCTTTTTTAATGACCATGCCTTCAACTCAAATTCACTCTGGCTCTAATTGATTGGACAGCGATTGGTGGATCAGAGTGAATGTAAACAGAAATTGTTCTATTTTGGCCAGAAACCCTGGAGGTCTTGCCCTCCCAGATTAATTTCTTTTTTTAATTAAATGGCCATCCCTTGGCTTACTTCTTAAACAGCCCTAATCAT
Source organism: Vombatus ursinus (assembly GCF_900497805.2). Taxonomy (NCBI): domain Eukaryota; kingdom Metazoa; phylum Chordata; class Mammalia; order Diprotodontia; family Vombatidae; genus Vombatus; species Vombatus ursinus. The sequence goes on along the minus strand of NW_020954559.1, from coordinate 17,012,244 downwards.
TGAATAGGTATTGCCTCAGTCAAAGTAAGAACTCAAAGACCTTAACCTAAAAAGGCCAAGGTCTCCCACTTGCAGTCTGGGCCATCTCCAGTTTTTCTGATCTATATCTTGCCACTGGACCAGATGACTCCTGAGGAGAAAGTGAAGCTGGTGACCTTACACAGCCCTACCTCACTTAAAACCAATTCTTTTGCAAGTCATGGCATCATCTTCCTGATGTCATGGTCCTCTGAGAACGAAGGACAAATCACAACCTGTGAGATCCTATTTATTGGTAAATTCATTCTTTATTAATAAATTGATCAGGCTTGGAACTTTGTGCCTCAGTCTACTTTAATTTTAACTGTTATAACCCTCAGTAATGTAAGAGTTAAATCCATGTTATCAGGAAGAGCTGTTTGGCAAATGCACCCCTTCAGAAGCACACATATAGACAATAACAAAGACTTTAATTTGTGAGAGAGTCCCTTTCTTAGCCAAATTTGGAATCTTTTAGTAGTTACAGTCTCATTAATTTAAGAGTTTTAGATTTCCCTTTCACTTTGTGCACAATCTCTGAATCTTAAGATCCTCTTATAAATTGGTCCTTTCCCCTCTATCAACAATGGAAGGGAGGTCTACTTATTTTCTTACTCCTGTAGAGACTTCCTGGGACTTACATCCAGGTCCTATCAGCTTCCAGATCACTAAATGAGAGATCCTACTTAATCTCTTACCCTTGAAGAGAATTTCCCAGGCCTGCCTATTGTGTGTCTTACCTTGGCTCAGAAGAATTTGGATCAGATTGGAGGGAGAGTTCAACCTCTGGGGATGGTCCCCCGAAGAGAAGTCCATCAGTGAAATCAACTGTAGCATGCTGTGGGGAGTTCTTCTGAAGGACCATCCAGGGGGATTGGAGTCCTGCACTCAAATCCCTTCATGGTTGCCAACTGTTGTGAGAGAAATTCTAAAAGGCAAGGTTCTGAGCATGATTCTTTTATTAGCAAGGCTAACAATTGCCGTTAAATGGAGTCAATGGCCTTTCAGTGACCAAAGACCCCAAGTAAGGACTGACAGGGTCTTTTATAGTGATTAACAGGAGGACAGAGCAAAATCTCAAGTGACATAGGTATGCCTTCTTATTGGCTAGAAAGTAAAAACCCCTGGCATCGGCTTGATATTACATCATTTGGACTCCCCTTCTGAAATTCTCTTAAACATAAATAAAAAACATGATTGGGGAATTTGGGAGTGGCTACAACAGCTTTGACTGAATAGCTTGATCTTTAGATTAAATAAGTTTCCTCTGGAATGTGTGTGTTGGGGAAGTTACAAGAGTGGAGGTGCAAGTCTCAACATGCGGGTGGAGGTACAAATTGCAAGAGCAGAATCCAAGTGACTTGAAGTTAGGATTGTGATCCAAGTGACCTGAGGTTACCTAAGTAGACTTGCAAGGGTAAGGAACAGTGAAGAGGAATATTAAATTTAGCTTAAGTCATAACAAAATAGAATTAAAAGTCAATTTTCAATTTCATATAACCTTTTGTGTATATATCATGGACCTTTTTGACAGATTGGTAAAGTCTGTAGACCCTGTCTTAGAATAGTGTTTTAGATAATGGAAAAAAATGCTAAGTTTCAGTTAGAAGTTAGTGAAAACAAGGATATAATTTATTTCCCATCTAAGTACACAGACCACTTGAAATCTATTCATGGATACCTTTAGGTCCATAGACTTCAGGTTAAGAATCCCTAGATTGGAGGAAAACTTTCAGTTATCTTGGATCTGGTCTGACCTTGGAACAAACTTCCAACTTATGATACAGCATTAATTATACAAGAGAAGTTTTAGAAGTGGTGGTATGATAGCTGTCTTTACTTGTCTTCAATTGTGACTCTTAATTTCTGAATTTTGTGTGTCTCTTTGCATAGAAAGATACTTTTCTCTGAGATAAACATATTATGCAAATACTTTGCTAATCAATCAATGAAATTTATTAAGTGCCTTATTTCCTGATTTTTCATAGGCCATACAACCATGGCTATAAGAAAACTTGGTGATAGTTTAATTCTACCATTCCCTCCACTTTCTCTCTCTCTCTCTCTCTCTCTCTCTCTCTCTCTCTCACACACACACACACACACACAGATGAGGAAACCAAGGCATAGGGAGATTAGTGACATAGGTGGTTAGTGACCTATCTGGATTTGAACCCAGGCCATCTTACTCTAAATCCAGCACTTTCTATTACATCATGTGGCCACAGTTATTTTATATTCTTTTGGCATTAGGAGATCCATCTGATTATTCTTATTATGTTGTATGAATTCTAGCACATGTCAAGCATTACACAATCTCAATGTTGGATGAGATCTCAGAGACCATCTAGTGCCTGTATCTGAACAAGAATCTTCTTGATAACATCCCCAGCAAGTGATCATTAAGCTAGTTTGAAAATTTCTCAAGGCAGCCTACTTCACTTTTGGACATCTTCAATTATCAGGAAGTTGTACTTTGTATTGGACTAAAACCTGACTTACTGCAACTTCCAACTTGAGATTTCCAATTTTCAAGCAAGACAAGTCAAATCATTCTTCTGGATGACATCCCTACAAACACTTGAAGACTGATCACATGTCCCACTCTCCCTCCAAGTATTCTTTTCTTCAGCCCCAAATAGACCCAGTTCCTTTAACTAGTCCTCACATCATTTAGCTTCTAGGCCTCTTTCCATCTTACTCACCCTCTTCTAGTTGCACTTAAGGGTGGCAATGTTATTCCTAAAATGTTATGCTCAGAATTCAACACAATTCTCTGGATATGGTCTGACCAGGGAAGAGTACAGTGAGGCTATAACCCCTCTCACTCTTTAAAAAAATAGTATTTTATTTTTTTCCAATTACATGTAAAAATAATTTTCAACATTCATTTTTTGAAAGATTTTGAGTTCCAAATTTTTTTCTCTTTCTCTCTGCTTTCTCCCTTCCCCAAGATGGCAGGCAATCTGATATATGTTATATATGTGCAATCATGTAAAACACATTTCCACATTAGTTGTGTTGTGAAAGTAGAAATAGAACAAAAGGGAAAAAAAGACAAAAAAAACCCCAAATAGTATGTTTCAATCTGCATTCAATCTCCATCAGTTATTTCTCTGGCTGTGGATAGCATTTTCTCTCATGGGTCTTTGGGAATTGTATTGGATCATTATATTGCTCAAAAGAGCTAAGTTAATCATAGTTGATCATCACACAATGTTGTTGCTACTGTGTACTATGTTGTCTAGGTTCTGCTCATTTCATTCAAAATCAGTTCATGTAAGTCCTTCCAGGTTTTTATGCAATCTGCCTGCTCATCATTACTTATAGAACAATAGTATTCCGTAACATTCATATACCACAACTGGTTTAGCCATTCCCTAATTAATGGACATCCCCTCAATTTCTAATTCTTTGCCACCACAAAAAGATCTGCTATAAATATTTTTTACATGTATGTCCTTTTCTCTTTTTTATGATCTCTTTGAGATACAGACCTAGTAATGGTATTGTTAGATCAAAGGGTATGCACAGTTTGCCCTTTGGGCATAGTTCCAACTTGCTCTCCAGAGTGGATGGATCAGTTCACAACTCCACCAACAATACATTAGTGTCCCAATTTTCCCACATCTTCTCAAACATTTGTCATTTTCTTTTTCTGTCATATAGCCAGTCTGATAGGTGTGAGGTGGTTGAGTTGTTTTAATTTGCATTTCTCTAATCAATAGTGATATAGAACATTTTTTCATATGACTATAGATAGCTTTGACTTCATCTGAAAACTGCCTGTTCATATCCTTTGACCATTTATCAATTGGAGAATGACTTGTATTCTTGTAAATTTGACTTAGTTCTCTATATATTTGAGAAATGAAACCTTTATCAGAGACTCATGATGTAAAAAATTTCCCCATTTTCTGCTTTCCTTCTAATTTTGGTTACACTGGTTTTGTTTGTGCAAAAATCCTTTGGTTTAATATAATAAAAATTATCCATTTTGCATTTCATGATGTTCTTTATCTCTTGTTTGGTCATAAATTCTTCCCTTCTCTGTGGCCTAGCTGTACTAGACCTAAAACTGTATTATAAAGTGGCAATCATTGAAACTATTTGGTACTGGCTAAGAAATAGAGTGCTGGATCAGTGGAATAGGTTAGGTACACAAGACACAGGAGTAAATGACTGTAGTAATCTAATATTTGATAAACCAAAAGACTCCACCTTCTGGGATAAGAATTCACTATTTGACAAAAACTGCTGGGAAAACTGGAAAATGGTGTGGCAGAAACTAGGCATAGATCAACATCTCACATCCTGTACCAAGATAAAGTTAAAATGACTATATGATTTAGATATATAGGGTGATACCATAAATAAATTAGGAGATCAAGGAATAGTTTACCTGTCAGATCTATGGAGAAGGGCAGAATTTATGTCCAAACAAGAGATAGCGAACATTATAAAATGCAAAATGGATAATTTTTATTATATTAAAATAATATAGTTATGGTTAGAGAAATGGTTATATGGTTAGAGAAATGCAAATTAAAACAACTTTGAGGTACCACCTCACACCTATCAGATTGGCTAATATGATGGAAAAAGAAAATGATAAATGTTGAAGAAGTTGTGGGAAAATTGCAACACCAACATTGGTGGTGGAGCTGTGAACTGATCCAACCATTCTGGAGAGCAATTTGGAGCTATGCCCAAAGGACTATAAAACTCTTTGATCCAGCAATACCACTATTAGGTCTGTAACCCAAAGAGATTCTAAAAAAGGGAAAAGGACCCACATGTACAAAAATATTTATACCAGGTCTTTTTGTGGTGGCAAAGAATTGGAAATTGAGGGGATGTTCATCAATTGGGGAATGGCTGAACAAGTTGTGGTATATGAATGTAATGGAATACTGTTGTTCTATAAGAAATGATGAGCAGGCAGATTTCAGGAAAACTTGGAAAGACTTACATGAACTGATGCTGACTGAAGTGAGTAGAACCAGGTAAACATAGTACGTAGTAGCAACAACATTGTGTGATGATCAACTATAATAGACTTTGCTCTTTTCAGCAATACAATGATCCAAGAAAATTCCAAAAGACTCCTGATGGAAAATGCTATCCATATCCAGAGAAAGAACTATGGAATCTGAATGCAAATCAAAGCATACTATTTTCACTAGTTTTTTGTTTTTTCTTTCTTGTGGTTTTTCCCTTTTGTTCTGATTCTTCTTTCACAATATGACTAATATGGAAATATGTTTAACATGATTGGACATGTATAACCTATATCTGAACCTATATCTGTCTCGTGGAGGACAGAGGGAATGGGAGGGAGGGAAAAAATTTGGAATTCAAAATCTTACAAAAATGAATGCTAAAAACTATCTTTACATGTAATTGGAAAAATACTTTTAAATGCAAAAAAAGAAATTCTTCCCTTCTCTGTAGATCTGGCAGGTAAACTATTCTTTCCTCTCCTATTTTGCTTATGGTATCACCCTTTATGTCTAAATCATGTACCCATTTTGTGACCTTATCTTGGTATACGGTATGAGATGGTGGTATATATTGTGTTTCTGCCATACTAGTTTCCAGTTTTCTAAGCAGCTTTTGTCAAAAGTGAATTCTCATCCCAGAAGCCGGAATCTTTGGGTTTATCAAACAGTCCCTTTCACTCTTAACCTTATGTGTCTATCAATGAAAAGAGTTTTTATTTGTGTTTTTGACTGCTTTGTTGAAATGTTGATTCACATTACATTTCTAGCCACAAAGTCACAGAATTTGAAGACTGGAAGCCCAGTAGCCATCAAGTCTAACACAAACATGAAAGGAAATATCCAATCACTTCTATAATATCCCCAACAAATGTCATCCAGACTCTGATTGAAGACTTCTAAGGAGGGAGAAACCACAACTTCCCAAGGAAGCCCATTCTACTTTGGCAAATCTACTAAAATCTTCAAATATTTTTTCCCTCACAAACTATTATCAAGGAACACTTTCCTTCTTCTGGACTTAAGCAGTTAATGATATGTTTTAGATGGTAGAATCTATGAGGACCTCAGTTTCCAAGGAGAATCAGTTCCTTCTTACAAGTGATCCAAGGAGCTCCACCTTAGATTTCTTAAAAATTGGAGACCTTTGGAAGTTGTTTACTATTATCAAGAACAATGCTTCCCTATCCTTAGAATTATAATATTTCATCACTGTTTATTTGATGCTGTGACATATACGTTTTCCCTTTGAGTGACCTCTTTTTTTTAAAAAAAATTTTATTTATTTGTTTTTAGTTTTCAACATTCACATCTATAAGATTTTGAGTTCTAAATTTTCTCCCCCTTCCTTCACTCCCCTTCCCCAAGATGGCATGCAATCTGATATAGGTTATATGTGTACAATCATATTAAACATATTTCCACATTAGTCATGTTACAAAGAAGAATTAGAACCAAAGGGGAAAAACCACGAGAAAGAGGAAACAAAAAAAGAGAGAGAGAGAGAGAGAGCAAGTAATATGCTTCGATCTGCATTCAGATGCCATAATTCTTTCTTTGGATGTGGATAGCATTTTCCAGCAGGAGTCTTTTGGAATTAAAGTGACCTCATTTCTTAAAGTACTGAAGGGCAAATATGAGGCTCAGTCAATCTTTAGGGAAATCATTTCTTCAAAATATTTGTTTCAGAAATGTGAAAAATAAGCATTGACAACTTTATATTCTTCAAACTGTTCACAAATTCACAGATTTAAAGCTGCAAGACGTCTTAGCAGCCATTGAGTATACACATACTCCTCTCATTTTATAGTTGAGGAAACTGAGTTAGAGAGCTAGTCATTATCTGAAGTCGAATTTAATCCCAAGTCATCCTGACTACATTTAGTGCTCTATCTACTATAATAGACTGCCTCTATCATAATAAGGAATGTACATACCTATAACAAATGTTATAGGTAAATAATATCTATGGAAAATTCATTTTAAATAATTGACTGACTCTTGTGTAGACACAGAATTCCAATAATAATACAAAAATTAGTTACACATATTGCTTTGCAAGGGGCTTGCACAAAGGTTCTTACTTCGTTTGGCCCTCACAACCAACCTAGAGAGGTATAATTATCATTATTCCCTTTTTACTGATAAGAAACCTGCTGTGGGTTCAAAGGCTTGAGTGACTTAACCAAGGTGATTCTACAGATGGAAGGAATACTGGAATCCAAAGATTCTCTTCCTAATTTAGTGTTATATCCATTATCCTGTTTTCATTGCTTTAAATCAAGGGTCCTTGACTTGGGGGTCCATGAACTTATTTTTTTAAAAATTATTTTGATAGCTGTATTTCAATGTAATTGGTATCCTATGTAATCTTATGTATTTTATTTTATATTTTTAAAAACATTTTACTAGGCAATTAGTGGGGAACCTGTGGCCTGGAGACCACATGTGGCCTTTTAGGTCCTTGGGTACAGCCTTTTGATTGAGTTCAAGTTTTACAAAGCAGATCCTTTTATTAAGGGGATTTGTTTTGTGACATTTGGATTCAGTCAAAGGGCCACACTTGAGAGAGGGCCACATGTGGCCTTGAGGTTCCCCACCCCTGTTCTATACATACAGAGTTAAAGTAAAGGGCTGGAGCAAAATCTATTAAAAAAAAAGGCAGGGGTAACAATCTTGATCTCAGACAAAGCAAAAGCAAAAATAGACCTAATTAGAAGAGATAATCAGGGAAACTATATTTTGCTAAAAGGTACCATAGACAATGAAGTAATATCAAAAAATTTCATAGCAAGTTTTTCTGATAAAGGCCTTATTTCTCAAATATATAGGGAACTGAGTCCAATTTATAAACATACTAGTCATTCCCAGATTGATAAATGGTCAAAACATATGAACAGGCAGTTTTCAGAAGAAGAAGAAATAAAAACTGTCTATAATTGTATGACAAATGCTCCAAATCACTATTGAGTAGAAAAAAGCAAAGTAAAAGAACTCTGAGGTACCACCTCACACCTATCAGAAATGACAAATGCTGGAGGGGGTGAGGGAAAATAGGTACACTAATAAACTATTGGTGGAGTAGTGAACTGGTCCAACCATTCTGGAGAACAATCTGGAACTAAGGCCAAAGGGCTATAAAACTGTGCATACCTTTTGATCTAGCAATATTGCTACTAGGTCTGTACCCCAAAGAGCTCAAAGAAAAAGTAAAAGCACCTATATGTACAAAAAAATTTATAGCAGTTTTTTTTGTGGTGGCAAAGAATTGGAAAACTAGGGGATGCCCATCAGTTGGGGAATGGCTGAACAAGCTGTGGTATATGAATGTAATGGAATACTATTGTGCTATAAGAAATGGCAAGGGAAGTGGTTTCAGAAAAACATGGTAAGACCTACATGAACTAATGCAAAGTGCAGTGAGCAGAACTGGGAAATAATGGTTCACTGTAACAGCAATGCTCTAATGGTGATCAGCTGTGAAAAACTTGGCTATTCTGATCAATACAATGATCAAAGACCATTACAAATGACTCATGATGAAAAAATGCTGTCCATCTCCAGAAAGAGAACTTATGAGCTCTGAGTGCAAACTGAAGCATAATTTTCTCTCTTTATTATTATTATTATTATTATTGTTATTATTGCGATATAGATAACATGGAAATGTGTTTGCATGATTTCACATATATAATTGATATCATTTTTTTTTTGCTTTCTTAGTGGGTAGGAGGAAAAATAGGAGGGAGGTAAAGAATTTGGAATTCAAAATTTAAAAAGAAAAGCTTGCTAAAAACAAATGATAAGTTAAAAAAAAAAAAGAAAATACATTTAAAAAACCCCACAACATCATTCTGAAAAGAGGTCTGTAGGCTTTACCAGGCTGCCAAAGGAGTCCCTGACACAAAAAAGTTTAAGAATCCCTCCTATACACACACATATATATGTGTCTGAATCTCTCCCCTTTCCTTTATCCTCTCTCTCTCTTTTCCCTCTCTTTTTCTTTTCCTCTCCTTCTCTCTTCCCCCTCCCTCCTCTCTCAGCTTCCAACTAATAGAAACGGTCACAGATAGTATTTTTATCAATGTAAGCAGGGTTTGGAGTTTACCTAAATTTTACCTGTTGAGACATTTCTAATGCATAAATTAAGAGCATACAAGGTTTCTTGTTAGGTGTAACTAGAGATAACTTTCAAAATTACAATATGGATCTCATTCAAGATTTATACCCATGTTTTCTTTCCAAGTATTCTTCTACTTCACACACACTATACTTCTGAGTGTTCCTGTCTCCATACTCTTATTTCCTTCCACTTGAAATAGTAGTTCTTTGGATTGAATCCATATCTCCATATCAGGGTTCAGCTCAAATGTCATTTCTTCCACAAAACCTTTCATGCTTACACCCAGCAAAAAGTGATATGTTACCCTTTGAACTCCTATACTCTTTCATTGTATGTGTTCCCTTATTTTAGTAAATTGCGTATATATTTTGTCTCCCTCAATGGACCATAAGCTTTGTCAGAGAAGGAACTGTCTTGTAGGTTTATGTATCTCTTGCAAAGTATTAGCATGACTAACACTCATATATTTGTTGAATGGCATCACATGAATATTTGTGAAAAAATATAGTCCTGTTTGGGATATATGTCCATCACTACATGGACTCCTTTGTTGTGCAAAATAGTGAAGATGGTGGTAGGGGCAACTCTCCAGCTGAGATGAGTTTGGGTCAGGCTGAAGAATGGGGTTCATGGCTCAGGAAAAAAAAACACAATCAAATACTTACACATAAGCCAAATAATCCGGTTGCAAGTTAGAATCAACACATTTTCTGGCTCAATACTTTGTCGTTTTCCTATTGCCAGTCTCCTTAAACCTGAACCCTGGGCCTTGCTTCTTACTAGCACCTCTCCGGCCTTGCCATGACTCTTAGTTTAAATCATCCTTCTCTTTGAATCCACTTAGTGTCTCTGGTCCTTTGATCTATGCCTTGTCTGCCTGATTCCTGACCTTTAAACTGATGCCCACATGGACAGATCTCCAATTGAAGGAGGATTCAATAAGCATTATGGACTGCTCCATCTTGGTCCTTGCTGGGGAAATAGTACAGATAGTTCTTGCTTTACATGAATTTTCATTATGCAAATTCAGCTTTATGTAAAGAATTCTACTGAATGAGAAGTGCAGGGAGGATAGGCTACCTAAGGGTGGGAGATGGAGGAAACAGCTCAGGGGCTTTCATTTTCCAAATCCCAAGAGGATTTAAAGAGAAAGTTGCTTAAAAAAAAAAAAAGATGTAACAGAAACATGTTTGAAGAGAGTTTGGAAAAAAATGTGCCTGCAGTTTGTTCCTGATTTTCATGGATTTGACAAAGATGAAACACAATGATTGTAAAATTAGCACAAGTATTGGAGCTAGAAGTAGACGAGAATGCTGTGGAAGAATTGATTGAGTCTCATGGAGAAGAACTGTTGGATGAGAATCTAATACAGCTACTAGGCACAAAGATTTCAGAAGAAGAAAGGGAAAACTTTGGAACTAGAGGTCGAACCAAAAAGGTTTACAATGAAATAGTTGGCAGAAGCATTTCATTATCTGAGTGAATTTTTTTTTCTTGTGTTGTCAAGATGGATCCAGATGCTTCAAGATTTTTAAAAGTTCAAAGATTAAGGATAATATTGCCTACTATCATCAGGTATACAAGGAAAAAAAGAAAGCTACTGTTCAACCATCTCTGAATAGCTTCATAAAAAATGTACAGCCAATCACTAGTGATAAAGGCTAGATGGAGTGGGTGGGGGAAGGGCAACATACTACACACCTATGTTAATTTTACTATACAGTATTATGTATACTTTATCATTAACTTTATCCTTCATTTCATAATTTTGTTTATTATTATGGTTAGAGTATGTAATATATCTGCACTTCAGTACATTTTATGACTTGAGGAAAGGTATCATTTTGTGTATGCCTTTGTTACACAGACTAAGTGAAATGGGCGGGTAGGGGCAAATTCACATTATGTAAAAATTGTTTTATGTAGAGGTTTTATGTAAAGTGAGAACTGTTTGTATTTTAGGGATACTATCTTTGATACTATATCCCTAGGTATAGTACTGTGTGACAGAAAAAGTACTAACTAAATGTTTGTGGGTATTGACACCCGAATTCATAGGACATTGTATTTAAAGATGGAAAAAGGACCTGAGAAATAATTTAATCCAGTGCCTTCATTTTACGGATGAGAAAACTAAGTCTCAGAGAGTTGGTGACCTGCACAAGGGTACATCAGTAGTAAATAGCAGAGCTAGGATTCACATTCAGTTCTTATTGGGCCCATCTTCCACGGTTAACTGCTTTCTCTCCAAGTCACAAATGCTTCCTTAACAGGGCTGTGAGATCTGAGTTTATGTCTTTTCCTCCACCACTTGATAGTATTTTATTTTTTCCAATTACATGTAAAAATCATTTTCAACATTCATTTTTGTAAGATTTTGAGTTCCAAATTTTTTCTCCCTCCTTTCTTCCCTTCCCACCTCCCCAAGATCTGATATAGGTTATACATGTACAATCACATTAAACGTATTTCCACCTTAGTCATGTTGTGAAAGAAGAATGAGAACAGAAGGGAAAAACCACAAGAAAGAAAACACAAACAAAAATGAAATAAAAATAGTATGCTTTGATCTGCATTCAGACTCCATAGTTTTTTCTCTGGATGTGGATAACATTTTCCATCATGAGTTTTTTGAAGTCTTCTTAGATCCTTGTATTACTGAGAAGAGCTAAGTCTATTACAGTTGATCATTGCACAGTGTTGCTGTTACTGTGTACAATGTGCTCCAGGTTCTGCTCACTTCATTCAACATCAGTTCATGTAAATCTTTCCAGGTTTTCTGAAATCTGCCTGCTCATCATTTCTTATAGAACAATAGTATTTCATTACATTCCTATACCACAACTTGTTTAGCCATTCCCCAACTGATGGGCTTCCCCTCAATTTCCAATTCTTTGTCACCACCAAAAGAGCTGGTATAAAGATTTTTGTACATATGGGTCCTTTTCCCTTTTTTAGGATCTCTTTGGGGTACAGACTGGTAGTGGTATTACTGGATCAAAGGGTATGTACAGTTTTATAGCCCTTTGAGCATAGTTCCAAATTGCTCTCCAGAATGGTTCACACTGACTTTGAATCTTGTTTCTGATGCTTACCAGCTCTGTGACCCTGGGCAATTCACTTAACCTTTTTGAGCCTCAGTTTCCTCATCTTTAAAGTGGGAATAATAATAGTACCTACCTCTCTGGGTTGTTGTATCATAAGATTATATCTCTATCTCTTTAGATAGCTATCTCTATCTCTATAGAGACAGATGTCTATCTCTAAATAGATTTAGAGATAGGTACTATAATAGTATGTAACTATACCTCTATGTAGAGATCTCTCTCTCCCTCCCTCCTTCTCTCTCTCTCTCTCTCTCTCTCTGTCTCTCTCTCTCTGTCTCTCTCTCTCTCATGGATTGGACAACAATTATTTTTTGGGCCCTCCAGGCTCAGAGTAAATGTAAATAATAATTGTTTCTCCTTTGGCCAGCAACTTTGAGGGTCTTCTCCTCCCAGTTTGATTTTTTTTTTTAATTAAAGGAGCCATCCCTTGACTCTCTTCCTAAAGAGTCCTATTCACTGAATGGGTGTTCCGTCCCTTACAGTAAGAACCTGAAAAGACCTTAGTTTAAAAGGGTCTCCCACTGCATCCTGGGTCATCTCCAGTTGTCCTGATCCATATCTAGCCACTGGACTCAGATGACTCTGGAGGAGAAAGTGAGGCTGGTGACTTTGCACAGCCCTCCCTCACTCAAATCAAAGTCAGTTGCAAGTCATGTCATCATCTTCCTGATGTCACGGTCCTCTTTGAGAATGAAGGACAAACCACAACCACAATCATAAAGCACTTTATAAATGCTACCTACCATTACTGACCTAATCAAAATTTGATACTAAATTTTTGAGACTATAACAAAAACCTAGGGCATAGTAGTTCAAATATGGTAACATAAAGGGTTGAAGAATAGCTCGATATGTATTTACAATAAAAATGTAAACTATCAATAGATTCCCTCAAAAAACTAAAAGAAGAGCCTGATAGAATGGAAGACTAGGAAAAGTTGTTCTGGGTCACTTTTAACTCTCCCTCCCTTCCCCCCCAACACAGATAATTTGATGAAGAGACAATAGAACTTGAACATTTTTTCTCTCCCCTGACATAGCTGTTCTGCTGCTGGAAAGAATAGTTTTATGAAAGTGGAGTTATTATTATTTTTTTTGGCTAGGCAATGGGGTTAAGTGACTTGCCTAGGGTCACACAGCTAGTAAGTGTTATGTGTCTGAGGCTGGATTTGAACTCAGGTCCTCCTCAATCCAGGGCCAATATTCTATCCACTGCACCACCTAGCTGTCCCTATTTTTGCAAAAGTCCATCCCCTGTCAGAATGCCTCTGGTGGGGCTGTGGAGAGAAGTTGGGCTATAGAAAGAAGTGTCTCTTCTGTCAACTCAATAAGTACCTAGTGTTCTTCTCCCTTTGTGGTTCAAAGAATTTTACATTTCAGACAGCTCGCTAAATCACAAAGAATAATGTTAGTGCCTAAGTTCTTGCTGAGAGAACAAATGGATTCCAGTAATTAAAAAAATGAATTAGATTATTTGAGAAAAGGATTTTGGGGAAGGGCAGGTTGGGTGGGAAAAAAGAAGCTGCAAAGTATGTTACAACGGAAAGAGAACTGGTTTTAGCATCAAGGGATTTGGGTTCAATTTCCATCTCTGGTACACATTACCTGGGCAACCTTGAGCAAGTGTCTGGGCCTTAGATTCTACATCTATTACAGAAAAAAGAAGGTGTTGCTTTGGAAGACCTCCAAGGTGCCTTCTAACTCTAGATCTATGATCCTATGGACATTTTGGCAACATATACAGGTTTATACAGGTTTAGCTGATGAGAAAAATAAAATTTCATGATAAAGAGGCAAAAGGAGGGAAGAGGAACGTGTGTTTGCTGTTTTAAATAGTTTTGAAGGAAGATCTTAACTTACATCGAATCAAAAGGGAAATTGGAACTTTATGAACATAAACTTCTTGAGGGTAGATACTGTCAGAGATCTCTCCACATATATGTGTGTCCAATGGTGTTCATTCCTAACTGTGGTTCAAAAGATGGAATATGAATTCAATCTGGAGTCATAGAACATGGGTTCAAGTCTCGGCTCTCCTACTTACTTCCTGGCTATATTTTTAACTTAATATTCAATTTTTTTCCGATTACACATAAAAACAATTTTAAGCTTTTGCTTTTAAAAGATTTGAGTTCCAAATTCTCTCCTTCCCTCCTTCTCTTCTCCCTCCCTAAGACAGTAACCAATTTGATACAGGTTATATATTACAATCATACAAAACATAATTTCCATATTATTCATGTTGTGAAAGATAACACAGACCAAAAATAGCCACACACACAAACAAAATAAAGAAAGGAAAATAGTATACTTCAATCTGCGTTCAGACTCCATCAGTTCTTTCACTGGAGATGGAGAGCATTTTTCATCATCAGTCCTTTGGAATTATCTTGTATTTTGCTGAGAATGTTATTCACAGTTGATCATTGTACAATATTGCTGTTTCTGTGAACAATGTTCTGGCTCTGCTCACTTCACTTTGCCTCAGTTCATGTAAGTCTTTCCAGATTTTTTTTAAACACCCTTCTCATTTCTTAGTGCACAATAGTATTCCTTCACAATCATATGTCACAACTTGTTTAGCCATTCCCCAACTGATAGACAGCCCCTCAATTCCCAATTCTTTGCTTCCTGGCCAAATTTGCATAAGTGACTTTATTTCTATGGGCCTCAGTTTCTTTATCTGTAAAATGAGGCACTTGGATTACATTATGTCTAAAGTCTCTTCCAACTTTAAATCCTATAAAGTAAAGCCTTAAAGGAAATGAAACAAATGACTTACTACCCCTTTCATGATTTCTTTTCTTTATATATTTTGTCATTCCCAAAGGGGCTCAGAACACATTGCCAACAGTTTCAAAGTCAGCATGGCCAATACTGTCAGGTCTGTAAGTATTCCACTTGGCATAACAAAACATTTGTTGCAAGTGTCCACATTTGCCAGCGTCTACCCTGCAAAACAATATTCACCATCTTCCTAATGTTCTTCCCTACCAAAAGAGAACACAGGATTATGTTTACAGCAGGCACATTCCAAATTCCCCTACACATACAGAATACTCTCAAAATGAAAGAAGAGCTGAGAAGTGGGCAGCTCTTTTAATTCTATTGGTCTCGTTTCTTCAAACTAGAATTATTCATGACCTTCAGGGCAGCTGTAGGCTCAGGAGGTAGCAGCTATTGACACTTTCACTAATGAGGGTGTGGGTGGGCCTCTCTCCCATCCTGACACAGCTTACCAAAACGGGCCAAGGGGCCTCTTGGTTGGTATTTCCTAAACTGGTCCTTTCATTGTCCTGGTAGAGCTGAGTATATTGACAGAAAATGCAGCAAGAGAGCCAAGAAGCTAAGAAAGTGCAAGGAGACATCTGGAGATTGGCAGGAAGAGAAACAAGGTGAGTTTTGCTTTTTTTTTTTTTTTTTTTTTTTTTAGTGGAAGTTGCCTCAATTGGCGGGGCAGGTTATAAACACATGGAAAATAAATTCATTTTAAAATAAATTCATTAAAACAAAAAGATATTGTAGAGCTCCGAATTTTGTCATAACCAAATGATGCTCCTGCATCATTTGTAGGACTTAAAAAAAGACTTCACTTCCATTGAAGATGTGCTTATTTTGCAGTTGACGAAAGATATTTTTTGCCTACCTGAAACTATTGCAGATGGTCACAGAGTTTAAATTCATGCCACTGGTGACACTCCATCATGGCTAATGCAAAGCAAACTCTGGCAGACTGAGAGGAGCTAGGCTGAAATGGAGACTTTAACTCCAAATTTCTTTGCTAATATGAATTTAATTCAGGGCCTTAATGGCATTTTAAAATGGCTTTTGTATTTAATTATAGATAACATAGGTAAGTATAGACAAGTGATTACTTAAAGCCAGGCAGACACAGGAAATGCAAGAACACTAATAGGTTTTTAATGACCAGTTATTTATTGTATTCCAAGTTTAATTAAATTGCCTCTTTCAAATGCAGCTCATTGCTGATTAATAAAAATATGTTCTCCATTTGTGTGATGTGAATAGTTATGAAACAATTGTACCTTATAGGTTGAGAAGACAATGAAATGTGAGTGGAAATTATTTTTAGCTTTTTTCAGTAGATTAGAAATGATTTTGTCACAACTAAGTGGTTTTTGAAAGGACATAGAGTCAGTTTTCTTTTTTTCCTGAGTTACTACTACTGGAATGGAGCTGACAGTTTCAATGGTCTTTATGCTCTTAGATCACATAATAAGATGTAGATAACTTTTCCTAGTGGGGGTCTACAAGTGCGGAATGTGGCATACTCTATCAATAATGGTCTCTGTGTCAGTTTTGCTTAACTTTTGTTGCTGTTACAAGGAAAGACTCATTTGGTGATGGTGGTGGGTATATATCTGGAAATTAAGGTCAAAACAAAAGGCATAAATACAACTCATATTTTTAAAAAAATTATACCATGGAAAATAAAGAGACTATTGCAAAATATGTCCCATAAGCTAGTTAGACTCCTTTAAAGGCATTTTCAGTTCTGGCTTAGTAGTCAATCAACAATTTACCTCTGTTTTTAAAAAAAAAATTTAATTTAAATTTTAAAAAATTATGGCATAAAACAAGCATTTCCATAACATAATATAATAAAAAAATGATTGCACATGAAACTACATGTGTACTCATGCTCCAAATTGGTGAGTAAAGCCTTTCCACTGCATATCATCATGCTTTTCTAGAAGTAAGCTTTCCAGATTCTTTTATATAGTCTGACAACAGGCAAGAACATGCTGCATGTGATCTGAGGATGAAGTTTCATTAGCCAGGCCCCATTACATAAAGAAAAAATTAATTGTCCATTTTAGTTTTTAAAAAAAGAGAAAAACTCAAATTCCCAAAATTAGAAATGCCAATAAATTTGTGAAAAAAAAAGCACCATAAAACCAAAATACTTAATTGGAAAAACAGGAAATAGATAACCTAATAGATTAATCTCAGAAGGGAAAATCAGGTAGTCCACTAATGGGCTGCCATCCAAAAAGAAACTAGGACCAGATGAATTTACGTGACTTCTAAGTCACCAAAAAATATTTAATTCCTAAATTTTTCTAAAAATAGGAAAGATAATGTACTACTTGATTAGTTCTTTGGGGCAAATTTAATTTTGATTCCCAAACATGGCAAGGACAAGGCTGAAACAGAATGGAAAATATTGAATATTGGCAATAGAATAAAGATATATACACAGATCTTTATATATACATATATATAAAGAGATATACACATATATCGTTACATATAGTAAAGGTATATTCACATATATCTTTATATATATATTATATATATATATTATACACACACACACACACACACACGTAGCTATATATCTTTTAAAGATTCATTTAAAGAATTCATTACGACCAGGAAGAATCTATATCAGGAATTCTCCATTGAGCCTGCTACTGAAGACTTACTCTTCCCATGGCCTAATGGATACAACCCTCCCCTGCTTCTCATAGGCTCCTTTTCTGTGTCCTCAACCTTTTTTCTTTAAAGTGGATGTTCCCCATAAGACTCTTCTATCAAGAGTCAATCAACAAATATTTATTCAGTGCTTACCATGTGCTGGCTACTGTGTTTAAGTCCCAACTATAATCCCATCCTCTACAGGAAACCTTCCCTAACCACTCTTAATTCCAATGCTGTCCCTCTTTTAATTATTTCCTATTTATCCTATCTATAGCCTGCTTTGTTTATAATTGTTTGTATGTTGTCTCTCCCTTTAGATTATAAGCTCCTTGAGGGCAGGGGCTGTTTTTTGCCTTTTTGTATCCCCAGCACATAAAACAGTACCTGCCACATAGTAAGCACTTAATAAATGTTTGATTGACTGATTGGAGATACAAGTACAAAGAAGGAAACTATCTCTATCTGCAAGGATAAATTGTAAAGGGGGACGACAACAAGGAAATGTATGATTACATATAGAACAGATAAAAGAGAATAAATGTGAAGTAGTTCAATACAATGCAGCTTGAGACAGAGGGCACTAACAGGTGAGGGATCAGGAAAGCTTCCTGTAGAAGAGGGCATTTGATTTGTGTCTTGAAGAGAAAG
Organism: Vombatus ursinus; assembly: GCF_900497805.2. Lineage (NCBI taxonomy): Eukaryota > Metazoa > Chordata > Mammalia > Diprotodontia > Vombatidae > Vombatus > Vombatus ursinus. The sequence continues at coordinate 16,993,903 of NW_020954559.1, read as the reverse complement.
AGGGATTCTATTAGGAAGAAGTGGGGAGTAAGAGCATTCCAGGTATGGGGGCCATCTGTGCAAGGTATAGAGGCAGGAGAGAGTGCAATGTTCAAAGAACAGAGAGAAAACCATTTATGCTGGATCTCAAAGTGCAGGAGGGGTAATAATCTAGAAAAAGGTCAGAAATATGGATTGGGGATATGTTGTGAAAGGTTTAAAGAGTTAACTAGAGGAGTTTGAGCAGGTACTACATTTGGTACATCTTGATAAACTCTTCTTTGCCAATTTTATTCCCCCCACCCCAGATTTAAAAATGACCATACCTGAAATGTCATCCATCAATCCCCTAGTTCAATCTTCTGCTCATCTTTTATATAGGTTAATTTTGTAAGGTATGTTAATAGAAAATGCATGATGTAGCTGATTGCATGGTGAAATCAAGATATGACCAGTGGAAAAACCTGTGTGATCAGTTGATAAAATTTAGAGTGTAAGAAAAAGTGTGTAAGGCTCCTGTAATATTGGATGGATCCCCTGTGGTGAACTTGCAGGAAACTGACAAGAATCACAAAGGACAGGGAGGCATGGATAGGCTGGAATCTGTAGCAAATGCAGTCATCAGTGCGATCTGAGGTCCACTACAGTATTGGGAGCATATTAAATGAAATAGAATGTCATTGCACTATGGAAAATGACAAATATGAAAGCTACAAGGAAATATGGAAAGGTTGAAGTGATATAAAGAAAACAGAATTAGGAAAAACACATTGACTATGACATATAATAATAAACTTTTTAATATTTAATTTTATTTATTTTCAGGTTCAGATTCTCTCTCTCCTTTACATTGAGAAGGCAAAAAAACAAAAACAAAACAAAGCCAATTACAAACATGTATAGTCAAACATAGCAAATTTCCCAAATCAGCCTTGTCCAGAAAGAAAGAAAGAAAGAAAGAAAGAAAGAAAGAAAGAAAGAAAGAAAGAAAGAAAGAAAGAAAGAAAAGGAAAGGGAAACCAGTTCAATTTTCACTCTGAGCCTATTACCTGTCTATCTAGAGGTGGATAGCCTGTTTCATCATGAGTCTTTTGGAATTGTGGTCGGTCATTGTGTTGATCAGAGTTCCTAAGTCTTTCAAAAATTGATTATTTGTACATTATTGTTGTTACTAAATAAATTGTTCTTGTAGCTCTGACCACTTCTTCCCAGGTGTTTCTTTTTTAAACTACCTCTTTCATCATTTCTTGTAGCACAATAGTATGCAATTACAATATATGCCATAACTTGGTCAGTTCTTTCTCCAATTGATGGGCATCCCTTCAGCTTCCAATATTTCACTGCCTCAAAAAGAGCTGTGATAAATTTTTGTACATATGGGTTCTTTTCTTTCTTTGATCTCTTTGGAGTATAGATCTAGCAGTGGTATCAAAGGGTATACATATTTTAATGACTTTAGCAATAAACTTTTATTAGTACAGAGAGAGAAAAGAGATAAGAAGGGGCAGAACAAGTAAATCATTATTAGTTTCTTTTTTATTTTGTCAAAATATAAATAAGCTGAATTGTCAAAGCTTTAGTTAGGATCCTACTGCTCATTTTGCTTATCTATTCATTTGTTGATATTTTAAAACAAAATTTATTTTAAAAAGCCACTAGAATTAAATTAGCTGTGGTCATTTTGGGGCATCACCTCTTAAAAGGAATCATATAATGATTCAAGAATCATTTATTAAATACATATTATGTGCAAGGCACTGTGACTGATAAAAGGGGACATGCATAGCTCAGAAAACATGTAACTCCTGCCCCCATAGCAATTACAATCTAATGCATGAGAGTATATCCAGAGGAGAGTAACCAGAAAGGTGAGAGGTCTTGGGATCTCATGTGTGGTAGCATGTTTAGTCAAGAAAATGAAAGGCATAGGAAAGATGGGATAGCTGTCTATAAGAATGTGAAGAACTGAGATTAGACTTATTCTGGGTAATCTCAAAAGACAAAACTAGGCTGCGTTAGCAACAGTTACAGAGAGGCAGATTTTGACTTAACATACAGATATTTTTTACAGTGATAATCAAGATCATCACTGATTTGGAGCCATTTAGTACAATATCATTTTATAAATAAGGAAACTGAGGTGAAGTGACTTTTTTCATTTAAGTAACAGAAGAGGGATTTGAACCCAGGTCTTCTGACTTCAGAACCAGTGCTGTTTCCACTGCCTTAGAAGCCATATGAAAATAGAATGGGCTGCTTGGTTTGGTTGTAGGTTCCCCTCTGCTGGAAGTGTTAGACAGAAGCTGGATGGCCACATATTAGAGATATTTTAGAAGATATATTCCTTTCTGTGGAATGTTGGACTAGAAGCACTTACAATTGGGTCTAAGATTAGTAGATTGAATCAACATTGCCATCTGCGTGAAGCTTTTTGAGGATATTGTCTCTTCCAGATAGATAAGATTCAGGTTTGCCTTTTCTGGAAGTGACGCCGGTTGCTTTGGAGTCACATAAGAAATAAACACTCTGTAGAGAGAACTTTAGGTCAGTTATGGATCCTCGCAGGCATGTCTGAAGACAGAATATAACCTTGTCAGCAATGACATGTGCAGACATGGAGAACAATATTATACAACAAGGTACAGAGGAAAGAGCCCTGGTCTAAGAATCAGATGACTTGTGATCCAGCTTTGACTAAATCACTAGTTATATGACTTTGATCTTAGACCAGATTTGATCACTCTGAACTTTTTCATTTATAAATGGAAATAACAATACTTGCACAACCCACTTCGCAGTAATTTTGAGGAAAATAGACTATTTTAAATCTCAAAAATCTACTTAATTATGAGTTATTATTATGTTCAAACCTTAAAATTATGTTAACTAAGAAGGCTTACTGATTGGAAACAACTTGGAAAGAAAATAATTCTTGACATACATTCTCAGTTTTAGCTTTTACTCTGAAATAGATAAATATCCTGTTATTCCTCAAAGGGCTTCATTACTCTATCCTGAGATTGATTATTTTACTTAAGACCTATATCTTGCATGATCTATTCCACATATTCCTAGGAATACATCAATATTATTTATAATTGACTACTTTTCCTCAGATGATTTAGAATCTCTTTCTGCTAGAATAGAAGTTCAGATATTAAATATTAGTCAACTGAATATTATCATTTGATTATTCTAGTGGCTTTCTTATATTCAATTTATATTTGACTGTGTTGGTTTTTTTCCCCACACAAAGGCTTTCTTCATTATATTAAATTTCACTAGCCATGCAGAGGCTTTAATTCTCATAAGCGACCAAATGAAAAGTGCCTTAAGAGCCTAAAAATGAGACTAAATGAAAATAAATATTGGTGTGTCTCCATAATGGAGGAAAGCATTTATTATAACTCTGGAGTATTTCAAGAGATCCTTGATCTTACTGAGGCAGTCTTTTCTTCAGAAATCACCTGTTGGGATTATTATATATACCTCTTGGAGTCTGTTTTTGTAAAGCATTTTGCTAAATTAAGGATCTTTTAATATTGAAACATAACATTGTCAGATCACTGAAACCGATCATAATTGGCATAAAATTAATTGCAATGTATATTGTATATATACACGCATAAACTGTATGCATGTTTATATGTGCATAAATAGGTATATCAATGTTAGGTTCACATGTGTTTATATGTATATAAATGCACTGCATACATGTATTAATGTGTACTCTATATACATGCATGTATGTGTTAATGTGTATTTATGTACATGTATGTGTATATTAATGCGAGTGTATTTTTGTGACATTGTATAGATACTTTTTGTAGGCAATAATTATTCTTCAATTTCCTTAATTTCTACAGCAAATTTGAAAAGGTATATATAAATACATAAGCATATACACATGTATATGCTTACATATATGTATAACATCAGACCACATCTATGAAGCAACTTGTGCTGTAATATCATTTAATTTGATTCAAATTCAATAAACATTTATTAAGTGTATCATGTGCAAGGTCAAGAGATAGTACAAGAAAGAGAGCTGGCTTCCAATCATGAAGGAAGACCTGTATTCCAGTCCTTCCACCAGATGTGGGACCCTGGCTAGGTCAAAACTTTTCAATGTCCTCAGGAAACTCCCTTCCCAAATAGGAGTTCCCTACACTAAGGAATTCACAGGTCTCCCTTCTCTCTCTCCCTTTCCTACCTCCAAATATATAGAGATGAAGACTTCCATAGCTCCTACCTTCAAGATGCTTAATGACAGAAATCCTGAGAATAAAAGCCATTCCCTTCCTCACTCTACCTCTAAGCCTTTGTAGAGGCATTCCTCATTCAGGGGAATTGGTAACTTTTTTTTCAGGTTCTTTATTAAATTCTCTCCTGTTATTCAAATAACTGTTTATATACTTTCCCATTTGCATGTTATTTCTTCCCAGTACAATGAAGTTTCTTGAGAGCGGAGCAGTTTTGAGGTTTATTTTTGCATCCCAACATCAAGCAATGCCTTATATATACAGATTTACAGGTATATATATGTACATGTAAACACAGGCGCAAGTTTGCACACACACATTAATATATGATGCACATACACATGTGCACACATATAATGTAGACACACGTGCATATACAAGAAATATATACACAAACACAAACATACATACATATATTTATGCAAAATATTATATGCACATATTTATACACATATAATTTATGCATATATACATGCACACAATATTACTATTTTCACATATCCATATTTATATACACACATGTGTATATACACATATACATGTGTATATGTATGTATCACATACTTAGTCTTTTCAGACTAGAAACCCTAGGGACTATCTTTGACACTTTTTTCCCTCTCTTACCACACCTCCAATTAGTTGTCAAGCCTACAAGCAATATTAGTCTTAGTCTTAGTTGTCTGTCCTTTTCTTTAAATTCCCAGTTGCTCATTGTGCAATGATCAACTATGATTGACTTAGCTCTTCTCAGCAATACAATGATTCAAGACAATTTCAAAAGACTCATGACAGAAGATGCTATCCACCTCCAGAGAAAGAACTGATGGAGTCTGAATGCAGCTTGAAGCATACTATTTTCACTTTCTTTATTCTTTTCTTGTTTGTTTTTTTTTTTTTTGGTCTGTTTCTTCTTTCACAACATGACTAATATGGAATTATGTTTTACATGATTGCATATATATACGTACATGGAAGAATATATATGTGTATGTGTATATATGTATATGTGTGTATGTATGTGTATGTATATATATACATATATATACACATATCTATCTATCTATCTATCTATCTATCTATCTATCTATGAAATATATATCCTGTATCTGTTTGCTTATCATCTTAGGGAGGAGGGAGGGAGAAAATTTGGAACTCAAAATTTTATAAAAAGTGGATGTTAAAAATTCTCTTTACATATAATTGGAAAAAAATAAAATACTATTTAAAAAAAAATAAATTCCCTGTTGCTGCTACCCTTCATCACCTGTGATTAGATTATTGTAACCAGCTCCTAATTGATATGTTAACTTCATATCTTCATCCAATTTTAATCCATTTTGCATGCTGCAGGAATCTTAGTCTTCCCAAAATAATTCTTCATTAACAATAACTCATTTCTATAGTGTGCTTTCCTCACAATAACCTTGTGAGTTAGGGCAAGTAACATTTCCATTTCATAGATGAGGAAAGTGAGTATGAGAAAACTGAAGTAACTTGCTAATGCCACATTGCTAGTCAATGGCAGAGCCAGAGCTAGAATTCAAGTCCAGTGTTCTTCCTCCTACACCATACTCCTCTTCTGTTAAAACTAATAAAAACTTTCAATGGCTCACTATTATCTGTAGGATCAAGTTCAAATGACTCAGCATACCTTCTAGGCCCTTCATAGTCTGCCTCTCCCTGCTTACCTATTTTCTCTTTTACCTCTTCCACTTCTCTCTCTGTCTCTCTCTCTCTGTCTGTCTGTCTCTCTCCTTCTCTCCCTCCCTCCTTCCCCCTCACTCTTTCTCTCCCTCCCTCCCCCTCACTCTTTCCCTCTCTTTTCTCCCTCCCCCTCTATCCCTCTTCCTCATTCTTTCTCTCCCTCTCTTTCTCTCCCTCCTTCTCTCTCCTTCTCTGTCTCTCCTTCTGCTTCTCTCTCTCTCTCTCCTTCTCCCTCCCTCCCTCCCTCCCCCTTCTCTCTCCAGTTTCTGTCTAAAATATATGACACTAGTGGACAAATTTTATAGGTATGCATATAACTGATACAATATGGAAAACAAGCATTTTTAATACACTTGGTTTTTCATATGTGGTTGGTTAGAACACTCTTTTGAATAGTTATGGATCTTATTCAGGAATTTCAGCAATGCTCCAACCTCTAAGACAATTAGCAATGTGATACCCGCAAACAGGAGCATCTAGATGACCTCACACTATGGGGAATACTTCTTTGACAGCTAAACATATATATAAACATATATATAAACATACACATATATAAACATACATATAAACATAAACACTAAAACAAATGAAAACTGGATAGGTATAAATGTGAAGTACTAAATGCTGTAGGATTTTTAATTGAGGGTGTAGATCAGGGAAGGTTTCATAAAAAAAGTAGCATTTAAACTGGGACCTTGAAGGATGGATTAGACGAAATGAATTTTTTAAAAATGGAAGGTAGAAGTCAGTCTTGGCATAGGAAACAGCATGAATAAGAGGGAGGAGGTGGCAAAGATGGTATGAGAGATAGTATGTATTTGGAATATGATGAGTAGTCTTATCTGGCTAGGGCATAGGGTATGAAAGGAAAAATATAGATAAGATTGGAAAGGTAGTTTGGAGTCAGACTGTAGAAGACCTTCAGTGCTATGTTACGTTCAATGTTATGCTGTGTTAAGGAGTGTAGTAGACAGGATAGCAAAGTCATTGCAGGTTTTTAAGCCATGGAATGACAGGATCATATTTTTACATTAGGAAGATTCATTTCACAGTTGCATATAAGATGAACTTAAAGAAGATAGAGACTGAAGGCAGAGACACTGAGTTGCAAGATTCCTTAGGGGAATTGCTTTCTCATGTCCACCCCAAAGCTTCATATTTTCTTTTCTTTTTCTTTTTTTATAATTTATTTATTTATTTTTAGTTTTCAACATTTGCTTCCATAAGATTTTGAGTTTAACATTTTCTCCCCTTCGCTCTCCTCCCTCCCCAAGACAGTGTGCAATCTGATAAAGGCTTTACTTGTACATTCATATTAAACATATTTTCACATTAGTCATGATGAAAAGAAGCATTAGAACTAATGGGAGGAACCACAAGAAAGAAGAAACAAAACAAAACAACAAAAGAAAAGGAGAGCAAATAGTATGTTTTTATCTGCATTCAGACTCCATAGTTCTTTCTCTGGATGTGGATAGTATTTTCCATCATGAGTCTTTTGGAGCTGTCTTAGATCCTTACATGGCTGAGAAGAGCCAAGTCTGTGAAAGTTAGCCATCACACAATGTGGCTGTTACTATGTACAGTGTTCTCCTGGTTCTGCTCATTTCACTCAGCATCAGTTCATATAAGTCTTTCCAGGTTTTTCTGAAGTCTGCCTGCTCATCATTTCTCATAGCACAATAGTATTCCATTACATTCATATACCACAACTTGTTCAGCCATTCCCCATTGATGGGCATGCCCTCAATTATCCAATTCTTTGCCACTACAAAAAAAGAGCTGCTATAAATATTTTTGTACATGTGGGTCCTTTTCCTGTTTTTATCTCTTTGGCATACAGACCCAGAAGTGGTATTGCTGGGTCAAAGGGTATTCACAATTTTATAGCCCTTTAAACAAAATTCCAAATTGATCTCCAGAATGGTTGTCAGTTCACAACTCCACCAACAATGCATTAGTGTTCCAATTTTCCCACATCTTCTCCAACATTTATCATTTTCCTCTTTTGTCATGTTAGCCAATCTGATAGGTGTAATGTGGTACCTAAGAGTCATTTTCACTTGCATTTCTCTAATCAATAGTGATTTAGAGCATTTTTCATATGACTATAGATAGCTTTAGTTTCTTCCTCTGAAAACTGCCTGTTCACATCCTTTGACCATTTATCAATTGGGGAATGACTTGTATTCTTATAAATTTGACTCAGTTCTCTATATATTTTAGAAATGAGGCCAAAGTTTTATATTTTCAAATACTATAGAGAACCTAAATATCTTTTAGTTTACAGCTAAATATTCTTCCAATAATTATTCTCCCATAAGTCATATGGCACCCAGAAGATAAGTTCATATTTTACCTTTCAGGACATGGGTACACGGCCATTCTATGACCTTCTAAGAGATTTCCTGGCTGAACTAATCTTTTGCCCCATGGTTACCCCAACATTGGCTTGTGCATCACCAGGTGATAAACCAGCAGAAGTCTTCTAGATCTTCTCTGAATCATCAGAAAGCTTCACTTACCATGCTGGAGATTAATGTCTTCCAAGGCTTTTCTACTGGTTCATTCTGATTCTATTCCGTTAATGGGAGGACTAGCAACTCCAGTGTGAGAGCCTGACCTTTCCAGGGCTTCTCATCCACTTGGCATTCAACTCTCACCTGCGGCTCCAAAAAGTTGTGGTATACACATCAGCCACACCTAGTAAACCATCTTGGTGATGGGCTAAACCAAGTTGAGGGTAACCAATGGGCCTCAGACCTGTCAAGAGATAGAGGGATGCCTACCCTAAACATGTGAAGATTTCTCCCAGCAGAATGGGTGGATGAAAACAATTTGTTCCATTGGTCATGATGGTGGCTGAAATAGGTGCTGGCAGAGTGCTTGGAGCCTCATTAGGCATCACAGATGCCAAGGTCATCCACTGCTTCCCAGCCATCATCTTAACTTTTATCTTTCCACTGAACTTTGAGTGAGGTTGATGATTTTGTGCAGCTCTGCCTCACTTAAATCCAGTTCACAGGTAAGTCAAGATGCCCCAAGATGTCATTGGTCCTCTTCAAAAATGAAGGTCAAATAACAACATTCCATTTTAGTTGTTCAGCCATGCTTTCACCTGGCTGTCAATAGTGCTCTTTGGAATGGCTGTGTCTATCTTCTAGCACCGCAATTTCAAAAAGGATTCGCTCATCTCCAAGCTACCCAAGGGTTAAATTGTTCGGCTAATTTTCCTATTTCTTCCTTTTTGTGTTCTATGGCTTTGGTAATAGGCTGTCATGGCACCTATTATAACCCCCTTGCTAGTCACTACTTGTCAGGAAGTAGTCCACCCAGTAAGGGGTGAGCTTTCACAGCTGACTCCTGGCTCTCCTCTGCTCAGCATTGATAAGCTCCTTTAAGTGCTTTTAAGGAGAGTGATTTTCCAGAAGACTATATTTTTTGCTCCTCAGATATTTTATGCATGTCACAGTTACATGGGCATGCCCTCAATTTCCAATTCTTTGCCACTACTTGTATTTTGTTATTGCTATATAGAAATGCTGTTGATTTTTGAGGATTTATTTTATAGCCTGTAATTTTGTGGAAGCTGTTAATTGTCTCAATTAGTATCTTTGTTGATTCTCTAGGATTTTCCAAGTAAACTGTCATATCACCTACAAATAAGGAGCTTTTTTTTCTCTTTATCTGTCTTTATGTCTTTAATTATTTTCTCTTCTCTCATTGTTATTGCTAGCATTTCTAAACTATATCGAATAATAGTGGGGAAAGTGAGCATACTTGCTTCACTTCTGTATTTATTGGAAAAGGTTGTAGTGTAGCCCTAATGCATATGATGCTAGCTTTTGGTTTTAGATGGATCCATTTTCTGTTATTTTTAAAAAAGGTCCCACTATACTGATACTTTGTAGGTTTTTAGCATAAAAGTGTGTACTTTTTCAAAGGCTTTTTTCTACATCTGTTGAGATAATTATGTGGTTTTGGATGTTTTGGTTTTTAATGTGATGAATTATGTTGATTGCTTTTCTAATGTTTATCCATCCTTTTATCTCTGATATAAATTTCACCTGATCATGATGAATGATTTCTTGGATAAATTGCCATAGTTGTTTGATAGGATTTTGTTAAAAATTTTTTGAGTCAGTGTTCATTAATGATACTGGCCTATAGTTTTCCTTCTGTGTTTTATCTTTCCTTGGTTTAAGTATTAGGACTATATTTTTCTCATAAAAGAATTCTAGTGGGGTGCTTTCTTTCTCAATTTTTGAGTACAATTTGTAAAGTATGGGTATTAACTGTTCTTTAAAAGTTTGATTGACATCCTATTAATCCATCAGGACCAGAAGTTTTTTTTTCCTTTGGCAATTACAACTAGATCTAATTCTTTTTCTGACATTGCTTAATTTAAGATCTCTATCCGGTCTTCTGATAGTATGGATACTTCATAATTTTGAACGTATTCCTCTATTTCTTTTTGTTCTCAGTTTGTTAGCATATGGTTGTATAATATGTTCTGATTATTATTTTTATTTCTTCTGGTTTTGCTGTGATTTGACCTTGCTCATATGTTGTTTTATTGATTTGATTTTCTACTCTTTTAAAAATCAGATTAGCTAAGGTTTTTTAAAAATTAATTTTATTAATTTTTTAAAAGTTTTATTTATCATTTGTATTTCTCATGTTTTTAATTTGTCTATTTCTCCTCTCATTTTTATTATCTTCTTTTTTGTGTTTATTTTAGGCTTGTTTACTTGTTGGCTTTCTAATTTCTTAAAATGCATGTTCAGTTTTATTCCTCTCTTTTACTATGTTGTTAATGTATATTTGTAGGGATATAAATTTTCCCCTGAGGACTAATTTAGCAGCATCCCAGAAATTTTTGCATGTTGTCTCATTATTATAATTTTCTTTGACATTATTATAATTTTCTATTATTTTTTATGACATATTTTTGACCCATTTATTATTTGGGATTTCATTGTTAAGTTTCCATTTGGATCTGTATCTTTTCTTTGTGATCCCTGAACCAATTACTATTTTTATTGCATTGTGATCATCTGTAAAGGATGAATTTACTGTTTTTGCCTTTTTATATTTGCTTGCAATATCTCTGTGCCCTAGTATATGGTTACTAGTACATGTAAAATTTCCATGTGATGCTGAGAAACATGTATATTCTTTTATTATCTCAGGTAAAAGGTCCTATAAGTCTTTTAATTCTAACTTTTCCAGCAATTTGTTTAGGTCTATATTTTCCCTTTTGTTTATCTTTCTGTTTGACTTATTCAAAACTGAAACAGGAATATTGAAGTCTCCTGTCATAATTGTGTTAATGTCTATGTCTTCTTGTAGATCAGATAATGTTTCCTTTATGAATTTAGATGCTAAGGCATGTGGAGTATATAAATTTGTTACTTCTACTGATTTGTCCTCAATGGCTCCTTTCAGCATAATCTAGTTTCCTTATTTATCCCTTTTTATTTTCTGAATGTTTGTTTTTGCTTTGTCAGATAGTGTGTATCTGTTAGAGAATATGTATATATAACTCCTGCTTTTCTTTTCACTTGTTTTTTATGTATGTCTCTGTTTTTTACATGTGTTTCTTATGAGCAATTCTCCTGAAGGCTTGTCTCTTCCTGAGCCTACAGGAGTCACCTTCCCTAATTTCTGGCCCTCATTTTGCTCTGGACTCATCACACATTCCTCTCTGACTACTCCTTCACACCCCCCTTTCACGTACCCTCCCATGTTATAATGTAGTGTCATTAAAACAAAACAAACAAAAAACATTGATTTACCTGTGGGTGGTAGGGTATTGCCAGATTCTGTCCATAATGCCCTATATCTGTCTTGTCACTATTATATCCACTAGCCCTCTGCCTTCACTTGTCTCCTTGTGCACATTTAGAAGGAAGTTTTTTTTCACTGATGTCTCTACTGTCACTCTGTTGTTGTCTTATTGACCTCTATATTTATTTTCTCCTCCATTTCTGTTGTTTGGTAACAGATAATCTTTTCAGTTCTTTTTTTTTCTAAGAGTATTTCAAGTGTCTCTTTATTATTGAAAATCTATCTTTTTTTTTTCAGTGTGGTTAAGCTCAGTTTTGAAGGTAGGTCACCCAAGGGTGCATTCTGAGGTCCATTGCTCTTCAGAACACATTATTTCATTTCTTATTGCATTTTCTAGTGGGTACAGAATAGTCTTATGTTATTTGAATTTCCATTCTGTTGTATTTGAAAGTCTTTCTCCTGATTGCTTACAGAACTTGTTGTTTCTGAATTGAATTGGTAAATTTAGCCACTTTATGTCTTGGCATTTACAATCTCCCTTCCCCCCCTTTTTTCCTTCTGGAGGTAATCTGTGAATTTTTTCCAATTGGTATTTCACTTTGTATGTTCAGAAGTTCTGGCCAGTGCTCTTTTATTTCCTGTATTATGCTGTTAAGGTTTTTATGTTCTATCATGTCCTGGGAGACCTATGATCTTTAGGTTGTCTCTGTGTATTTTCAAGATCAGTATATTTTGCTTCCATAGTAAACATATTTTCTTTTTAATTTTTGCTTCTCTTCTTCTAGATTGTCCTTTACTTATATATAGTTGCATTTCCAATCTGTTGTTCTCTCTTATTTATTTGGTAAGATTTGCCAGTGCAGATTCCAGTTTTTCTAATTGTTCATTATTTTTTGCTATTGTTGTTATTCAGTCTTTTTTTCAGTCAGGTCTGAGTCTTTATGATCCCATTTGGGGTTTTCTTGGCAAAGATAGTGGAGTGGTTTGCCATTTCCAGCTCATTTTATAGATAAGGAAACAAGGTTAAGTGACTTGCCCAGGGTCACACAGCTAGTAAGTGTCTATGCGGGCCATAAATTCTGCTCTCAAAATTTTCATTTCTCTTTTGAGCCATTCAGGAACAGTGTGTTAAATTCCACAGGTCTTCTGTTTCATTAAGCATTCTTTATTTTGAAGTATTTATTCATAGACCCTTGGACTTCTTTACTAGATTTGGAGGCTATATTTCCATGTATTGTTAATGCTTTCTCTGTTGATTTATCTTTTATGTTCAAAATCTTTGAGTTCTCTTCTTCTTGAGATCTTAGGTAATATCAATCTTCCTTCTCTCTACCCCTTGTTTTTCTCCTATCACTCACTTTCTGACTCCCTCCCCCAAGGTGACCTACCTGAAAATTTGAGCTAACCATACATTAGAGTTGTGCATTTGTTCCATAGGCATGAAATGTTGCATGTGATTTCAGATGAGATCACTACGTTATCAGTTTTACTTTGTTATAAGTGATGTTTCAGGAAGTAGGAGTAATATATAAATGTGAGTAATGTAAAAATAAAACACCTCAATAAAACTTTAAAAAATTGTAAATGAAGAAATTGAATGTCAGAGGTTTCTTCCACTTATAATAGCCTGTGATTTTTCATAACCAAAATACATAGCAGAATATAGAAGTATGATAATAAGAGAAGTACAAATTGAGTACTTTGGGAGTTTAAAGGAGAGAGAGAGAGTGGGGGGGAGGGGATTACTTTTTGCTTTAGATGCAAGAGGAAGAATTAGGAAAGGCTTTGTGGAGAACATGGAATTGAGCTTGGCCTTGAAAAGGGTAGAATTGGCAGTGCTTTGATAGGGTGAAGGAGGTAGTAGAGATAAAATAAGTTATTACATATAAAGTCAACAATTTGGGCAAAGGTAAGAATGTGGCAATGTGTGGGGTACATTTTGGAAATAATTAGTAGTCTAACACCATAGAACACAGGTTGATAAACTGTAGATAAAGATGAAACAGTAGTTTGAACCAAACCATGGAGAACCCTGAGTGCCAGGAAAAGGAGTTTAGACTTTAATCTATAGGCAATGAGGAATAGTCCTCAGTTTTCTTTCTTTTTCTTTCTCTTTCTTTCTTTCAAATTGATGATTTATGATCTCTGAAGGTCCCTTCAAGTCTTTCATCAGAGCTATGTTTTAGGAATATGATTGACATTTAGTGTGTAAGATATATTAGAAAGAGAAAGACAGGAAGCATAGAAACAACTACAAAAATGCAAGAAAGAGGTAAAAAGCTCCCAAATTAAGGTAGGGAGGTGAGAGAATGGAATTAATGAATGTTGCTGAAGGAAAATTGACAGCACCTTGGCAACTGATTGGATATGAAAGGCAAGGGCAAAGATGAGTGGAAAAGGACACTGAGATTTTAAACAGCTAACTGAGTAGTAGGATAATGGTGCCATTAGCATCAGGTAGTCAAGAGCAGGGGCAGTACCTTTTTTTTTTTCCTGGGAGAGGGAGGAGGAAGATGAGTTAGTCTTTTTATATCTTAAGTTTGAGGTAGCTGGAAAATTATTTGACATATAGTTATGAAGCTTGGAATCAACCTTAGAAATCAAGATCATAGGTTAGAAATAAAGATCAAGGTTTGAAATAGAGATTTGGGAATGATTCACAAAGAGGTAGTAGGTGATGAAGTAGATGAACTCACTGTAAGAAAGAATGTAGGAGGAAAAAGGAAGGGAGGAAAGAACATTTATTAAAGGCTATGTTCCAGGTACTTGCTAAGCACTTTATAATTATTATCTCGTTTAATTTTCACAACCTTGGGAGGTAGGTGCTATTTTTAACCCTATTTTGCAGATGAGGAAACTGAGGCAGACAAAGGCTAAATGACTTGTCCAGAACCACACAGCTATTAAGTGTATGAGGCTGGATTCGAACTCAGGTCTCCCTGGTTCCAGGTCCAGCATCCTTTTTTTGGGGGGGGGATTTATATGTGAAAAGTTTTCCATTTTTTAAAAATATCAAACAAAATACATTCTCTGTAAATAAACCCAGCACAGGGCCAACAAAAGGGAGAAAGGGAAGCAAGAAAAATAAACAGCCTATGGTTGTCCACTGATGGGCAATAAGGCTGGGGGAACCCCCTTCCTTATAGGGATAGGAGTCTCCATGCCCTTGGGCATCAGCATGGGTCCCTGTTCCTGAGCACCAGAGTTGGATATGAACAGAGAAACCAGCCCTGAAATGTTTGTAAAGCATCTTTGCAAAGCATCTTTGCATATTTCATTGGCTTGTGGATTCCATGGCCTCTTGTGCCATTTACATGGATCTTCCATTTCCTTCCCAGGAAATGGCTTGCTGTCATGGACAGAGCTCCTCCTATAGCCCACCAAAGTTGGCTGGATCTTCTGGCTGTGGTGGTGAATGAAATGTCATCTGAAAGGGGTAAAGAGCTCCTCAGGGGCCAAGCAGCAAGTCTAGTACGGAAAACTGTGCAGGAGACATTGTGACCAGGTGCTGGGAGAGTATGATGCAGGAACTGCTTTCTGGCCGCCATCATTCAGCTTAAAAAAATGGCCTTGTTGGATTGTAGGTAAGTGTGCAGAAGAGTGCTGGTAAACAGGTGCTCCAGTCACAGGTGGGAGAACACTACTGATTGTTCAGGCCAGCTAGGCCTGCACAGGCTTGTCCTATGGTCCTAGTTCTGCTGCTGAAGAGAAGTCTGCCCTTTGTGCTGCTCTTACCCGTCAGCACCATCATCAATAGGCAAACAGGTGACTCCCGTGCCTTTGTTTCCATAGTAGCCACAACTGTGCTCAGATGATCGGGGTCAGAGGAGCCAAATCACCATTACTTGCCTTCTGCTCTTCATGTTCCAGAGTTATAAGAGAAAAGTGGTCGCCTGAAAAGGATCATTCCTGAGCTACCTTGTCAAAGGCCATGACCCACAAAGCTCATGCCACCTGATTTGAGGGCTCCGGCTCTTGGAGCTGCCTCTGTTCCCAGTCCTTCTGCTGGCTCCCAACACTTTTCATGTCATTCTAGTCCTCAGCTACTAAAATCCCTGTATAAAAGAATGTTTTCAGCTCATTCTCTTGAGACACTTGGGGTTTAAATTGAAGATGTCCACTTCCCTTCCTACTACAATGTCCTCCCCCTGACTTCCGCAAAATGTAGTGAAATGGTGGGGACTTCACAAAACCAGCCACCCAAGGCCAGGCCACACCCTCACTTAGTGTATGTGTAGCTACCCCACCCTTGCCCCTCCTAAACCCAGCAGAATTCAACTAATACCCAATTTGAAGAAACTTTCCTTTTGAAAAATACTCCTTTCCTTTAGTGATATACTCTCAGTTAAGGTGGGGCTGAGGGTTGGAGTCATTCAGCATGCAGTACCATTGTTAAGTAAGGTTATGAAGATGATTTTCTGAGAGATCCCTATGCTTTTGGCCCTCTAAGCCAGTCATCTGGGCTATGTGAGTCTCTTCAGACCCATTAGTTTGACTTGAAAGGGAAAGTGGAGGCAGCATCTCCAGATCAGGGGCAAGGGGTGGTTAACTCCTGCAAGGGTTGTGTCAAGTCCAACGTATGACCTCTACATGGAAGGAGAAAGTCAACGCTAGGACCATCCTTTCTCCTCCTCTGCTCTGAGAGCAAGCCCAGGGGAACTTGGACCACATCCTCACTTCCTTCCTTCTCCAGGAACAAGCGGCTCTCCTCCCAGCTGACCTATTGCATTGTCAAGTCTGGGAAGGACAAACTCAACAAGATGTGGGGGCAGGAGAGGGAGAGACCTATGGTGGCAGAGGCCGCCAGATAACGAAGGCTCTCCGGGAGAGGGGAGGCAGGGAGGAGGAGAGGCAAAGAAAGGCCAAGCTGGATTAGACTTCTGTCTTCTAACTCTGGTGGACCTCCACCTCTTCTGGGACCACAAGCAGCAGCTCGTTCTTTCCTCAGAGCTGATGTTTCAAAATTTTCCTGAGCTCACTCTCCTCTCCAATCCACTTGGGCACCTTGAGCTTTGAGCCAAGGTGGTAGTAGGTGCCTCCCACTTCTCGGACACAGATCCAATGCTGCTTTTTGAGCGGAAGCTTCAACAGGCCCCAGCAGAGGCTAGAGGGGAGGGCAACACCACCGACACCCCTTTGCTGTCCCACCAAACTGCTTCGTAGCTTTGGGTCTGAAGGGCTGCCCCAGTAACATTCACATCGTAGTTCCCATTTCCCAGCATGCTCTTCTTGTGAGACATCACCACGGTCTTTGGAGACAGCCTCTGGAAGATCTCCTGTAGTGTTTCCTGAGTGAAAGCATTGCTGTCTTGGAAGACGTTGTTGAGTGTGTGGAGCTCAACACAGCTCCCAGCGCTGCTTCTCATGGTAGATTGGGAGGGGAGTTGCTGGCTGGGGCAATCCCAATGATTCTGCTTTGGTCTTGTCACCTCTCCATGGCATGCAACTCATGTTTTTATTTTCCAGGAAGCGGTGGCCTCAGAAGCTCCCCACCCTTCCCCTATGAGGAAGAATGTAGCCTCCTTTCTGGGATTGGTGGGGGTTCACCTCGGTCTCTAGGGGCCATGATTTATCTCAGAGAAGAGGCTGGAAATAGCAGTAATAAAAACCTCCAAAAATCCTGTTTTCAGTAGAAAAACAACTCTTTATGCCTCAGTTTATTTTGCCATTATCTCTTACTGCTAAAGTGCTGGATACCAAAAAAAAAGGTCCAAAACCCAGGACCATCGTCCCCTTCTTCCTTGCTTCTGAGAAAGTGTGAACTTTAACTGAAGAGTGCCGAGGGGGCTTGACCACATCTCTCTTTTTCTTCCATCTCCTTAGGCAGATGATGAATCAGAAAGGGAGGAAGGTCAGGCTAATGGCCTCAGGGACCACGGGCTCCATCCCTTTGGGAGCTGCAAGATGCTGCCTGACACATGCCCAAGTGGAAGAGGGCAGCACTGCAGAGGCAGCCAATGCCCTCCTCAGGGCTCCTCCTAGGGTTCTCAGCCACCAGACCCTGCCCAGATCTGGGCACGGGAGGGAGGGGTGGCAGTGAGCAGGAGCAGCTGGAGCAGGGAGTGAGCCCTGGGGGCGCTCGCTCATCCCTTGCTCAAGGTCACCGGCCCTCGACCGGCTGGCTGTGCTCCAGAAACACCCTCTCCCCTCGCTCCTTGGCCTCGAACCCAGGCCTAGCTTTCTATCCATGTACGATGTAGCTGGCCTTAAAAGGGTCCCTGGAGAACCAATGACAGGTAC
Organism: Vombatus ursinus; assembly: GCF_900497805.2. Taxonomy (NCBI): domain Eukaryota; kingdom Metazoa; phylum Chordata; class Mammalia; order Diprotodontia; family Vombatidae; genus Vombatus; species Vombatus ursinus. The sequence continues at coordinate 16,975,922 of NW_020954559.1, read as the reverse complement.
TGCTTTGTTTTTGTCTCTGTATCCCTAGTACAAGGCTTGTACACAGTATTTGTGGAATTGAATTGAATGCCGACATTTTATGGGCAGGAGAAGAAAGAAGAGTCAGCAAAAGAAAAGAGACAGAAAGAAAGAAAGAAAAGAGAAAAAGAACAGTGATAAAGAAACCAAGAAAGATGTGAATATCAAGGTGGAAGTGGTAGCCAATAACACAGTGATTTTGGGTGGGGGGAGTCAGAGAGTAAGATGTTCAGGAGGTAAAAGCTTTATCCTTTGGCCTTGATGAAGAAAGAAATCTTGGTGTACTCACTACTTTTGGTCCCAGGCCTTTCTCCTTTACTAACTTTTAAATTTCACTGATCTCTAACCATTAACTCAAAGCACCAAGCTCCCTTGACCTTCCTGGTCCTCGAGTCTGCTTGGTTTGCAGGGTCTTTTGTACCTAACCTTTTTACCCCTCCCATCGTTCTGCTGACATTTATTTTAGCATCCTCTTGCTCTCTTTTATCACACCTGAGTCATCCTAGGTTTAAGCAAAGATATTTACTAACAAAGCAAAAGAGACCATTAATCCAAAAATAACACACCGGGATAAGGTATTCAGAAGCAAGTGCACGAGATTCCATCCAGCACAGATTAAAAGTTACTTAAGTTTCTAAGGTATTCATCTAGTTTAGGGCCTAGCTTAGCGTTCATAGTCACCTCTAAGACTGGAGCCCATCCTACAATGTTCCACTTCCTCATTGTCTACCAAGAGAATGCTATCTTCCTCCTCCCTCCTGACGATTTAGTATTTGCATGCCTGGGCTATGGACTGAATTCATTCACCTGTTCCACAGATGCAGCCAGTTAAGAACCTTTCCGAATGCCAGTGAGCTTTGGCAATACACCTGCTTATCTACTAAGCACAGTTTCTTCCCTTCCTTTGCCTTAAGGGGTGGGGAGTGGACATACTTAAATTTTTCCTCCTATCTTTCAGATGCAAAAAAACTAAAATTCCTATCTATTCACAATGTTTCTAATGGAAGTCATATAGGGGTACTAATTGAGTCCACTGCAAACTTTTTTATCTCATCTCAGCCAGGCCTTCACCGCAGCAAGGCAATCCTCCTACTTTTAATTGACTTTCTAGAAAATTCCTCACTGAAGCTATTCTAAATCTTTTTTTCCTCTCCTTATGCCACCCACACTATCCTCTCATCTGAGGATCTTCCTCATACTTCACCAAGAAATGAGAGGTCATTCAACATGAACTCCCTCTTCTCCCTTATTCAATATCTCCTTGACATCATCCCCCATTCTCTCTTCCTTTACTTAAGTTTTTAGTGACAACAGGGCCCTTTTCTTTACCAAGGCAGACTCCTTTACTTGTACTTCTGATCCCATGCCCTTATATTTTCTTTTCTGGCAGATTATCCTCACAAGATTCCTCCCCCTTCCACCCCAATATTTAATTTCGTTCTACCTATTGGCTCATCCCTTTCAGACTACAAACCCATATAAGTTTCTCCCATCTGTAAAAAACAAAAACCCTTCACTGATCCCCAGTGTTTTGTCATATGTGTGTGTGTGTGTGTGTGTGTATGTGTGTGTGTATTGTTCAAAACCTTTATGTGGTATCTATACTTCCTTTCTTCTCACTTGCTTCTAAATCATGTGCAATCTGACTTGAAAGCCAAACCTCATCATTCAACTGAAACTGCTCTCATCAGAGATACCAGTAATCTCTTCATTGCCATATTCCATGGCATTTTTCTTATTCCTCTTCTTGATCTCTCTGCAGTATTTGGCACTGTTTACCACCCTTTCTTCCTAGATGTTGTTTCCTCTCTGGTTTTTTGTGACACTGCTCTCTCTTGATTGACCTCCTTCCTGGCTGACCACTTCTCAGTCTCATTTGCTGGATCATCATCCATTATGCCCATTAACTATGGTGCTGGTGTGCTACGAGACTAGGTCCTAAGCCCTCTGCTCTCTCAGCAACCCAGTCAGCTCCTATAGATCCAATTATCTCCATGCAGATGACTGCTAGATCAACATTTCTACTCTTTTCTTAGTTCCAGTCCCATATCACCCATTAATACTACCTGTTTGACACTTTGAACTGGATTTCTCATGGGTAGCTCAAATGCTGCAGGTGTAAAGCAGAACGTATTATGTTCTCTCACCTCAACCACACCTGTTTTAAAGCTCCTTATATTTATCTGAGGGTCTCACCAATCTTCTGGTTACCCAGATTAGCAACCTCAGTAATTGTCAACTCCTCATGCCCCTTTACCCCACATATTTAACAAATTGCTAAGTTTTATTAGTTTTATTATTTTTAAAATATTTTTATTATTTATTGTATTAGTTTTACCTTCTTACATTGGTCTCCTTCTGTCTTCTCACACAGATAATATCCTAGTTCAGGGGCTTGTCATCGCTTGCCTAGATTATTGTGATAGCCTCCTAACTGGTCTATTTGCCTCGACAGTTTCATTTCCAATCTAACCCAATTCACTAGAAAGTCAAGACATCACCCTTATAATGTCATCGGTTCTTTTCAAAAATGAAGGATAAACAATAACAACAATCCCTCCTACACTTGCTAAAGTGATTGTCCTAAAGAATAGAGGGAGAAATGACAGTGTAACTTCCATGCTGCAGATGGTCAAGTGGCCTAGAACCAAATATAACTCCTCTGTTTGTCACTTAAAAAGCTCTACAATTGGGGTATAATTTACCTCTTCCAGGCTTATAAATATCTCTCTTTCACTGATTCTTCTGTCCAGAAAAACTGATCTTTTTACTATTCTTCATGAATGAATTATTATGTAAATGAATTATTAAGTCCTTATTATGTGCAAAGCACTGTGATAAGCCCTGGAGATATAAAGGCAACAGTCCCTGCTCTCAAAGAGCTCACATTCTAATTCATAACACTCTATCTCCTGTCTCTATGCCTTTCTGAAAGGTGGAGGAAAGGAGGGAATTTAAGGAATAGCTTATGAGAATGCATGGAAGCTAGAGATGGAATATTAAATTCATAAAGCAGTTAGTGGTCCAGTCTGGCTGCAAAATAGTTTGTGAAGGGAAGTAGTATGAAATAAGGCTATGCTGAGTTCGGATTTTATCCTAGAGGAATGGGGAGCCACCAAAAAGTTTTTTTGTTTTGGTTTTTTTGGGGCGAGGCAATTGGGGTTAAGTGACTTGCCCAGGGTCACACATCTAGTAAGTGTCAAGTGTTTGGTCTGAAGCCAGATTTGAGCTCAGATCCTTCTGACTTCAGGGCCGGTGCTTTATCCACTGTGCCACCTAGCTGCCTCAACACCAAAAGGTTTTTTGAGCATGAGATTAGCATGGTAAGAGGACAAGTAGAGTCAGAGTTAAATAAGAAGTAAGAAATGATTTGCCACACTCAATGCTTTGTGGGCTCATGGGTGTTTTTGTGCATGGAGCTAACCCTCCCCCTCCTCTTCTAGATTCCCCTACATGGATTCTGAATAGACAGTTTTCTGTCATGGTAGCTTTACTCCTGGGAAAATCAGCAAGTTTTAAGGAGGGTTGAACAGATGAAAGGTAAGAAAGGATAAGTAAAGGTATAGGGGCACTTTGGGCTAGAGAAGAGAGAAATTGAGGAAGCTTACTAGATCATCAGAGGCAGTAAGGTGGCTTAGTGGATAGAGGACTGGGCCGGGAGTCAGGAAGACCAGAGTTCAGATCTGACCTCAGATCCTTACTAGCTGTGTGACCCTGGGCAAGTCACTTAACCCTGTTTGCCTTAATCCACTGGAGAAGGAAATGGCAAACCACTCTAATCTTTGCCAAGAAAACCCCACAGGCAGCATTGGTGTGCTATGATCCATGGGGTCACAAAGAGTTGTATAAGACTGAACAACAATAAGAACACTAGATTGTCTCAGTCATCTCAATAAAACACTGGAATTAATCTGTCAAAAGTGTAAAGGTGAGGATTAGGGGCTTGAGGAAAATAGAAAAAGTTTGTATTGGTAATTTCAGGAATGTGATAGGCAATCAGCTAGAAGTGGAAAAAAATGACAAGCAGAGTTGAATGCTCAAGATAGTGTGAATTTGTAATAGAGCTAATATGCCTAATATTCTCACTTTCTTTGGAAGAGTTGAGTACATTGGGAGCTAGAGAAAGCAGATGTGAGATTTATCAGGGACTGGTAATATAGGTATTACAAAAGCATTGAGGGTAGGGAGAAGAATGGGCATCTTAGATTAGTAAAGAGAACATCCTTTACTAAATAAGAAAGGAGTATGGTATAATGGAAAGAGTTATGGACTTGGTTGGAGTCAGGAGAGACTGGTTCAAATACTGTTTTCTATGCTTATTAGCAGTGTGACCACTACAATTTCTTTAACCCCTCTAAAGTGATGTTACGTATTCTGCAAACCTTGTAGGGTCATATAAGTTTTAGCTATTATAATTAATGTCCTACTGTGATGCTGCATTGTGGCAGGGAGTGGCCCTGTGTTCTCAAAGCCTGCCTACATAATGGATGGCTCTATCAAACTCCAAACACTTTGAATGCAGGGTCAGAGAAAGGCTTTGTCTTCCAAAGATCAGCCCAGCTCATCTCTGTCATAACAATTCCATTTAGACCATCTAAAGCGGTTGTAATCTCTATTAGAGAAGGAAAGGCCAATTCCTTGAAATTATGGATCTTTGGAGTACTGAAAAGAAAAGCGGGGCATAGCCAACATGGCAGAGTACAGGCAGCAATCCAGCTGAACTCTCCCAACATTTGCTTTCAAACAACTTTAAAATAACTCTTCAAATCAAATTTTGGAGCAGGAGAGCCAACAAAAGATCAGAGTGAGACATTTTTCAAGCCTAAGACAATTTAGGAGGTTGGCAGGAAAGGTCTGGTACGCCATTGTGGGAAATAGTTCAGGACATGACAACAGCACCAGCCATGACCCTTGAAGACAGCTGGGACAGTGGCAGTAGTAATAGCAGTAGTAGTAGTAGTAGTAGTAGTAGTAGTAGTAGTAGTAGTAGTAGTAGTAGTAACAGCAGCAGTAGCAGCAGCTTGGAGAATTCTTAGCCCAAAGATGGTAAGGAGGTCAGACAACTGGTCAGAAGAGGTTACAGGGGACCCTTGCACTAGATACATCTGCTGCTGATTGGCAACTCTGTAGCCCATATGCAGTTCTGGATTGCAATTCCAGGGCAGAGAGGAGTACTAGTGCTTGTGGTTACAGGAGAGCAAGGGGCATGGTCACAGTTCCGGGGCCAAGAGGAGTGCTAACACTTGCAGCTGCAGGGCAGCAGGGACCCTTCTTGGGTAACAATCAGAGGACAGATCAGAAGAGCAGTGATCACATTTCTCCCTGGATCACACCATCTTGGAAGTACTGAAAACTTACAGACCTCCAGAACTAGCTCTGAAAACAGCAGCACCAGCAAGCTTAGAGCTTGCCATAGTACCCGCTCCACTTCCCCCCCCAACAGAGCCCAACTTTAACACAAAGTTCAAAATCAAGAAATAGTCTAGAAAAATTCCTTCCCTTGGCAGGGAAGACCAAGACATAAACTCAGAAAATGACAGTGATGTGGAAAATAGCTACAAGCAATGTCTCAAAGAAAAATGCCAATTAGATCCAAGCCCAATAAGAATTCCTAGAAGAGTTAAAGGAAGAGATAAGAGTGTTAGAGGAAAAGTTGGAAAGAGAAATGATAGTGATGCAAGAAAATTATGAAAGGAATATTAACAGCTTGCTAAAAGAGGTACAAAAATACTAAAAGAAATAGCTTAAAAAACAGAATTGGCCTAATGGTAAAAGAGGCCCAAAAAATTCAATGAAGGAAAGAACTCTTTAAAAGTAAAATAGGTCAAATGGAAGGGGGGATTCAAAAATTAACTGAAGAAAAGAGCTCCTTAAGAAGCAGAATTGGCTAAGTAGAAAAAAAGAGGTACAAAAGCTCACTGAAGAAAATAATTCCTTAAAAATTAGATTTAGACAGGTAGAAGCTAATGACTTTGTGATACCTCAAGAAGCAAGAAAACAAAATCAAAAGAATAAAAAGATAGAAGAAAATGTGAAATATCTCAGAAAAACAACTGACTTGGAAAATAGATGGAGGAGAGATAATTTAAGAATTATTTGACAACTTAAAAGCTATGATCACAAAAAGAACATAGATATATTTCAAGAAATTATCAATGAGGAGAGGATTCTGGGAAGATGGTGGAATAGGTCAGAAAAATCCAAGTTCTCCAGATTTTCCCCACAAACAAGACAAAATAGTGCCTCGGGGTAAACATAGAGCATGGGGCAGAATAGTGGTCCTTCTAGGACAATGGAGAGAATCATAGAAAAATCCCAGGACTGAAGTTTACTTCCTATGAAGCATAACCATCTCCAGGCTAGTTATACAGAAACAACAAAGTACTGAGCCCTGGGGCTAGCTGAGTTGGGAGGTGGCCTCAACCCTAGCCACAGGAACTTTCACCTCCTGAACAGCTGGAAAGATTGAGCGAACCTCTGCTGACAAGGAACACCAGTCTCAGCTGTGCGGCTGAGACAAAGCCTTGGGTGAGAAGGAACCAGCACATGTCCAGTGAATGTAGAAATAGTGCGGCACAGATGCCGCTGGCTATGGGCATTTATAGGAGGGCAGAATTCTTGGGAGAACTGAAGGAGAATCTGAGGATAGAGGCACCATCCCCCATACCCCAGGACTAGAAGTGATTACAAAAAAAAAGCTGCTATAAATTTTTAAAAATTGAGCAGATAAAGGAGAAAGAATCCAACCATAGAAAGTTATTATAGGAATGGAGAAGACCAGGCTTCTTCAGAGGAGGATACTGAAGCAAAAAAAAGCCTCTTCTACCCCAAAAGATAACGTGAAATAGTCACCTGCCCCAAAAGAATACATGGAAGAACTTTTAAAAAGACTTTTAAAAATCAAATGACAGAGATTGAGGAAAAATTTTAAAAAAAGAGAACAATCCAAGAAAACAGAGAAATTATGAAAAGAAAGTCAACCAACTAGAAAAGGAGATGCAAAATTTTAAGGAAGAAAACAACTCCTTGAAAATTAGAATTGGGTAAGGGTAAGCCAGCGAAGTTATAAGAGACCAAGAAATAATAAAGCAAAACATAAAGAATGAAAAAATGGAAGAGAATGTGAAATATCTTGCAAGAAAAACAACTGATCTGGACAACAGATCAAGAAGAGAAAACATAAGAATAATTGGACTACCTGAAAGCTATGATAAAAAAAAGAATCTTGATACAATAATACTAGAAATAATTAAATAATTAAAGAAAATTGTCCTGAAGCATTAGAAGAAGAGGAGAAAGTAGAAATAGAAAAAAACTCACCAATCACCACCGAAAGAGATTCTACAAGGCAAACCTACAGGAATATAATAGTTAAATTCCAAAATTCCCAGCTCAAGGATAAAATATTACAAGCAATAAGAAAAAAATTTGAATATGGTGGTGCCATAAATATAATCATGCAAGACCTAGCAACAGCTACACTACAATACTGTAGGTCTTGGAACACTAAATATCAAAGAGCAAAAGAACGGGGGTTGTGGCCAAAAACATCATACCCAGCATAGTTAAGCATAATCCCGAATGGAAAAAAAGGACATTTAACGAATTGTCAGACTTTTAGGATTTTGTTAAAAGAAAAAAACCTGAACTCAACAGATTTGTCATATAAGATCCAAGGGAAATATAAGGTACATATTAAAGACTAATTATAAGGGACTCAAGGACAAACTGCTTACCTTTTATATGAGGAAATATAAAACATATGTCTAAGATTTTTATTAGTAATTGGGTAGTTCATAAGAGAGATTGGGGTAGACCTGAGTATGATATGATTTTAAAAAGTAAAACCATTTAGGAACAGGCAAAAAGAGTAATTATTTTATACAAATAAAGTCCTAGAGGAAGAACTGACACAGGTATTAAGATGGAGGAGGAGGGCTGGTTGCTCTGGAATCCTACTTTCATTGGGAGTGAGTTTGAGAGTAAAAGGGTATAAAAGTCTTCTAAATTCAGAAAGAAATAAAAGGCTAAAGGGATTGGGGGGAAGATAAGGGAGAAATTTCTAGAGGGGAGGGTGAGGGATTAGGACAAGGGGATGTAATAGCGAGTTTAAATTAACAAGAATGGGAAGAATAGGGAGGGATCATTGTGTGGGTAGGTTAAGTAACAGGAGGGCAAGGTATCAGGTAGAAGTAAAGTAGAGGAGTCAGGAGGGATAGGAAATAAGGGATACACACAAATATAAAATAAAGATTAGGAGTAGAATTTATTAAGGGGGAAAAAGCAAAGATAGTAATCATGATCTTAAAGCTAAAATAGATTTAATCATAAGAGAAAAATAGGGAAACTACACTATATATCAGCCATATTGATCAATATTATTTTAGACTATTTAAAATAACTAGACAATATAAGGATGGAATATTGCTGTGGTGCAGGAAATGATGAGTTGGTGGACTTAGAAAAATATGGAAAGACTCGGACTTGTGAAAGAAAAGATTATCCATTATCAGAGAAACAGAGGACAAATAAGTATAGTATAGTCTTGTATAGATGCATATGAATGTATATGTGTATATATGAGTATGATTTTAGATATCTAAGTACATGTATGTGTATATAAGTGGATGTATGTATATGCACACATATATCTTTATATGTATGTATGCATACATGTATACATGCATGTATGTGTGTATATATGTATGTATGCATGTATCTACGTATGTATATCCATGCTTAATTGTACCTTCTGGGGGTGGGGAGAGGAAGGGCTAATAAAGGACAAAGTAAAAAGTGAACAGCAGAGAACAAAAGAAAACTTACAAGGAAACAAAGAAAAGATGGACAGCTCTGAACACAACAAGTAGTATTTATTATACAGGCTTTCTTGAAATGGAAATTTATTGCTGTATATTTTGAATTCTCTCAAGTTCTGCTGTGCACATAGCAATGCTTTTTTCCCCTTATTTTTTATTTAAGTTTTAATATTTAAATTTTTAATATTTTTTTCTTATTGTATATTTAAGTTTAAATCAATTTTAAAATAAATCAAATTATGAATGAAAACTGCTTCAATATCTTAGATACAGAGGACAAAACAGAAGTGGAAAGAATGTACCAGTCACCTCCTAAAAGAGATCCCCAAATGAAAACTTCCCAGGAATATTATGGCCAAATTCTAGAGCTCCTAAGTCAAGGAGAAAATATTGCAAGCAACCAGAAAGAAATGATTCAAATATCATGGTATCACACAAGATTTAGCAGGTTCCATGTTAAAGGAGTGATTTTATATATATATATATATATTTATGTATATGTATATATATACATATATGTTTATATATACATATACATACATATATATGTGTGTATGTATATATATATATATTAATTCCAGAAGGCAAAGGAATTAGGATTGCAACCAAGAATAACCCACCCAGAAAAACTGAGTATAATCCTTCAGTGAAAAAATGAATATTTAAAGAACTAGAGGACTTTCAAGCGTTCCTGATGAAAAAGAGCTAAATAGAAATTTGACATCCTAACAGAAGACTGAAGAGAAACATAAAAAGGTAAACATGAAAGACTAATCATAAGGGACTCAATGAAATTAAGCTGTTTACATTTCTATATGGGAAGATGATAGATGTAATGCCTAAGAACTTTATCATTTAGAAAGAGTTTCTACATAGAGGGCATGAGTATGAGTTGATTATATTGGGATGATGTAAACATAAATGGAGGGAGAAAGAGAGATGCACTTGGAGAAAGAGGAAAGGAGAGGTAGAATGGGGAAAATTTTTCTCATAAAAGAGGCACACAAGGAACAGATTATAGTGGAGGGGAAATGGGGGTAGTGGCAGGCACCAATGGAGCCTTGAACCTTATTCTAATTGGAATTAGTTCAAAGAGGGAGGAATATAATACACACACACAGTGGTGTGTAGAAATGTAACTTACCCATTGGGGAAATAAAAGAGGAAGGGGTGATAAAATGGATTAATAGAGGCAGTGGTCAGAAGCAAAATGGACTTTTGAGGAGTACAGGATGAAAAAATTAAAGGATAAATGGAAGAAAATAGGATGGAGGGGAATACACAGTAATTACAACTGTAAATATGAATGGGATAAGTTCATCCATAAAACAGAAACAGATAGCAAAATACATTAGAAACCAGAATCCAACAATATGTTGTTTATAAGAGATGCACTTGAAACAGAAAGACATACATGGAGTTAAAATAAAGGGCAGGAGCAGAACCTATTAAGCTTCAGCTGAAGTGAAAAAAGGTAGGGGTAGCAATCAGGACAATCTCATGGCAATCTCAGACAAAGCAAAATAGATCCAATTAAAAGAGAGAATCAGGGAAACTACATTTTACTAAAACATACCATAGATAATGAAGTAATATCAAAACTTTTACAGTAAGTTTGTCTGATAGGGAATTCAGTCAAATTTATAAAAATAAGGGGCATTCCCCAGTTGCTAAATGGTCAAAGGATATGAACAGGCAGTTTTTAGATGAAGTACTCAAAGCTTTCTATAGTGATAGGAAAAAAATGCTCTAAATCACTATTGATTAAAGATATATATAATGTATATATGTATATGCACATATATGTATGTATTAAAACAACCCTGAGGCATCACCTCACCCCATCAGAAATGACAAATGCTGGAGAGGGTGAGGGAAAATAGGTACACTAACTGTTGGTGGAGTTGTTACCTGGTCAAATCATTCTGGAGAACAATTTGGAACTATTCCTAAAAGTCAATAAAACTGTGCATATTCTTTGACTCAGCAATACCACTATTAGGTCTATGCCCCAAAGAGATCAAATAAAAAGGAAAAAGAGCAAATGTACAAAAATATTTATAGCAGCTTTTTTTATGGTGGCAAAGAATTGGAAATTGAGGAGATGATCATCAATTGGGGAATGGCTGAAGAAGTTGTGACATATGATTGTGATGGAGTACTGTTGTGCTATAAGAAATGATGAGGGGGGTGGGTTCAGAAAAAAATATGGCAAGACCTATATGAACTGATGCAAAAAGAAGTGAGACCAGGGGCAGGTAGGTGTTGCAGTGGATAGAGCTCTGGCTTTGGAGTCAGGAGGACCCGAGTTCAAATCCGGCCTCAGACAGGTAACACTTACTAGCTGTGTGACTCTGGGCAAGTCACTTAACCTCATTGCCTCACCCCCAAAAAAATGAAGTGAGAAGAATTGAGAGATCATTGTGCACAGCAACAGCAGTGTTGTAATGATGACCAACCATGAAAGCCTTGGCTACTGTGGTCAGTACAATGATCCAAGACAATTAAAGAGGACTCATGATGAAAAAATGTTATCCATCCCCAGAGAAAGAACTGATGAATTCAAAATGCAGACTGAAGTATAATTTTCTCGCTTTTTTGGGGGTGATATGGCTAATACGGAAATGTGTTTGTATGATTTCACATGTATAATTGATATCACTTTGCTTGACTTCTCAGTGGATGGGAGAGGGGTAGGAGGGAGGGATAGAATTTGGAGCTCAAAATCTAAAAGGTAAAGAATGCTAAAAATAAATAATTTTTTTGAAAGAAAAGATAAAGGCATCATTGAAATGAGGAAAGTAGGGAAAGACTGGGAGATGTGAGGTCATAATGAAGCATTTTCAGTAAGTGAGAGTTGTTGTTTGTCCTTCCTTCTTGAAGAGGACCAAGACATCAGGAAGGTGATGTCATAACTTGTAAGTAAATTGGATTTAAGTGAGAGAGGACTGTGCAAAGTCACCAGCCTCACTTTCTCCTCTGGAGCCATCTGGGTCCAGTGGCAAGATATAGATCAGGATGACTGGAGATGTCCCCTGGGAATGAGAGGGTGTAAAAGTAAAGAAGGTTGTGAATGGAGGTGAACTTGACTTTGGAATGGATCAAACAAGATAAGGCACCATGAAAGGTAGATTTAGGGACTACAACAAGGAAGAGGAGATGGAGTGAATGTGTGAAAGGAAAAAAATCTTTAAATTTTTATTAGTTGTCAGGCTGGGAATTCCACACAATCATCAAGATAAGTCAGTCCCTTCACTTAAGGAGCTTATTCTAATACAGGCAGACAACTCATCTATGAGAGTGGTGCCCAGGGATGGGAGTGTCTGGGGAATCACAGGGTTGATCCTGTTTTGCCGAGTTGATTCTTACAGAAGTCAATTGACAGACTCTTTCCAAGAACAATATAATCGTATTGATTTGATTATTAATGACAGTAAGAGGTGGAAAGCAGAGGAGGAGAGGTATTGCAAGCAGACTTAGAAAAAATGGTAAGATGGCTGGGGTGGACATCAGGGAGGGGATGTGAAACATGGTCTGGGTCTGTGTAGATATAGTAAGTTTAATTGTTTGTCCACTCTAAGCTAGATAAGGAAATAATATGGGCTTCAAAATGGGAGAGGTTGTTTAGTAATGGTTAGAATGATTTGTATACTGGGAATTATAAAATGCTTGTGTGACCTTAGACTACCTCCACTATCTCTCTAAGCCTCAGGTCCACCTTCCATCTGTAAAATTCAAGAGTGGGACATGATCTCCAAGGTCATTTTCTAATTGTAGTGTCTTTTGGTCTATAAGAAATCCCCCCCTACACACAAAGGGAGCATGACCTTCATGATCCAGGGTCATAATTTCCAGGGTGTGGCAGGTCCTAGATTGCCCCTCCCTCTTTTGAAAAATCCCGAAACTGAGGGTCCCTGGGATATTCTGACCTTGTGAAGATGCTGTGACCACTGCATAAGAGATAGATGTTCATCCCGCCAGCCAAGAAGACTACAAACCTGAAAGTCAGTTAGTGGAGACAAATTCTGAACTTGGGACAGAATACCACCACGAGGGGGCAGCGCGCTGCAGGGAATTATCTTTTCTTCAGTTGGCAAGCAAACCTACCAAACTTCCCCAGCTTCTCCAGTTCCTCCCGTACGTATTTCCGTTGCTCTGACGCTCTCCTGAGCCAGGGGGTCGGGCAGGAGAAATCGATTCTTTCCCTCCCCCTATCCATCCCTCTTCTCTTACCCAAAGGGAAATTCGAGTAGGAGTGAAGAGGTGTTGCCCCGGGAGACGGAAGAGGCTTCCAAGACATCTCAATCACTAGAATTGCGTTCCCTTGGACGTGGGAGAGCGCAGAGAGTTTCTCTGGCGATCACTTTCGGCCAGAGGAGGGGCAGTGTGTCCCTGCTGGGCGTTAAAAGGGCAGCAAGAGGGCACAGAGGCTTGAAGGATCTGCAGTTCTGCCGGAGGCCTTGCTCAAGCAGCTGCTCAAAAGGGTCGGGAGCCCCGAGGTCAAGTGCGTAACCGTAAACTGTCTTGGAGATCAGAGTCGCGGTAAATTGCGCAGCTAGTGCGAACTTCAGGAATCTCTCCCTTCCAGTGCTTAGCACCAAGCTTAGCTGGAGCAGCCGTGACTGCTGCAGCAGCATCCCAGGGCATCTCTGTAGCTGTCATTCCTCCGGAGGAGCAGAGGGGAGAGAGAAGGCTTAGGATGCTCGTGGGAGTTAGCGGTCTGGAATTATGCATCCTGTGCTCAAGCCCGAGTCTCTCCTAAAAACAAAACAAACCAACCCCAATCCCAACAGACTCCAGAGATGAAGAGGAGGATTCTGACAACACAGACCAAACTTTATGATCCCTTTCGCTTCAGATCAGCTTGACTGAATCTCTGAGTTCCACGGTAAATATCTCTCTACTTGGGGAGAGAAGATGGTAATAATCACGGTAAATATCTTTCTACTCGGAGTGAGAAGATGGTAATAATCGATGGGAGAAAGAGAGACTATCAGTAGTGAGAAGAGAGACTCAAAGGGTTCCCCCCCCCCCAGCCCTTCCTTTTTCATGACTCCAGAAGGATTATATAAGGTGGATCACGGGCTGCCACCAGCCAGCTAGAGGGAATAACAAATTACTGTATCGAGAGGTGGATTTTTGCCCTTTCCCTTAACCTCCACTCGTCTTGTGTACCCAGCATCCTGCAGTGAAGGTGACTGACTCCCTGCCAGTTTGTTTCAGTCCTAGCTTTAGTGCACTTTGTTTTTTTCCTGGAGGAAAAGGGAGGATCCAGCTAACGCGAGGAGCTCCCGGGAGGGAGGCCACGGGGACCTGCGATCAGGTGGTGGGGAGCCCCATGGAGAAGCCGCGGAGGCGGTACAGTTTGGCAGGGCTGCGGTGGGGAAGCTCTGACAAAGCTCCTGAGACTCCTCTGGTCTTGTAGGTTCAGCTGCTGCTGCCGTTTGCTTTCTCACTTTCCTCGGTCTGAAGACTACAATCTCTGGTTCCCTGGGCCACCACTGAACCTTTGGAGCCCACGAAGTCGAGTCCTGCCCCCGCTTGACTGATTTTACCCTCTGCGCCCCACCCACCCGTGGACACGCGTGGGAGAGACAGGTGTAGCTCATCTTATCCTAATGCCTGCCTGCCCCCTGCGGGGAGGACAGCTGATTTGCTCGGAAGGCCCAGGGACTTGGGGGGGGAGGGGGTCTGGAGATCTAGCTGCAAGGAAGGGTGAGATTTTGGCTTGGAGCTGGGTAGGAATTGGTTCCCCAGAGAGCGCGTAACTCCTGAAGCCCGTCCGAAGGGCTGTTTCTGCGCCACTTTTTCATTGCTGCTCCTATAGCCTTCGGGACCCAGCGCTGGGAAGAGGGGAGGTGGTGACATCACGTCCAGAGATCGAGGGAGGGAGCTGGAAAACTCCCCCTTCCCCATTGCTCTTCATTCCTAGCGTTTCCTGGCTACACCCGCTGTTAATTTGTGGATGAAGTTGGCTGGGACCCCTCTTCCGCGTCTCCCCTGGACGGTGGCTGCCCTGATGCCTCCTGCCAGCGGCAGGCCCACAGTACCGGGGACTTAGGGCTGCTGCGTTCCCTGCAGCCACCACCACCGGACTCCATGCTCCTAGGAGCGTCTTGGTTGTGCGCTTCCAAAGCCGCTGCAGCGCAGAGCGAAGGAGAAGAGGAAAGGCAAGGCGAGAGGAGGAGGAGGCGAGCAGCAGCAGCAGCAGGAGGAGAAGAGATGGACGAGTCCTCCTTGCTGGATTTGCTGGAGTGCTCGGTGTGCTTGGAACGTCTGGACACTACTGCCAAGGTACTCCCGTGCCAACATACCTTCTGCCGCCGCTGTCTAGAAAGTATCGTCTGCTCTCGCCACGAGCTGCGCTGCCCCGAGTGTCGCATCCTGGTGGGCTGTGGGGTGGATGAACTGCCCGCCAACATCCTGCTCGTCAGGTTGCTGGATGGCATCCGCCAGAGACCCCGAGGCAGCGGCGGGGGAGGTGGGAGCAGCAGCTGCAGCAGCAACGGGAATAGCCCCACGGCCAGGGGTCATGGTCCTACCCCAGCTGGAGGGGGTGGAGGAGGTGGAGGTAATGCCCCGGGTTCCCCAGCCTATCACCCAGCCGCCGCCGCAGCCGCTGCCACGATCTCCGGGGGCACCAGCGCCGCCGCCAGTCTTCGAGAGCTGGCAGCAGCCAGCAGGAGCGCCCTCCTGGGAAAGGTGGGTACCTACCGCTACCGAACAACGAAGTGCCTTGGGTTGGTAGGAGTAGAAAAGGGCTCAAGAAATGCGAACAGCGTGTGGCGTGGGCTCCTTCACGTGTTCTCACACTACTCCTTCCCTGCCTCCTGCCACTTTCTCCTCTGGGGTTTGCTTTTCCTGGGAGTTCTCTAAATATTTCTCTATTCCACCCCCCAAGTCTTAACTCCTGGACCATGTCATTTGCAGGCTTCTGAAATTTTTGCACCTGCTTTTTCTGACCTGCTCCCCATTACTCCCTTAGCTCCCTTCTATCCCCAACCACCTGTGCTTAGAAGTATCTCTTCAGGGACACACAGACTAAAACCTTCCCCCTTCTCTCTTGCTCATGTTTCACCTGTCCTCAATGCTCCAGCATCCCACTTTACCGGGTTTATAATTCCCTGCCCGGCTACATTCCTTGAGCATTCCCATCAATTTTGTGCACTCCCTCCCCCCCCCCCACCCCCGCCCCTCCTTTCGTGGGTTCTGTCAACACCTCAGCCCTTTGGGATTCATCCCCTCACTTCATATTCTCACTACTGAAACCTTCAGTTGGCAGACTAAACAAAGCCATTGTTCTTTTGAATGCTGGGTGAGTAAAGTTTTTCTCTCGAGGTCCTCCCCCCTCTTTGATGCGGAGGTATTCCTCAGCCGTTTGTGTTTCGCATATGAGGAGAAAGTCACTGTCCTGGGCAGTTGGTTTGGTTGAAATAAAGTAAATAAAAATCCTCTTTGGAGGGAAGGGAAAGAGTTAACAGTCAAGTGACCAAAGGAGCCCTTTTGGCTGAGCCTTTGACTGGACTTGGCAGCATCTGTCAGGAAGCGATTGTCTTTTTCATAGCTCTTAGCAGGGCAAGGTTTGCATTCCCACATGGGTCGTTAGTCTGGGTTTGTGCGGCTTTCGCTGCTTCTAGTTTTTAGCCAATGGGGCCATCTCTTTCAAAGCTTCTGGGATTTGGTTTCAAAATCTTTTAGATCTAGTGATTGTTTAGCCTCATCCTTTTTCCAGTGGCACCCAGTGGGAGTCCTGTGAAGGGCAAGACTGTGTCATGCTGATTAAGTGAGAAGCAACCTGTACTGGATATTTTAAATGGGGAGAATAAATTCTATAATCCATTTTTAAGGTTAAAAAAAGGTTCAACATCAATAGGTTGAAAACATGGTTTTATTTTGCTCATATAAGCTGAGTTAATCTTTTTTTTTTCCTGAGGAATTGGTATGTAAGGGAGATTTCGATTTAAATAAGTCATAGACATGTTATAACATTGTTGAAATGTTAGGAAATCATATAATACAATGAAATTACTGAAATAAGAAACCTCTGCCCTGACATTTCAATTGAAATGATATATGGTGTTCAAAATGGTTGGTCACATTTTAGAGAATGTTTAGAAATGCTATTCTATTCATACTGCCAATTATAGCTCTTTTTAGTAGACCTTGTTAAGAAATATTTGCTTGGGACTATTGTCTAAAGCAGAATAAAGACAATGTTCAGTTTTTTTTAAATGATAAATGCAGCTCCAAACTCATTCCACATTGGTGTAGAGCCATAGTGTATTAAGTCTAAGACTTTCTTCTTCCTTATTATTGTTTAACCTAGTAACTTGGGGAAAATGGGTATGCAGTTTACTTCTCAAAGGAAGCACTTATCATTAAGCAATATCTCCAAAATGCCATAACTTTTGGAGACACACTTTATTCTATTTCCAAATCTTTTGGGACACTCAGTCTGGAGCATTTTTTTGTTTGATTTTTTAAGGAAAAAGATGCATGTTTCCCACTGGGTGATAACTTTGGTAAATATTTACAGTGACTTTACGTGAATTCTCCTTGAACAGAACTTTTGATATAAGGCCTCTGAAACGTGGAAGGTCACTGCTATAGAGATTCACCTGTAATTTTATGGTTTTTCATCCTTTAGGTTTCATTCTGGGTAATTTTGAAGTCAGTAGAGTCAGAATGATTAGAGTGGGATTTTTATTAACTGGACTTGTAAGTGTTTTTACAGGGCATATGTAATTTGAATCTTGCATAGTACTTTTTGCAGTTCATAACATTATTTCACATTTGTTCTCTCTTTTTGATTTTCAGAGCAAAATTTTGAGATAGCCATGTCAGATGCTATCCCCATTTTACAAGAAAACCAAGACTCAGAAAGTCAAATGACTTACTTAAGGTCAAGTAGTTAGTTAGTAGAAGAGCTGGGACTACAGCCACATTTTCTAACCCTTTAATTGAGTGCTACTCTCTAGTATGTGGCCTTTGCTTGTTAAATATTCTATGACTTATTAAACAACAACAAAAATACTTCATCACTTACCAGTTCTTTCTCCCCAGGCCCACTTTAAAGGTACTATAGCTGAATTTCGTTGAAAGCTTGACTTTATGACTAATTGCTCAGGAATTTAGATGGTATTTTTCACCCATACCTAGATGTTAACAGTGAAAAGGGGGTTGGGGGGGTAGAAAAGGGTTATATTCTGTCCCTATTTATCCAGAAGAATAATCTTCTCAGTGAAAAGGATAAAACAAAGTTTTCATACCTTAGTTAAAAGGTAGTTAAAGCCTAGGATGAGTGAGGAGATAGTAAAAGAAGCACCTAAGGTCAACAAGCATTTATTAAATACCTTCTTATCACCTGTTTGGGATAAAGTATATCACATTAATCTGCAAGAGTAACCAGAAGTGATTGCTGAATCTTGGTCAGTATTTGAGGAATCCTGGAGGATTGGAGAGGTGCCCAATAGTGGAGATGTTCAAATATTTCCTGATTTTTTTAAGGAAGTGGGTGTATTCTATAAAATGCAAACTAATGGATTTAACATCTATCCATCCCCAACAAAGTTCCGGAACAAATTATCTGTTTAAGGTTTGTAGGCATTTAGTGATCACTAGAAAACTGCAAAGATTCATTAAGAACAAATAAATCTTGCCAGTTAACCTCATTTACTTTGTTGACAGGTTGGTATTTCTGATATGAATAGGGAAATGTATTAGACCTTCATTTAGCAAGACATTTGGCACAACTTTCTCTCAATTTTCTTGTGGATGGCACATAAAATGTTAATTGGATGGCTGTATATTTAGCTTGGTCCATAACTGACTGGCCAGACCAAAAAAGTATCAGTTATAGAATTAATACAAACCTAGATGGGGCA
Organism: Vombatus ursinus; assembly: GCF_900497805.2. Taxonomy (NCBI): domain Eukaryota; kingdom Metazoa; phylum Chordata; class Mammalia; order Diprotodontia; family Vombatidae; genus Vombatus; species Vombatus ursinus. Next base: position 16,957,201 of record NW_020954559.1, on the reverse strand, counting down.
TTTTCATGGCATGCCTAAGGTCTGTCTTTAGGTAAACTACAAATTCCATTTGTATCAACGACAAGGTAACATGCCTTTTAAACTTGGAGATGACATAACTTGGGAGGATTGGCTCATTTGCTGAAACACAGTTTCAGGATCTTCACTGTTCTCAAAGACCCATACCTAAAGCCTAATTTAAAATGAATTTATTCTAAGTAAAGGCTAGTACCTAGAGTGAAAAAGGCAAGTATAAGCAGGAAATATGTAACTAAATAGTAATTCATATAAAAAAGAGGGAATTTGATTTGACAGAAATTTGAATATAAGAATGAGGCCCTCTGAAAAGCTATTATAATTTTAGACTGCATTAATAAATATACCATCCAAATCAAGGCTATTACTTTCAGTAGTACCACTATAGTCTGAATTGGTCAGATTATATTGTAGTACTGAGTTATGGTTAGTGAACCATATTTTGAGAAGGACATCAACAAAGTGAAGTATAACCAGTATGGTGAGGGATATGGAAAAGATGCTGAATGAGAAACCAAAATGCAGAAACCTGGATGGCTTGGATAGAACATGGTAGCTATCTTCACATTCTTGAAGGGTTATTATGGGGTAGTGAGATTAGAATTCTCTGCATCATTCCAGAGGGCAGAACTAATGGATGGAAATTATAAAGAGGCAGATTTTAGCTCAATAGGAAGAATTTTGTAATAATTAAAGTTGTGTAGAAGTGGAATTGGTTATTGAGGGAGGTATTGAGTTCACAATCTTTGGAGATGTTTAAGTGGTGGCTAACACTTGATGGAACATTGATCATAAAATTCATGCTTAGATTAATGAGTTGGAAGGGACCATAAAGGTCACCTAGTCTAATCCTAAGATTCTATGACTCTAACCTGTTTTACTATTCAGAGTTTTATCCAGAGATTTTTAAATGTAAGTAAACTTGTTTATTCAAGGTTTGATTTTGGTCCTCAGTAATAGCCTGCTGGCATTATAGCAACACGTGATTTTGCTTTGTTAGCCATGTCAATTTGTGTGCTGTGGGAACTCTGTAAACATAAGGGATTATTATTTGTTAAGCAGTCCTGTAAATTTGGCAGGTAAAGGACTTTAGCTGGAAGTCACTTTTGCATTCAAATCAACAAATATTTGAGTGCTTCCTATGTGTAGGGCCCTTTAAGCAGGTTTCCTTGAACTTTATTGTACACAAAATCACATTGAATCCTTGTGGCAAAACTAAATGGAGCCTCATGTTTAACAAGGCCCATCATTGTGAGATTGAAAACCATCCTAATAACTTGTTACTAAGTAATTTTCATATTGGTTTCAAAAGGATGCTGTGTGCTAGCTTAAGTGTCAATTCCAAACCATAGCAGGTTTTCTAATCAAGAGAGTCATGAGAATGGGAAAACATTCGTAGTTGAAATAATATAATAAACACAAACACTGCTTTTTATGATGTCAAACTGACTCTGCTCTAAGATTTTTTTTATATTAATGTGGATGAGAGATGCAGTATGTCAAGGATGAGGGCTCTGTTTAAATGGATCAATTTGAAAAAGCCAGATTCTGTCTCGGAACCTGGAAGTTGAATTATCTCTTTGTTTAGTCATTGTGAACTGAAGGACAAATAGCTTAATTAAGATCTGAGTTGAGTAGAAGGAAAATGGCTAGGAAGGCCCAACCCAAACACCCCACAGGAGGGGGGGGGGTTCCCTAAGCACTTATTTCAAAGCAAATGATTCTATATTCTTTGAAAATTCCATATTGGTCATTTTGACCACATTGGATGACAAACAACAACATATGTCAGTGTTAGTCCTGGGCATGTCCCTTAACTTTTCTGGGCCCTTATTTCCTCATACTAGGAGTAAGAATCTAGTCCTAGGTAGAGGCTAGCTTGGAAAATTCAAAAGTTCTATTATTTCATAACATAAATATTTAGAAGGTATTGCTTAAAAACCAGGTTCTTTTAAGACTATTTTCTAAAGATCTTCAAAGAATCCAAGCCTCAGAACCCATCTAGTTCATCCCTTACCTAATCAAGAATCCTACCTACAACCTCCTCAACACTAAGTCATCATCTCTGCCTTTGTTTGAAACTCTACTGAGGGGGAACCCTCTATTTCTTGAGATAGCCCACTGGAAGGGAGGGGAAAAGGAACAAACATTTATTAAGGCTTAGGTGTTTTGCAATATTTGATCCTCACAACAACTCTGGGAGGTAGGAGCTATAATCCCCATTTCATAGTTGGAGAAACTGAGACAGGCAGAGATTAACTGAGTTGGCCAGGGTCTCACAGCTAGAAGATAGAGGAGATGAGATTTGAACTCCGGTCTTCTATGCATGCCAACTAGCTACTACTAGGATAGGCCTAACTAGTAGGAAATTTTTCTTTGTATCAAGCCTAAATCTGCATCTCTATAATTTCTGTGCTTCGATCTTAGTTTTGCCCTTTGGGAGTCAGAACTTAACAGATATGAAGTCGAGTCTACTCTTATGAAGTTGAGACTGATAGTGATAGAGGAGCTTATTTGTGGCCAGAAGAGTTGGTCATTGTTTGGTGCAAACGAAGACAACCAAGATCATGGATATAATGGCCAATTAACTTGGCTCATGTCATTTAATAGAGTGCACTATCTCATTTGATACTCACAATGGTTCTGGGAGCCAGTTGCTATTATTACTGCCCCATTTTATAGGAATGGAAACTGAGGCTGAGGGTGGTTAAGTGACATGCTTTCCTTCTATCTCACCCAATGCCTAACATAAAACATTCATTGAATTTACCAAGTAGTTAATAAAGGTTTATTGAATTAATGAACATGTATTAGTCAGGGAGAATATCCAGAAAATGGGCATAGCTCAACATATACTCAATTCAAAGCTTGTGCCTGTTGAAGATGGCTTAGTAGAGTCATTTTTTATACATAATGTTGGAAACTTTTAGGTAAGCTTGAAAGGTTAATAATATCTTGCCTTTCTTTTGGATTCAAAGTCTGGCCACGAGTAGTAACTGTGGATTAGCTTAGACTAATAAGAGTCCATATAGAGCACTACCCCGACCCTGCTGCTTTCCCTTTTCTGTCTTATCCTTTGAAACCTGACCAATGCTCCTGGTCCCTCGAAGGTTCATTAAAATGAAAGAAGTCTAAACTAATCTGCTTAAGAAAAAAGCAGAAGAGGAAAAGAGTCCTGCCCAGGGTTGCTGATACAGTTGGTTGGCAAGCCCCCAGTACAAAACTAAATACAGCACCTTTAATCCATGTGAGACAATAACTAGTCCACAAGTACATGGAATTAGGCTTTTTCATGGTGTGATTGTACACAGTAGAATTGTATGCTAATTGTTTTTACATTCTAGCTGTTCATAGTAATCTTGCTGGCTTTGTGGAGCATGATAAAATTGTATCTAAATTATACACTTACTTCAAATGCATGCTATATCAATTTAATCTGTACTTTATCTTTTTCTGATATTATCATGATGGGGTGGAGGGGAGTGCAGTATTTGAAATAAAAAATCAGTAAGATTTTGGTTGTGGGGGGAAATGTTTTTTTTTCTTCTGTAGCTTGTCTTGCCAACTGGAGGTCAGTTTTATCAGATTTTCTGTTGCTTGGAAGAGTTTCAGTACTGAATTAGAAATGTGTGTTTGATGTTTATCCTATTGGAATTTTAATTAACCTTAAAAGAAAAGGCTAACAGGGAAGGTGTTGGTAGCAGAGGAGGCTTCAAAAATATATACATTCACATGCCATATTTGTGGAGCTTCCTTAACTGATTGAGTTGAGTCACAGTTGGAAAGAAAATACTGTCACAGTTTGAATTTTATATAGAAGTGGTTGCTTTATCCTTTTGAGCAAAAATCTTATACCCTAATGTCTTATGAATATTTAATGTTAGAATTGCCCTTTTAAGTAAACTAAAACTATTCCAAAAGAGAATTGTTTCAGTTATTTCTTTCAAATGTATTTATACTTAGCAGTTGATGTGGTAGTTATCTGTTTGAATGGGATATTTTGGTTTTGTCTAATGGATGTGTGTGTGAGCTCATATATGTGCTTAAGTGAAGTATAGCTAGCTGTAAGAAAGTGGGAAAAAGGGAGAGGAAGGAGAATAAAACACTTTAAATGACAGAAGAAACTTAAATGACTTTTTCAACCAATAGAGCGTTCCCAGTTGGAAATGAACACTGTGCACACATCAGAATTCAAGTTCAAAATGCATATTCAAAGTAACTCAGACTTGTTCTCTTCTATTCCCTTTATGAAATAGGGTAAGAAGAAGATTGGATTCTTGCTATATTACTAAAGAAAAATTTATTAGAAAGGTGTTTATTCTTTGAAAATTTCTGGCTACATACACTATATAGATATCTCTATATCTGTATTTTAGGAATTGTCATATTAATATTATAGGAATTTTGTGTTTATGGTAAAAATTCATATTTTAGAAAAATAGAATTGGATTGATTTAGCACTGTTATGAGCAAGCAACAATAGTTTCTTGTTTGTTTTTTTTTTAGCTTTTTTTATTTTGTTTCTTCAGTATCTAAAAGGCATTAACAATTTTTTCATAAACCTATATCATTTTTATATCACATAAAGCTTGGTAGGAGTTGTATTGAAAATGAAGCATAAACTACCTGTTTTGAGATTTGAGTGCTTTCAAAGAACATGTTGTTGACTCCATTGCTTATTGCTTGGGAGGCATGAAGGGAATGACATCAGACCCCCATGTAGGTGTTCACAGTTTTTTTTGTACATTGTATTAATCTGATTTCACTGAAGGGTTATCTCCAGGGTACAGCCTCCACATGCCACTTTGCCAGGAAACATAAGAATTTTAACCAGTATGCACAGAGAAACAACTAAGTTCAAATATATGGAGAATCTCTTCTTTAGAAAAGAAGATTCTTTAGAATCTTTCTAAGATCCCAGGAGTGTCAACAATAGTTCTTAGAATTTGTCATTTGGTATCTGAGTCCCAGGCTTTATTGTTGCTCTGAGGAGAGTAGGGTTCTGACAGTAAGGGAGAAAACATGCTTATATGGATGGAGGTGAAATGTTATTATCACAGACTGAATTATCTATTGACAACTATCGCTTTTTCTTACTGAGACTAATGATCATTCTTGTGTGGCCAGACTTTCAAATATTCCTTTTGATTTGAAGATTAAACCAGATTATGGGAAGGTTGATATTTTACACTCATGTTATCCTAGTGGGACCTAGGGACTCTTCAATGTGTATTCAGTGCTAATAGTATTTTGAATTTATGTAGCACCTATCCTAAGTATAAAGTACATTCATATGTATTATTATACATAATATTTTAGTAGATAGGGGCAGGTCACTGTATTCACATTTTTGTATATGGAGACAGTGAAAACCCAAGAGCTCAAATCACTTGCATAAAGTCACCATTGTCATTGGTAGACCCAGGGCTAGAACACAGGCTTTTGGATTCTTAGTTTATCCTTTCATCCACTGGATAATATTGCTTGAAAAAAAAAAACCCTTTTAGTTTCTGAATAATGATTACATATTACTCTTTACTTTGAGATCTTCAGAGAGATTATCAAATGATGCCATTGGAGTAGCTGATTATAAAGGTAATGAAATATATGGAAAGAAGAACTTTGGCTCACACAAAAATCTCACGTGCTCTCAGCTTCATACATTGACAATGTATGTCCAGATTTTTACAGAACACTTCAGCACAATGGACAGTAGCTGTACTTTGTAGAATGAAAGATGGGCCAAGGAGTATTGGGCATGTGTCATGATATCTCTGTAACTAACTTCTTTGTGTAGTTTTCATACCTATCTCATGTTTATAATAGTTTTGAACTTAGTTCTGACTTTGGCTAAAGTTGGTACATTTTATTTGTATTACTTACCTAGATATATGATTTTGATACAATGGAACTACACTGAAGCTGTAATCAGGGGACATGAGTTCAAATCCTGACTCCAGTACTTACTGTATGACCTCAGGAAAACCACCACATCTTTCTGAGGCACAGTTTCCTCGTCTAAAAATTGAGCAGATTTGAATGGGTGACTTAGAAAGCTCCTCCCAGCTTTAAAAATGCTGTGATCCTACTCTTTTATATTCTTGGAGACCTCACTCCAAGATCTTTCTAAATCTCTAATATTTAAAACAAATAGTCACACATATCTTACTCTTGCGAATGCACACTAAAATATTAAAGCAAACTGTCAAGCTAAAATTTCGGTTCAGCTCCTTTCTCATAAGATTCTTGGTCTCTGTGGCCCACATATTAGTAATGCCAATGTTACATCATTGGTTTGGACACTGAGCTTAATTGGCTTTTTAACTTGAATGTTTTTTCAATTCCAATAATACTTAATAATGTATTATTTAAATAGGAATATGATTATCTGCTCTGGAACTTACTGTATGGGTAACCTTTTACAAGTCACTTAATCTCTGTAAGCCTGCATTTCCTCATCTGTAAAAAAGGGACAATAGTTGTAATACTTGCCCCACAGGGTTGTTGCAAAGATCCAATAAAATAATATAAAGTGATTTGCAAACCTATAAACTCTACATAAATACCTACGTACCTTTTTGGAACCTGTAGTACTGTTTTCTTTGTAGCTTATTTTATGTTGCTATTCTGTATGTAGCCAAGAACACAAACAGAAGAATTGCATAAGCATTTTTTGGTGTTCTCTTGGAGCTTAGTTAATTGCTTCTTTCAAAATTCCATGATATCATTAAAAGAAGTTATAACATATTCTTGGACTCAATTAAATTTGGATTCAATTAAATTAAATTATAGCATTATTGACGTTGTAAGGTATAGATGCCAAACCTAAATTTATAAGAACATAAGTTTGTTCCATATTGCTTAAAATCCACTATCCAACTAAGTATTTTGTGGGGAATGTTTATGCTACCTAACAAATATTGTTTTGGTGGTCTTGGATAGACATAAACCAGAATCTCTGAAAACATAGTAAGGAAACCTGAAAAATTATTTCAGAAGTTTAATACACTCCTTTGGCATTTATATGGTGCCATTTTCCTTAGAGACTAAACCATCACTCTTAAAACTTCTGTTATAAAACTTCTCTTCTTTCCTCAAGCCTCCCATTGAATTCCTCCCTCCTCCCTTTCAATTGAGGTTAATCGCTTAATACTTTATTAAGAAAATTGAGACCATTTGTTGGAAGCTTCCTCTTCTTTCCTTCTCATCTCACAATTCCTTGACATATCATCCTACACTATTTTGTCCTTTAGTTTGTGAAGACATGGCCTTTTTCCTGATTGAGGCCAACAACTCCTCTAGATGTATGCATCACACTCCTTATTCCTGTTTTCTCCAGTAGATTGCCCTGCTTTCATCTCCTTTTTCTAATTTTCATTCTCTCCCTATCCATTGGTTCCTTCCCTGCTGCCTACAAATATACCAGTCTCCTCTGTCTATATAAAGCATCAGTAGATCCTACCACACTTGCTAGCCAATATTCTACATCTCTCTTCCCTTTCTTAGACAAACTTTTTGAAAAGGTTGTTTACTTTATGTACTATCATCTCCTATTTTATTATCTCCTAAATCCTCTGCAATCTGGATTGTGATGTCAACTCAACTAAACTATTACCTTTAAAGATACTGATGATTCATTAATTGCAAAATTAGGGATAGCCTTTGCTCAGTCCTCATGCTTCTTGACCTCTCTGCCATATTTGACAATATTGACCAATTTTTCTTCCAGAATACTTTCTCCCCTCTGGATTTCTCTCTCTCTCTCTCTCTCTCTCTGTCTCTTTTTGGTAATTGGGGTTAAGTGACTTGCCCAGGGTCACACAGTAAGTAAGTGTCAAGTGTTTGGTCTGAGGCTGGATTTGAACTCAGGCCCTTCTGACTTCAGGGCCGGTGCTCTATCCACTACGCCACCTAGCTGCCCCACCCCTCTGGATTTCTCATGATATTACTTTCTTCTGGTTCCCCTACCTGTCTACTATTCCTTCTCAGTCATCTTGGTTGGAATATCCTCCATGTCATGCCCACTCCCTAGAGTCATGCTCCCAAGATTCTTTTACTTAGTGCCTTCATCAGCTCTCATGGGTGCAAGTATAGTCTCTATGCAAATGGCTTCCAGATCTGCATATCTAGCCCTACACTGTCTCTTAAGCTGTGGCCCTGCATCATTATTTGCCTAGTAGACCTTTCAAATGGGGTGTCTTATAAGCATCTCAAACTCAAAATATCCAAAACAGAATTCATATCTTACCCCTTTCCACTAAGCCACCCCTATTCTAAACTTCCCAATTGCTGCCAAGGGTAACACCATTCTTCTGGTCACAGAGGTTCTCAACTTTGGTGTCATCTTTGACTTTTCCCTCACATTCATCCCACATATCCAAGCCAATGCCAAATCTTGCCAATATCTCTTACATCTTTCCCTTTCTGTTCATATGCCATAACCCTAAGTTGAGATATTCATCACCTCTCACTTGGACTATTGAAGTAGCTTCCTAATTGATCTCCCTGTCACAAGTCTCTCCCCACTCTAATCCATCCTCTACATAGCTGCAAAAGTGCTTTTCCTAAAACACAGTTCTAATCATGTTATACCAACTCCTCCCAGCCTCTCCTTTCCCCTACAACTCAATAAACTGCATTGGTTCCTTATTACCTCTAGAATCAAATACAAATATAAACCTGTGTAAGGAATTTTAAGCTTTTCCTACCTTTCACATTAATCATATTTACATGCTTTATGGTCCAGGGAACTTGCTGTTTGTGCCCTATACTTGATGCCTCATTTCTTATTTCTGTTCCTTTGCATTGACTGCCCTCTGTGACTGGAATTTGTTTCATCTTCACCTCCATGTCTTAGATTCACTGGTTTCCCTTGAAATTCAGCTCAAATTCTCCCTTCTACATTAATGGTTTAATTTTCTCATCAGCTTCTAAGGACCATCTTCCCCAATGTACCTTGTGTTCATTTTGCATATATTCCACATATACTTATTTATGTGCATGTTAGAATTGTAAGCTCCTTAAGGTCAAGGACTGTTTTGTTTTTTCTTTGTATCCTTGGCACTTAGCACATTTCCTGGCACCCAGTCAATGCTTAATAAATGCCTCTAGATGAACTACTTGGAGATCATCATCTGTAGAGATTTTTACCAGAAGAGTGATTAGTAGATTAAAAGAGTCTTTTACAAGTTCATATTTCCATTCCCAGGTTAGACGAAACTAACCATTGTTGCGTGACTAAAAATCCATGCACCTTATTGACAATAGATGGTTTCTCATAAAATATTAAAACTGTTGATGCCTTGCCCAAATAATAAGGCCCCAGTGATACGGACTTAGCCAATAGGATATTTTCTGTTTAAATCAAAGACTGCTTGTTGTTTTTGTCATTTCGTAGTTCAATTAAATGACTAGATTGCCTTTTAAAAAAGCTTGTGAGTTGATAAAAGCAGTAGCATTTCTGTCACTGGAAACAGCAATGTCCAGACATTCACCCCATATTTCACATGTCCTTTGTGTGGAGTGATTTTTGCTTAGATTGCCTTTATGTAGACATGTTCTTTTTCCAAACTTCAGCAATTTCTTGCCTTTGATTTAGGAGTTGTATGAATTTTCTTTTCTTATTTCCAAGGAATTGTATGTGATCCTTACATGGTGACTCTGTAGGTGGTTAATATTAATTGCAATTCATTTTCTTGATATCCCCAAAATAGATATTGCCTCATTTTTTTTGATGATTTCTACTGGTCTTAACTTGTATGGCTCTAGAGAAATGATAGTATTTACTTACCAGATCCCAGGACTTAATGGCAACTTTCTCACTATAATTAAGGTGTAAAAGGAAAAGAGGAAGCCCTTTTGTGCATAAAGGAAGAAGAGGAGGCTAGGTTGCATAGTGGATAGAGTGGTGGTGGTCTTAGAGTCTAGAAGACTTGAATTAAAATCCTGTCTCAGACGCTTGTTAACTGTATGACCCTGGGCAAGTCATTTAACCTCCATCTGCCTCAGTTTTCTCATTTATAAAATAACACTTACCTTTCAGAGTTGTTGTGAAGAAAAAATGAGATGGTATTTGTAAGGTACTTTGAAAATCTTAAATTACACAATAATAAATTATATTTATAGTAATTATGATTATGATAATATTATTACCTAATAATACTATTATGACAATCAGTATTACTCTATCAGATATAGTCCCCAGTAAAATGAAAAATGCCCTGGTTACCACTAATTAGGCATGCTTTGCCTGCTGAGCAGCTAGAAGAAAAGGGGTTTTATAAATACATAATAAATTTATATAAGAATCCCTCCTTGGTGGACAATAGGAGAACAGGGGAGCTTTCCAAATAGGTTATGGGGAGGTAGTAGTATCCACGCTGAAGTATGGATTCACTGCAGGAAAGAAATTGTTAATACCTAGCTATGTGACTATGGGCAAGTGACTTGACATCTCTGACCTTCAATTTCCTCATCTGCACAATATGAATGATAATATCTATAGTGCTTATCTTTCAGAGCTATTCTGAGGCTCAAATGAGATGATGGAAACATTAGAGGGCTGTATAAATGATGAGGATGATCCTCATGATTTTCAAAATTCGTGACAGACCATGGACCAGCCTTTGTCTCCTTGGGGCCAGCTCACTAATGAAAACACGTCTTTCACAACCAAATAAACCCTACAGCCCATCCAAACTGGCATCTTTCAGCTCTTTTAGTTGCCTCTGTTCTGCTCTGTGTCTATATCCATTTTTGTTTCCCCAAGCTGTTGCCAGTGCTCTTTCTTCAGTATTCCCTTCTGTGGGCTGTGTGTTTTCTTGACAATTGCTGGTTTGTTGGCCCTTCAAGGTTTTGATCAGCTGGCTTTGTGTTTCACAACAGCCACAGTTAGTCATAGTCTCTTTCCTGCTTCCCAGTGGTCTTAGTTTAGTGATGGAAGGCATTCAGGTTTATTATGCACATACATGCTTAAAAAAATCCAAGCAATAGGGGAAGCTGTATTGGAAAAACCCTGTATGTCACTTACATTTAAAAATAGTTTCTAGATGGTTTACAGGTAAACTCAGGTTGCTGAGTTCCTTTTTAAGATCTCTTAATGTAGTCTATAGACTTGAGGGGCAGATGCATTGGTTTTAAAATTAATTTATGTAAATATTTGAGTTCAGAGTCCTATGCTTTAAAAGTTCCCACTGTGTCTGTCAAACCTGAATAGTTCTGATATAAAAAAAGAATTGATGCCTTTGATCCTTGCCTTATCTCCCAGTCCCTTATCCATCACTTAGGATCCAGCTTCTAGTAGAAAGACTCTTCTCTTTCTGTTCTAAGGAGTCTGGCATCTGGTAATTTAATAGCTTTCTGATTCCAGCAGTGGGAACTGGCACATATGAGCTCTATCTCTGGAAGGTAAATTTAGCAACTGAAAGGAGACTTTTAAATGAGATGCTTATCAGAGGATTAGGCCCATTATCAAGACGCTGGGTTGTTCTTTTGGGTTTAGAACTCCAGATTTGATTACATCTGAATAGTGTTTTAATTTAGCATTGACCCAATAGCCTGGTTAGTGAACACCTGACTTGTCTCCCTGCAGTTTTCCTTTCTAAGTTTTGCTTGGTTTGTCTAGTAAATAATTGAGACTTGTGGTTTGAATATTCACTTGTGTGTGTATATGTGGATCTGTTCAGTAAATAAGAAAAGGTCGCTTAACAAAGGGTACTGGAGCTGAAGAATCTTCAAGGTACCTGATTAGCAAGATGGAAGTTGTAACATTGACAAACCGAAGTATTGCCACTGGGGGAAAAGTGTCAGTAATATCAGTAAATATAAAAAATTCTGGCTGGGTCTATGGAATCTTGGCTCTTAGCAAAGGTAATAAATATCTTCCCAGTCCCTCAGGTTCACAGCTAGGTGTTATCCTTGCCTCCTCACTACCCCCTATCCAATTTGTTGCCAAAGCTTATCAATTTCACTGTTATATGGTGCAAGCCCTCATTACCTCACAACTGCACAATTACAATAGACTGCTGATGGATCTGCCTGACTTCTATCCCCACTCCAAATCAACATCCATTTAACTATCAAGGTGATTTTCCTAAAGTGTCACCCCTTTTCCAAGTCACCTCTCACTTAAACTCTAGAGGTTGTGTGCCGTCTCCAGGATCAAATGCAAAATCCTCTGGTATTCAAAGCCCTTCATAACCCCCTCCTACTTTTCCATCCTTCTTTACACCTTACTCCCCACCCTGTAGTCTTCTGTGGCCTCCTGGTTGTTCCACAAACAAGACACTCCGTCTTTCAGCTCTGGACATTTTCCTTGGCTGTTCCTCGTCCCTGGAATGTGCTCCTCTCATCTCCACCTACTGGCTTCCTTTAAGTCCCAACTAAAATCCCATCTTCCACAGGTAGCCTTTCCCAACCCCTCTTAGTCTCAGGACCTTTCTATCTCTCTCTTAATTATATCCTATTTACCTATATATAGCTAGTTTGTATATATTTCTTTGATTTCTCCCCAATTAGATTGTAAGCTCCTAGAGGGCAGGGACTGCTTTTTGCTGTTATTTTGTCTCCCTGGTGCTTAGCACAGTGGCTGGTACATGTCATTCCTGTTTGGTCATTTCAGTTGTGTCCAACCCTTTGTGACTCATTTTGGGCAAGATACTGGAATGCTTTGCCATTTCTTTCTCCATTTCATTTTTATAGATGAGAAACTGAGGCAAACAGGGTTAAATGATTTGTCCAGGGTAACTCAGCTAGTAAGTGTCTAAGGTCAGATTTGAACTCAGGAAGATGAGTCTTTCTGGTTCCAAACCCAGTGCATTATCCACTGTGCCACCTAGCTGTCCCAAAGCAGCCTGGTACATAGTAGATGATTAATGAATGTTTATTGATTGAGTGAATGAATGAATAATGCATTTATTAAATGCTTACCATGTGCAAAGCACTGTTTTAAGCACTGGGAGTACAAATAGAAAAGTGAGACAGTTTGAGGAATTTGTAATACCCAAAAAAGGCTGTGGGCTGAAAATATAAGTAGGTTTTAGAAGGTTTTGATTACTATCTATTAGGTTTTTGACAGGTCATTAAAGGAATGGGAAGTTAGTTAGAGATGGGAAGGAGTATATTGTCATAGAAAAAGCATTGGAACCAGAAGTCCCGAGTTGAATCCTGGATCTAGCCCTTAAGAGCTAGCTATGCAGCTTTGGGGAACTTTGGCTTATCTGTCCAATGGTGATTAAATCTGCACCATTGGGGTGCATGGGGTTATTGTAAAGAAATCTGTTGGTGGTTAATTGCCAAGAATTTCTGGCCAAGTACTTGCTATGTGCTAGGCACTGTGTAAATTGCTGAGGCCACAAAGAAAAAGTGAAACAAACAGTTCCTGACCCAAAGGAGCTTACATTCTATTGCAGGAGACAAATTTTGTGCATACATACAAATTAAAGATGAAGTAATTAGGAAGAGCCCAGTTGGATGAGGAAAGGCTTTGTGTAGAAGGGAGTTTGAGCTATGCCTTGAAGGAAATGAGGGGAATCTGTGGGGTAGAACTGAGAAAGAAGGGCATTCCAGGCAAGGGAGTGCCCTGTGTTAGGGAAATGTGAACTGGTGGTTTCTTAAGATATAATCTTAGCCTTATGAAGAGTAACCATAGCCATAACAACAAAGAGGCTACTGTAGCATAGTGGGTAGAGTGCTCTAGGTGGAGTCACAAGACATGGCTCTGAATGAAGAATGCCTTTTTCCAGGCATTTAATAGCTGAGAGCCCTGAGCAAATCATGCGACTTCTCCAAACACTAGTTTCATCATCTGTAAAGTGGGAATGGTAATAGCATCTACCTCTCTGGATTGCTTTGAGAATCAAATGAGACAAACCCTAAGATTTTGTATAAACGTGAGCTTTTATTATTAACCTGTTCCCTGATGCTTTTAGGATACCATCAGACTCCATTGAAAGGCTTCCATTAGAATGTAAGCTCTCAGTGGTCACATACTTTAATTTTTGTCTTTGTCTCCCCATGGTTTACCACAATGCTAGTAGATAATAAACACTTAATACATGCTTATTGACCCTCCTTTATTACCTTCCTACCTCTTCAGATTATTCATGTCTTTTCCTTCTCTTCTTTTTTTCTCTTTGCTACTGTCTCCCCCATATGCAGCCAAACCACAGGTAGAGGAGGAAATGGGTTATTTCATACCTGAAGAATGGACCACTGAAAACCTTTCTCCATTCTTAGCTATGAAGGCCACAGAGTTGATGTTGATAAAGTACAGGAGGGGAAGGTTAAAGGAGAAATTGGTATTATCAGAATATACTTACAGACCTTTAAAAATGAGCCTGCAAGCATTTATTGAATGACTACTAAATTTTCCTAGTAGAATTTACTTGCTTAGACTTTCCTCTCCCAATGGTCTTGGAAGGAATCAAAGGGGAAAGTATTCTCATTTCTGGGGGAGAATAACAAAAGCACATGTTCGAATGTGAACAGTCTTGCCCTCATTCCTTTCCCTGAGAGAGATTTTTGTTTTATGAACACCATTATATGCTTTCAGTTTGATTATGCATTGCTGAGAAGGAAGAAGAAGCCACGTGGCAGTGTGGAGCTTTTATTAAGCACCTATTACATGCCAGAAAGTATACTAATGAATGGAAATGTAAAGAAAGGCAACAACAACAACAAACACACTATATTTGGACCCAGAGCACCTGAGATCAAATCCTTGTTCTCCTGATTAATACTGGTATATGTGTGTGGGCTTTGACAAGTCTCTACCTTTCTGCATCTCTTTCATCAGTTGTGAAATGAGGGCGTTGGATTTGTTCATCATTAAGGTTTCTTTTTAGCCATAAACCCTATTAAAATTCTGCGTTATTGTTTAAATAATTGGGTCTGTGACAGCTTTTATGTTGTGAGGGAATGGCCCCCATCAGCAATGTTAACATTACTTGTGCCAAGCAAAGCTGTTGTTACTGAATAGTAAATTTATTGCACTGTTTGTACCATATTGTGGCCCAAAAGAAAGCTATATATATATTGCCATCTGCTGCCTGGTCAACAGATCTGGTGATAAGTCAACACTTCAGTGAATTATTTTGGAATACTAAACATAGTACTATATATGGTCCAAAGGAAAAATGCCTATAAATGATGCAGGATGGATAGTTGGAATGAATCATGGACAGTCCTAGTTTGTTTTATTTTTCAAAACAAAAAACCTAAACAATACAAAAGTAGTTACTGCCAATCAAAGGGTATTTCAAATTATGTCTTTATTTGTACGTCCAGTGAAAGGGTAATTTAGTCATTGTTTGAAAAGTGAATTTAATAAGGGGGGGAGATGGGAAAAAGGAAGGGGAGAGGAGAAAAGGAGAGAGGTCTAGAGACTGAGAGAGAGAGACAGAGGGAAGGAAAACTCTAGAGACAGAGAGAAAGAAGTCTAGAGACAGAGAGAGTGAAAGAGAGGTCTAGAGAGAGAAATAGAAGTCTAGAGACAGAAGGAAGGAGAGTTCTAGAGAAAAAGAGGTCCAGACAGAGAAAGAAGTCTAGAGACACACAGAGACAGAGAAAAAGAGGTCTAGACAGAGAAAGAGGTCTAGAGACACACAGAGACAGAGAAAGAGAGGTCTAGACAGAGAAAGGGGTCTAGAGACACACAGAGAGACAGAGAAAGAAGGAATGAGAGAGATACACAGACCAAACAGAAAGAGGCCTAGAGAGGGAGAGGGGCAAGCAGAGAGACAGACAGACAGAGACAGAAAAGACAGATAAATGTGGAGAGAGATAGGGTGGGAAGGGGAGAGAGAGAGAGATGGAGAAAGAGTCATGGAGAGAGACTGATGGAGACAAGAAAGAGTTACGTGCTAGTAATTTACAACCTATAGTTGTAATGGGGATCATATATTACTCACCTAGCCAGATATATCTTTCACTAAACATAAAAAAGGCATTTCTTGCTCTTAAATATCGATATGCTTATGTATTATTAACTGGCCTGGCAATTTTCCCTGTTGCATGAAAGTTTGGGAGAGTATCTGATAAACGGACATCAGTGTTAGTATTCAAACTATTTTTCAAAATCAAAAATGACAAACTTGGTTGGTTTGGGCGGGGCAGGGTGTGGGGTGGGGCTGGGAATGGGAAAAAAATGACCTGTGCTATTAAATCACTAAGCTAGAAAGGGAACTTGGCAGGTCTGATGGTTCCGTCCCCAGGATAGTTAAACCAGTTGTAAGAGATACTGATAAACTCTGTTTCTAAAGACCTTATGGGACTGAGATTCCATGATCTTACACTATGTCCTGGTCTTTTTGAGTCTTTGTTATTTCATGAAAGAAGTTTGTTAGACCAAAAGAAAGCTTTCTTGCTGTAATTTAAGCCTTGTTTGGGCCTAGGAAGTGGAGAAAAGGCTAGCATCCTTTTAATCATGACCAGTCCAGTTTTAGGTAAAAATAATTGATTTCTAGTCATCGATTAAATTAATGTTACTTACTAATTTATGACCAAAGAGAAGTTGACTTTTAAAATCTGCAAGTAAATCACTGGCATGGTAATACGTATAGAGAGGATATGTTGTAGCTTCACATTTCACATTAGCACCTGTATACACCAACAGGTATTCCTTGATGAATGAAGGCTAAGTAATTGATGACTATGGGGAATATTACTGTTGACTGGTTCCATTTTGGTGAGTAATAGGCCCCATTAGATCATAGCAAAATGCTCAATTATGTATAACTGAAGATGCCATTAGTCAGAAACCACAGCCTTAAAAAATGCTAAAAGGATGGTTTCTAGATTGTTTGAACCAAATGATTACAAAGGACTGGATTAAAGGCAGAACCTGAATGTGACAGCTGTTGCCCTTTCAGTCTCAGACAATTTCAGTGCTATCCACCATCGTGGCATTTACTTATTTTAAAGGAAACTGGTGAATTGTGAATAGTTTTCCATTGGTTGTTTGATCAAAAGAGAAGCTTAGACCTCTGGAGGACCACTGGCAGACAGGCTGCTAGCTAGAAGAGGCAGAAGCTTCCTCTTAGGCATGCCTCTCTTCTGATGCCAGCTGAATATGGTGCTGGAGGGACATTGGAGTGCATGCATTCCTTCTTGGGTCTGGATTGAGATCACAGACTGGCAGCTGTACAACACTTACTGGTCATGCTCTAGGACAGAACTGGGCCCCTGGCAGGGCTTGCTTCCACTTGGAGCTAATGACTTAGTGCCGAAAGACCAACGTCTTTTGGCATAAATTCCCTAAGTCCTTCCCGAGCCACTCTACTCCTCATAATCAAGAGTCAAGTGCCTAGAGGAAATAACTTCAGGCTATTAACAAGATTGCTATTAATATTCATGCTGACAATCATTTGCAGTAATAAACTCGCCTTCATCCTGAAGGTTCCCACAGCATTTCACAAACCACATATGAATGAAGAGCTTCGCAGGAAGATATGGGGCTCTTCTGGAGTGGGAGGACAGTAGCCAACCAGAGCACAAGATGGACTGAAAGGCAGGGGGAGGAAAGCTTGCATCTACAGTCTCGGGGAATGAATGGCTTACTTCCCTGGTGGAGAATAAAAATATTCCCATTCAGGTTTTATAGTGGTTTTTTTTTGTCTTAGGATTTAAAGCAATCAATGTAAGGGAGATAACTAGGTAGACCTGAAACATCTTTTGAGGATCAAATGGCAACTTACCACTTTATTACTACAAATTTAACATTCCAGAAAATCGATACTTAGGAGCTCTTCTGCTCTGAGAATGAGTGTGCCTTCCCTCCCCTCCCTACCCAGTCTCCTTCCTCTCCCTCCTTCTTGTCCAATAAAATATAAGCTTCTCTAGAGAAGGGTTGGTTTTGACTCTGTGCCCCCAGCATTTAGCATTGTGCCTTGAATATGGCAGGTGATTAATAAATGTGGGTTGAATTAAAATGACTTTCTATTGGGGCAGTTAGGTGGTGCAGTGGATAGAGCACCAGCCCTGGATTCAGGAGGACCTGAGTTCAAATCTGGCCTCAGACACATAACACTTACTAGCTGTGTGACCCTGGGCAAGTCACTTAACCCCATTGCTTAGCCAAAAAAAAAAGAAAAAGAAAGGAAAAAAAAAAGCAAATGACTTTCTATTAACCCCCCCCCCAAAACTAAATACTGTAATTTTAGTGATGAGGTCTGACCCTGATTAAGAGAGGAGAGAATGCATCTTCTTTCTTTTTTTGCAGAGGTGGGGACCATGACATATGTTGTTAGTATTGGTTGGTGCCACTTAGTTTTGCTTGACTGATTTTTTTTCTTTTTTCTTTTTTTTTGTTACAAGGGGTGATTCTTGGGGGTGGTGGGGAGGAATATGTCAGGAAATGAAGATGATGGAAAAACAAAAGATAGCAATAAAAATTTCATTTGTAATGTCTATCTATCCATCCAATTCTTATATGAACATAATTGTTTTTCATGTTTTTTTTCCTATTAGAATAGAAGCTCCTTAATGGTAGGGATCATATCTTTCCCTTTCTTTGTATTCCCAGTGCCTTGGAAGGAGGAGAGGGAACAAGCATTTATTAATCACCTACTGTGTTTTAAGCAAAATATCTCACCAATACTATCTCATTTGATTCTCACAACAACCCTGTGAAGTAGGTGCTATTAATATGCCCATTTTCCAGTTGAGGAAACTGAGGAATACAGAAGTTATTATTATTACAGAGGAATACAGACTTAACCAGGGTTATACAGCTAGTAAGTGTCTGAGGCTGGATTTGAACTCAAGTCTTCCTGATTCCAGGTCTGATCCACTTAATAAATATGTTGATTGAATGACAAAAGAAGGTTTAAAAAAAGGACAACATTACTCTTATAGTGTTTGACTTTCAGAGCTAGAAAGGAGAAAGACGGTGGCTGACAACAGTTATGAGAAAGAAACAGGTACTGGTCTGGTGGTAGGTAGGAAGAGTCTTTAACTCTTGGGTGTTACCTAAGTCATTTTTTACTTTTTTTTTCTTTTGTCCCCTTATAGCCTAAAGAAATGAGGAATTATGAAGAGAAGATTCAATAGCTAGTTGTCAAAGCTGTCCAGAAGGAAAATGTGTAGGGGCTAATCCTCTTGAGGAATAGTGTTCTATCCCTGGAGCTGACAGTAAAGGGCAGGGAATCGATTCTTGTGTTAGTTGGGAGGTCCTATAATAGTATCTACTGGTACTACATGTTAAAACATTCAGTGCCCTAGATCAGAGGTGTTAAACACCTCATGTGGGTTACATGTGATCCACAAAGCTCCCAAGTATGACCTGGCCTGGATTAAAATGTAATTGGGAAATTTCTAATAAAAATATATAAAAATATAACAAAACATAAATAATATCAGGTTTTAAAACTAAGTCTGCCTGCAGCCTATGGTGATCCTTAAGTATGTGTTGGTGGCTTCCTTTTCTATTTGAGTTTGACACCATTGCCTCAGGTAATTGCTAAGATTGGTTGCATTGTGCCTTTGTGGTCTCTTTCTCATGTCACGGATATTGTTTTAGATTTGTATAGTGGCATGGTATAGTGCAGTGATTCTCAAACTGTCTGGTGTCAGGACCCCTTTAAATTCTTAAAGTATTGTTGTTTAATCATTCCAGTTGTATTCAACTCTTCGTGACCCCATTTGGGGTTTTCCTGGTAAAGATATAGGAGTGGTTTGCCATTTCCTTCTCCAGCTCATTTGACAGATGAGGAAACTGAGGCAAGCAGGGTTAAGTGACTTGTCCAGGGTCACACAGCTAGTAAGTGTCTGAGGCCAAATTTGAACCCAAGATGTTGTCTTCCTGACCCCAGGCCTGGCACTCTATCCATGATGCCACCTAGCCGCCCCAAAGTGCTATGTAAATGCTGTCATTATTATTATTATTACTGTTATTGTTATAGAATGAGACAATATCCACTTTCAATGAGCTTACATGATAAGAATTTGAACTTCAGATAATTCTATCGATCTGTCTCCTGTGTAATTAGAAGGCTGAGCTAGAAGATGCCCTAAAATGCTATGTATGCCCGTCCATGCTTTAGTGAGTATATGGAAAATGTGTACATATTTACTAATACAGGAAAACCTAATGTTGGTGACTTATTGATCCAGGGTCTTCTATTGATGGATTTTTTTTCTACCCCTCGATTTACAACACTGACTTCCTCTCCACATCTGGAACTGATTACTCACAGAAAATTGAGCATTAACTCCTGAGAGGCTCAGTAGGATCGCAGATCGGGGGCACTGGTAGCAGATTGGGGGTAAATTGCTTATTGACTAAGTATAAAACACCCAGCTAAGAGAGCCAGGGTACCTCCCAGTGTGGGCTTTTATCTTTATGCACAAAACTAGGTAAAATAACTAGGTCTGTGCTGATCAGACAGCCATTGGGTCTAGATTTTATATATTTCTGCAGATATATTAATTTATTTTACAAAAAATATTTACTAAATCTCCTCTACAAATTATTAGGAAAATAAACACTTTCAAAAATATCTCCTGTTTTTTTTTTGGGGGGGAATTCTCTTATTTTGTACCTCCCTGATGAATCAGGTCACTTCAGATGCATAATAGAAGTGGCTCTTAATACTAAAATAATTTCCTTAATTGACAGTAAAGGATTTATAAGTGAATGATGTATTTTAAGTAGGTTTATAAGGGATGCACAGCTTGCTGAGATTTCCAAATTGTCATTGTAATAGTGAACACCTATAAGTCAATGCAGGAATTCTGTTTTGAATTTCATGTAGGATAGCCCTGGGGTATTTTAAGAAGATAATGGAAAATTCATCTGAAACCCAGAACAAACATTTTTATACTCTCTACTGATCAGATTTCTGAAAAGAAAGATGCTGCCCCTCATCAATGTTCTATTTTCAGTGATCTTGATGTTAATGGTTATATATTTTTTCCCTAATCAGTTTTTGGGAAAATGATGAAAATGAAATTTGCAATTCATCCTTAGACTAGTGTTCAGCTTCATGGTATTCTCTGCTGAGAGGACCCCTCCTCTCTCAGATTGTCTTCTTTCTTCCCACCCCAAGGGTGACAGGCAGTTCTCTTAATCAAAAGTGAATCCTACTTTCCTTACTTGTGGTTGTATCATAGATTTACAGTCTTTGGTGGTATTAGGGGAGGGGAAGGTAGGAGTTTTGCTCTTCTTGTAATTTTTTTGGGCAAATTCTTTGTTAGTTGACTGCAAAATGAACCAAGTAAATGATTTCATGCTCATGTCTCAAGTTAAGATCTGGGGTACAATAACCATGTTACAAGGTACCTAGTGTGCCTGGAGTAGCATTACAGTATTCAGAAGAAAAGCTAATTTAATGCAAACAACAGAGTGTTTGAAAGTTCACTGCATGAAAATTGGATTTTTGCTTTTTATTATTTACATTGTGTATTATCAGATTTGTATTTAAGACTGTGGGGATTATCATTCCCTTTTAATGGTATTATTTAATAAAGAGTTTGCATTTCATAGTTTTGACTCTAGTGTGGACTCCGGCTCGTCGTTAGAAATTCAATTAACTAGTTCTAGCTGGAGTGTGTACAAGGCAAAAAGAGATATGTATGTGTAAGCTCACATTTTTCTCTGGTGGGGCAATATTTAATGGAAGCTTTCAAATGGTTACATCTTGAATGCTGCATTATTTATAGCAAATATTGCTTTATCTTTCAAACTTGTCTAAATCTGATATCTATGAATAGGCATCTCCCCTTCAATCCCTGATACCCTGCCATATCTAGATGCTATTGCCTGACATTCCACTGTAGGAACCTTGTTCCTTTAATGATCCCTGTTTAAATGAAAAGCCGCATTAGAAGAGGCAGATTTGATGCTGTTATCAGACATTTATACTTTAGTGTGACTGAGTTTCAAATCCTTTCTTAAGGGTACATTTTGAGGGGGAGAGAACCTGAAAACAAGCACCAGGTATGTGATAAGTACTGTTGGACCTGGGTTTGAATCCCACCTTTGCTTTTTCTAGCCCTCTTCCATTGACTTCAAAATATTTGACTTCCAGCACTTAGGGACTGGGGTTTCTCATTTGTAAAATGAAGGAATTGGATATAGATGTAAGGTCCCTCCCCAATCTAAGTCCCATGAAAGGGCTTCTACTCCACCAAGTGGAAAGAGATTAAGTACTAGGAAGCTCAGAAGTACTAAAGTTAGTTGGTACAGTGCATAGAGTGCTGTGCTTAAAGTCAGAAAGACCTGAGTTTGAATTTTGTCTGAGTCACTAGCTGTGTCACCTTGGGTAAGCCATTTAACTTCTGCCTCAGTTACCCCATCTGTAAAATGAGGTTAAAAACACTATCTGCCTTCTAGGATTGTTGTGAGGATAAAATGAGATGCTATCTGTTCAGTGCTTAGCATAGTACCTGGCACATAGAAGAACTTAAAAAAATGCCTTTTTCCTTCCTTCCATAGACTTGTTATTGATATGCAGAAAGTAATAGTACTAAAAGGGAGAAATCTGACAAGATCGATAACCAATAAGGAAAGTTTTTCTGAAAACCTTCTCTTGGCTTTTCAGGGCACTAACTAGAAGCAAAGATTTGCTAGGGCAGAACTGGTTTCCATGATAATAACTAATGTCCATACCTATATGTGTGGCTAATCCATTATTAAAACTATTTCCATATGTAATATGTCTGTATCTATAGGTAAGCATTTTTTCCCAGGTCACTTAAAGAAGAATGTACTTGTGACTCTTATAGAAACTTATGTTAGAAAAGCTTAAAATGTGTTAAAAGTACTAAAGAAAAGTCTACTAGAGATATCATATACAATAATATGCTTTAAATACATGAGATAAATATCAAAGGTCTTATCACAGATTAGAGGAGAAGGGAAGGGAGATGGTCTTCACAACTATGGATAAAAAGGGAATATCTCAACTAAATAAGGAATAGAGATCACAGAAGATAAAATGGACAGTTTTGATTATACAAAATTGAAAAGCTTTTGCATAAGCTAAATAATTGCAGTTAGAATTAGAAAGCAAGTGGTAAACTGGGAAAAATCCTTGAAGCAAATTTCTTTGATAAATGTCTGATATGTGAGATATATAAAGAATTGATGCAAATACATAAGGAAAAGAAACATTCCTCAATGGAGTATGGCGATAGGTTATGAAAAGGCATTTCTTAGAAAAGGAAGAAAATTTATCAACAGTCATTTAAAAGTGCTCTAAATCACCAATTATAAGAGAAATGCAAATTAAGACAACTCTAAGGTTCCATCTCATACTCATCAGATTGTCAAAGATAATAAGAGAGGAGAGTGGCAGCTGTTGGAGGGGTTGTGGAAAGACAGGAGCACAAATGTACCAATGGTGGATCTATGAATTAATTTAGTCAATTGGCTATAGCCAAACAATAATGAAATTAGGCATACCCTGTGACCACATAGTGGTATAGGCATACCACTATGAAACATAGATCCCCAGAAAGTCAAAGGCAGAGGGAAAGGACTCATAAATACAAAAACATTTATAGCAAAATTTTGTTGTAGTGAAGATCTGGAATCTAAAAGGGAGTCTGTCAGTTGCAGAAAAGCTGAACAAATTATGATTAAATAAAAGTAATGGAATATTATTGTGCCATAAGAAATAGCTATGACAAATTCGGAGAAACCTGGGAAGACTTGTATGACCTGATATAGATGGAAGTGAGTAGAATTAGGAGGACTATCTACATTGATCATAATAATATCAAGGAATAGAATTTTGAAAGACTTTAGAGTACTAATCAATACAGCGACCAATCATGACTTTACAAGACTGACAATGAAACATGTTTCCCACCGCTTGGCAGAAGTGATGGACTAGAAGTGAAGAAAAAGGACATATTTTTAGATATAGTCAATACATTGATTTGGATTTGCTTTTCTTCTGTTATTATTGATTAACCCACAGCTCAATATGCCCAGGAATCCAAGTTGGAAAGGGACCTCCAAATCCACCTTCATGTAAACTCCCAAAAGCTTGAAGTCCTCAGGGCTGAGGTAGAGATATGGGCAGCTGAATTAGATTCTTACTCTGATTAGTTTTAGAGAAACACTCTGGGCATCTGTGTGTGTGTGTGTGTGTGTGTGTTTCTGTCCCTCTCATTGTTTATATTATATTATGGTCAAGTCTGATTATCCTTATTTTTACTAAGGTTTCTTTGTCATTGGGCAACTTAATTGGTTAAGCCTAGAATACTTATTGATTCAAGGTCTTCTTGAATCAGTTGGGTGCTTCTTTATACCTGGGGCAAACATGTTATGTGTAGATTGCCTGCATTTGTATTGGACTGGACAGAACAGGGAAGGAAAGGTGATGGGGAAGGGGTTGCACTCACCCTTTCCTCCTAATAAGTGTATTGAATAGGATCTGATACTGAGTCAGATATTTTGACAGCTAAAGTTTCTGAGGAGAGGTAGGTTATCTGATCTTTAGGAAGGAAGGGAAGAAGAGTCTGGAAAAATAGGGCAATGTGTAGGCTTGCATGGCTCTCTTGTTTCTGGGAAGAGCTATTGGCTCTTTACAGTGTATATATGTATATATATATACATAATATATATACACACCTATATATACATGTATATATACATGTATATATCTATACACACACACATATACGTGTGTGTGTATATACACACACACACATATATACACATATGTCTATAAGTAATATATATAATAAAGATATGTATTTATTAAATGATAACCATCAAATTAGTTAACACCTGCAAAGTGCTTTGCAATTCTAAAGCATTATAAAACTGCTAGCTGAAATCTGTTCTAGAGTCATTGTATTTAGAGCTAATAGGGGTCTTTAGCGGTCATTTAGTCCAGAGGGATCAAATGCACAGGCCCATGGCAGCAAGGGTCTGCAAAACTTCCCAGTTCAGCCTTAACCACATTAAAATGTAATTGAGAAATATTTAACAGATTAAAAATACAGTGCAACATAGATAATGTTAATTTGTGGTTTTCTAAGTCAAGTTTCTGAGTTCAAATCCAGCCTCAGACATTTACTAGATTTGTGACTCTGGGCAAGTCACTTAACCTCCATTTGCCTTAGTTTTCTCATTAGCAAAATGGGGACAATAATAGCATCTACTTCCTAGGGCTGTTGTGAGAATCAAATGGGATAATAATTGTAAAGCGCTCAAACAGTGTCTGGCATATTATGAGTGCTATGTAAATGTCAGCTATTATTTGTTATTCCTATCAATTTGTGGCTCCACAGGGATCCATTTCTATTTTCATTTGATACCTCTTAATTCTATTCTGATTCTTTCTGACAAATGAGAAAACTGAGGTCCACAGATGTAACTTGCCTAACTAAGGTCACATAGGTGCTAAGCAATCACGACTTATAGGACTTGAACTTGGGTCCTCTGATTCCTAAATCCTGTGCTCTTTCTTGTGCTGAACTGCAACAGGATACTCTATCTCAGAATACCTCTGGATAGTGGAGCATTGACTCTCCCTGTGTACTTTGCTTTACAGGCTTTTAGATGATCAATTACATGTAATTCATGCTCATAGAATCGAACTGACTAATTTGTAGAGTTCCTCAACGGTACAAAGGTTCAGTAAGTGATGATGTTGCCTCACTACAGTGTTGCAATCTAAGGAACGAAAAGGATGTTAAAGATTTGCTGATTAGATGAATACCGAAGCTTCATCATCTGGAAGGTGTTATTTCTCTGATCAGAGGCACTGAAGCTTCAGCTTGGAATACACTGCTTTTTGGCATGAGAACTGATGAGTTGGTAGAGACAGTTATTGCTTCTTGTCAGGAATCAGAGGGAAGAAACCATTTGCTGATGGCTCTAACAAGAAGTATTAGCGTTCGAATGGTCTAGATCAGAGGTTCTCAAACTTATTTGGGAATCAAAAATATTCACTGCCCACACTGGAAATCTACTTTCTTTAACTCCTTAACAGTTTTTTTTTAATTTGCATCATTTCAAAAAATATACAATTTTTTTAAAGAAATGACAAACTTAACTTTAATGATTTATTGTAAATTTGTGGGGTTTTTCCTGAATTGAAATTTTGATGACATAATATTGCATCATGACACTGTATAGTATCACATTGTAAACAAGTCATTACATGCACATATTCCTGATGATGCATGCTGGACTTCTCAACAATGAATGACATGCTCGCCTGCCAACACTTGCTTGTTAAGACCTGTCAGTAGACTTGACCACTGATGGTTTATAACTTGCATTGCATGTGTTTATTTGGAAAATAATGTAATCACTATGACTTTAACTCTGTTATGCAACAGATGAAGCATGTATGGTTTTTCAAAATTTTCTTATCTTCTCTTCTTATGCTTCCACGAGGCCTACTTCGGGAACATCTGGCTAGAGCATTGATGTCAAACTCAAACAGAAACTGAGACACCATAAACCATATAGGATGACCCTTGCAGGCAGCATAGTGATTAAGAAAACTACATATTAACATTATCTGTGTTATATTGCTTCTTGGTTTATTTTGTTAAATATTTACCAATTACATTTTAATCTGGTTCAGACTTCACTTGAGAGTGTTGCTGAAACCTCTGGTCTAGGTAAGTCTTTTTTTCCCATAAATCTTGATACTCTCCAGTTCTTAGTCCTATAGCCCATATGCCATCCATTGAGACAGTTTTCTAAAACTGAATATGCCTATCCAGAATTTTGGGTGATGTTATCATATACTGGTCTTGTACACAAGCTTCTGGGGAATATAATTCCTGAAGGGAACTTACATTCAAGTCTCTTGGACATGTCCTGTTACATGGAAAAGCCATGGCATTCCTACCTTTTGCAGAATTTTAACTGGTATTTCATTTTTCATTCATTTTACTCATTGTTTATTGATACAAGCCTATTGTCTAATTGCAGAAAGGAAGTACAGTGTTGTTTCAAACTCAACTCAAAAAAACACTATGATTTTGAATACTTTTGCTGGCTATAGGATGATGTCTTTTGAGAATAAGGCATCCAAAATTATTCCATAAAAGCCTATTGTAAATTCTAAAAAAAAATCAAGCAAAATTACTATTGACAACATTGCTATAGACAGTATTAATTTTAGATTGTGTTTCTGTGGTTGCATTTTTATATCTGGAACCTTGTGCCTAATCAGCATAATGCACATTTATGTCCATTTCCTAGGTCTTAGGATAGGGTAGAGCAAATTTCCCAAATCATGCTTGCTTTTGTAGGGCTGGAGAGCTAAAAATGGTTTTTACACTATTAAATAAGGTTTTATTGTATTTAAAAACATAAAAATAAACTTTCTTAACTCAAGGACCCCGTGGAAATAGTCAAGATTCTGGATTGTACAAAAGCAGGTAATAGGCCAAATTTGGTCAGTAACCGGGCAGATCATAGCTTTGGAGCTAGATTGTGTCTTAGATGTTATTTGATCTCTCTCTTCACCCTCTGCCTCCCAATCTTAGAGTTGAGGAATCTGAGGCTCAGAGAAAGGATATGATTTATCCAGAGTAATAATGGACATATTAAGGGTCAGAACTAGAATTTGAACACAAGTCTTCTGACTTCAAACCCACCCATTCTTTCTACTATACCACATTCTTTCCCAGTTGTATGTTTTATGAACATTATTGGTTATATTTATGATTTTATAATAAGTCCTTGGTCAGAAACATCATCAATATCCTAGTATTGTTTCCATGGGAAAATAAGATTCATTTTTGGTAATAGACTTTTCAGAAGTTGTTGTTCAGTCATTTCTGTTATGTCTGACTCCTTGTGACTCCATTTGGGGTTTTCTTGACAAAGATACTGTGGTGGTTTGCTATTTCCTTCTCCAGCTCATTTGACAGATGAGGAAACTGAGGCAAACAGGGTTAAGTGACTTGCCCATGGTCACACAACTAGTAAGTATCAGAGGCCAGATTTGAACTTACAGAGATGAGTCTCACTGACTCCTGGCCTGGCACTCTATCCAGTCTGCCATCTTATGGCAAAAAAGTAAAGAAATAAGTGTGTATATGTATTTATGGTTATATTGCTTCATTATCTGATGCCACTGGGGAATGAGATGTTCAGTAATCTGGAAAAATTCACTTATGTTGGGCCAAGTTTCTCTTTTTAAGTGAGAATTTTCACCATTTGTGATTGGAAATTCAAAATGTATTGCACATTCTTCTGTTTCATCAACAGACTACACTGAGCATGATTTAATCCTTTCTTGATGACTTGGCATCATCATTATAAATGTGAATTATTGACCCATGTTGTAAATCAGTGATGTCCTCAGGGGCTGTTGAGGTGTGTGGGAGTTGTTGACCTCTGTGCTTCAATGACCCTGTGTTGCCTTATGGTGTTACTCTATGATGCTTTTGTCTTATCTGTCTATTCCTTTGGTGCCATTTCATAGCTGGGTCCCCTTCTACAGCTCCTTTTTACTACTTCCTAACCAAAGCATGTTTAATGAGTGGATTTAATTATATCCATATTCCATGGAGGGGGTCTTGATGTACTTTCTCCTCAGTTTGTCACCTTAGCTTATTTCCCTACGTAGGCTCGGTGATTTTTTTATTTGCCTTCATTTCCTTTGCCGTTGTTGGTATTATTCGCCTTAGAGCCTAAGTTCCCAGAGGGTAAGGAAACTCACTCTTTTCTAACCCAGGCATTTTTATTAATAAAAGCTTTTTGATGACTTGGAAAAGAAAATGCTGAGGCATGACTTCTTCCATCTTAAGTATGAGAAGAGTTATGGGAGAAGCTTTAAAAACACAATAGGTGCTCTTCTGGTTGAGAGAGGGGTAGAGGGTTTAAGATGAGTTCTGCCTAGAACCAAAGGGTGGAAATTATATAATCATTACCTTTCAGAGCCATTTGTGGAGAAAATTGGGTAAATTATGCCTTCTAGTTCAGATGACATAGTTAAAAATATTCTGCCCATATCAGCCTACTCAGAACTCATTCTTTGTTTAGATCTGGGGTTTCCTTCCTGGTGCTTTTGTTTTATTGATTATATCATACAGGAGTCAAGACATGTCTTTGGTCCTCTTTGAAAACAAACAACAACAATATTTTCAAAGAGAGAATTATTTTTGTGGGGGGGCAATATTCTTAGATATACCTTTTTCGTGATTGTAGGATAAAAGGAACGGATCAAGTCCACTCTCCTCTCTACCCCACCCTGTTTTGCAGATGAGGAAATAGATTCAGAAAAGGGAAGTATTTTTAGCCTTTGTTTCCCTAATACTTAGCATATGGTAAACACTTAATAAATGCTTATTAACTGACTGAATAACTTGGCTGATGTTGCACAAGTAGGAAATAGCTAGATGGGAAATTGAACTAAGGTCCTGATTCTAAACCTAGAGTTCTTTTCTACCATATTCAGAAGTTGTATTTATATATGTATAAATATTTTACAATTGAGGTCCAAAAATTTTTACATCATCCTATGTAAAGCTTTGTATGTTTAAATGTTATTTAATTTATATGTTATTATTTGATCTATTGGAATATATAGTTTTGAATGGTTATAAGACCTCGGAATGGAAAAGAGAGCTTTTTCAGGTGTACCAGTAGCAATTTTTTGTTATAGAAGGACAGTTATTTTTATCTTAATAGTTTAATTGTCATGAGTTGACATGTTCTGTGATAAGAAGAGAAGATGGGCTAGTCATATGGGGGAGAGTGAAGGATGATAGGTGGATAGCCAGAATGTTTCACTGGTACCCTCATGATGTAAAGAGAAGTAGAGGGAGGTTTCTGTAACATTGGGTATATAACTCCATGAGTTACTTATGGGAGGAGATGAACAAGAGTCACTCAGTATGGGCAGGTATGAATGTGTTGCAATTTGCTTTGTTGGAAGGAACTCCCAAGGTCAATGAGATCATAGATCCATCTGAGAGTATTTGAGCTGATTATCACCTTGAAAAACAGGGAAAGATTGACCTTTAGTAGATAAATATAGGACAAGAAAGGGTGGTGGTAGAAGAAAGAGGAAAGCATTATAAGAGCATGCTTTGGGGGTTAGGGTGGTTGTAGAGGGCATTCAGAGTGAGAGTTCATCACTCACTGTTAGTCTAAATTGCAGTAGATAGCTATAGGATTAGGTTTATTAATAATTTAGGGGGTGGCTTAAAGGTGTGTGAATTTTAACTTTAGAGTCACTCTTTGTTAATTAAAGCAAAGGTCCTGATTCCTTTGTGCTGATAGGGTTCTTTACTTGAAACTGTTCAACAGGTAAGGTTATTGTAGTAGGGAAAGGGAAATGTGAGTCTGGGAAAGTAGTGAGTGACAGGAGAGTGCTGTGGGCAAATTGAAAGGTGTATGCTAATAGCTACCATCTCTTTAATTTGGAGAGTTCTTAGCAGTTTCTTATAACTATTTCCTCTCTCATTAGAAATATCTGAAGTCTGCCAGCAGCTTTCAAATCTATCCCTTTCATGTAACTTTCATGTACTAATGTTCAAAATGAAGTCAAGCTGTTGTCTTAATCCTGCCACTAAAGGCATTTCACTTGCTTGTTGGCTTTCAGGAGAAAGGTGCACTGGTCGGTGATTCCTCTCCAGATATCATTTCAGTCTAATATTTCAAATTTGAGACGTGAGATTGACTAATAAACCTTGACCTATCTGTTTGGCTTCTGGGCTAAGTTACTAACTCCAAAATTCCTCTACTGAAATGGAAAAGTTACCTGGGAGGGGATCACATTTAAGCTATTGTCATTAGTTAATTTCTCACATTAGTTGGAAAGGGACACAGTCTAAGAAGATCCTAATGGAAATGGAGGAAGTTTTTAAAAGCATGGGTTACTAGAAAGGGCAAACCATCATAGTAGGGATTTTGGAAGGTGACTGGATAACATGAGAGCATAGGCACCAGAGTTGGGTAGAAGAGCCATTTAAATGGAAAGTCAGGAGCATCTAAAGACAACTTCATGTCTACCTCAATTTCCCATCACCCCCTTCAAATCCCCCTTTCTTCCCCACATAGATCTGTATTTAACTTCAGAGAATCAATCTTTTATTCAGTTTAAAACATGGTCTTCATTTTGTTAAAGGGAAAAACTCTTTGGGGATATTGAAAAATTTCTGTAGAGGTGTTAACATAAGTATAAATATTAAAAGAAGGTCTCTGAAGAGTAAATGACAGACTAGTTTTCAAAGTCTCAACTCCCTTTATATTTCTTTTTCTTTTCTTTTCTCACTTCCTCCCTCTTCATTTCCCCTTTCCCCACGGATGCCTTAAACTTTGAACAATAATTCTCTGATTAGGGTCTTGTTTTAATCTTGACACCACAAGGTCAGAGATGATAGATAATAACTGGAAAATGGTTTCTTCATCCCTCCTTGGTCCCAACAGCCACTTAACCTTCATCTTTTAAGATGGTTGAAATTTCCACCTGTCTTGAAGATTTATAGTCTCTCTGTTTTGAAGGCTATTCTGATGTTTTAAAAAATAGGAGTAGTTATACACTGTTGCAAGGGCTTGACAAACAGGTTCAGCCAAATAAGAGACTGAAGTTGAGTAGATTAATAGGATTGAGCCCTCTATTTAACTTGGCAGGGTTCAACTGAAACCATCAGAGTGATGGCTCTGACAGTGGTGCTGTAGGAATGAATAACAGGAATAGGGAGAAGGTCACGAAGGGACTAAAAGTTAAGCTTAGCCTGGAAACAAATAAAAACTTGTTGAACAGCTTAGTCTGTTCAACAACTCAAATAACATTCTTTTTTTCCCTCCTGGTATTTCATTATCTGTAGTTATGACTCTTAATTTTTTCTATAATGAAATTGAACAGAAAAGAGCTGGGTGGAGATCAACTGTGACTGTGTTCCTAAGTGCTATCAGAGCAATATCCCTGATCCTGAAGTGATCTTTAAAATAAAAATCAATATTTTAAAAGTTATTTATTTATTAATTTTTAGAACCATAGGCTTAATAATGATGAATCAGTCACAACTGAGAGCACTTTCCTACTTTTTCCGGTGTTGTTAGTCAACTTTGAGTAGGCCCCATTGGAGCAAGATGAGAACAGAACTTTGGACAAGAAGTTATCATTGTAGTGGCCCTGGAGAAAATGAAGAATGAATTTGGATGGCTCAGTGTAACCCATCTCCATTGCTGGAAAGAAATTTTAAAACCTTAAATCATACTTCTTGATGCCATTTTTTTGGACAGAAACTGAACTAGAACTAAAAATGAACATTTAAAGTTCACTAGGTCCTATTCTGAGATATTTAAGGCAAATTGGCACTACACTGAACAGATGCCACTTACCAGCTAATACTACTACTACTACTACTCAACTACTTCTGATCCTATTTTTAATTTCTTGGGCTCATAATAAACAATGGATATTCCTTTGAGCCTCCTTTAGCCTAGGTTTTGGCATACACAAAAATTCATTTTAGTACATTTTAAATGTACCTGCAACTCAGTTTATAGGCTAAATGATTTAATATATACACTTAAAAAGATCCCTGCTTATTGGAAACTTGCCTGTCAAAACAAACTTTCTTTTGTGGATCTTGTTTCCCTAGCTCTGTTTTCTATTTCATTTAGGTTCAATCTTCCTTTCCTTTTTTCTTTATAGCTTTCATCAGCTTTCCTCTTTTCCTGAAGCCTTACTGAGTGGATAAACAAAACCTAGAAACATAAGAGACTCGGTCATAAAGCCAAGAAACAGTATAATGTAAGAGTACAGATTGCAAAGTCAGAGGAATTGGGTTCAAATCCCACCTCTCAGACTACTTGTATGACTTTGGGTGAAGTCATGTCCTTTCTTTAGGTCTCAGTTTCCTTATCTGTAAAATGAGGTGGTTATATTGATTAGATGGCCTCTGAAATTCCTTATAGCTCAGGAAACTTTGATTTTACTGGTTAATTTTTTGGTGTGAAAACAGGTGCTTTAAGAAGTCCGTCTTATAGTTCTAGCAGGTATAGAGTTTTTTTTTAAATAGTCAGACTTGAAGAAGCTGCTGGATTCTTCCTCCTCCTAAGCTCTTGTTTTTAAAGATAACATACTGTTATGATCAATGTAAGTGTATAGCATTGTAGTTATTGCCCTTCACTGAAAGAGCCAGTTAGCTACTGGAAAGTATAGGGAATAAGTTTTTTCAAGACAGTTGTCTTTGGATCCATTCGCCGCCCTCCCTGCCCAAAAATAACACCAAAACCCTGAGTGGTAGTATATTGAGATGAAGTATCTACCCTTCTTGTATCTTGCTCCATCATATGGTTCCTGGAACTCAGTTTTTTAGTACATTATATGTATTGTGTTAATATTTTATTAGTTATGGTTTTTTTTAATTGTGACTTTTCCAAAAGTCGTGTTGTGCAGCCTCCAAACATTGGGGCTAGAGTTGTCTTCCATGAGGGAAAACATCTCCTGTAATTATAAAAGATGTCTTGATCTACACCAATTTTTCAGGAATGTTTTTATGTTGTTGTTTTAACAAAGAAAGGTGGGGATGGTGGTTGCAGAGTAAAGAGGAACAACCTAAGTGGAGGGGTATTGATGAAGCTCTGGGGACTTCTGAAATCCTTTGATGATAGGTACCATTCCAGGGGCTTCATTCTCCTCTGGCCCAATTTCTGGCCAGTCTGCACTTGCTATGAGGAACATAGAATCTAATCAATGATTACTTAGTCAATATTATTTTCTTCATCTATGAACGACTAGACATTATTCATGTTAAAAACGTTCTCTTGTTTTCATTGGTACCTTTTTATTAACATAACATTAATTTTTGAACATATCCTTTCATATCCAGTCAAAGATCCCTTATGACAAAGGCTGAAAAAAGAAAAAAGAAGAAAAAGTTAAGCAAGACTAACCAATGCATGAGATTGCAAAGCCCAGGTTAGGAATGAAGGTGGGAAAGTGTTATAGTTCAAGTTCACAAATGGGACGGAGATTAGACTAGGAGGCAGATTGAGTTTAAGTCTGGGCTCTTAAATGCCTGATATGCCAAGCAATATCTTCTGTACCAGGCCCTGACTTAGATTAATCCTTGTGTCTCCCACTTGACACTGATAGTGTCCTTATAATTGTGAGGCATGTATTGTGCATAAACAATTTCAGAAAGAAACCCAAATTGAGCCTCCGTTTATGTTTCACTGTGTTGCTTACACTTGAATGGGCAACTAGGTGGCCAACAGACAGAGCACTGGGCTTGGAACTGGCAAGACTCATCTTCCTGAGCTCAAATCCAGCCTCAGACACTTACTAGCTTTGTGACCCTGGGCAAGTCACTTAACACTCCTTGCCTCAGTTTCCTCACCTGTAAAACAAGCTAGAGAAGGAAATGGCAAACCACTCTAGTATCTTTGTCAAGAAAACTCCAAATGGGGTCACAAAGATTCAAACATGACTGAAAAATGACCAAGCCACAACAGGCTTAGAACTAGAAAGGACCATAGAGGTGATGTTATCCAACCCCCTCATTTTATGGATGAGAAACTGAGGCTCAGGGTAAGTGAATTGCCTATGGTCACAGAGCCAATATACCTCATAAGCAGGACTTGAATGCAGGTCTTCCTGACTCCCAGGATAGCTCTCTATGTACTCTGTCTTCTCTAATTCAGAACAATGATAAATGAAATTCTCTGCCTTGAGACTTAAGGCTCAAGAGTATTTGGTTTGCAAAAGTGAGGTCAACATGCAAACCAGAATGGGATAGGTCAGTCCTCAGGGACTGATAGGTCAGTTATCTTTGCTGTAGTCACAATACAACTGAGTTAGAAACAGAAGATTTTCAATAGTGTTTCAGAAAAAAGTCAAAAGAGTGATTAACTCAGACATGTACAGCCTTTCATCCCAGGGTCACCAATTCTGAGCCAAAGCGGGAGAGTTATAACAGAACAGCTTTACCTCCTGCTGACTATTTGGCTGGTAGGAAATGACTTTCATGCTCTGGGTTCATTTCTAGACATTTGGCAATCCCCCTCCCTGATGCAATGTCACAGCAGGAGATTAAAGTCTCTGTCTGGGGTTATACCCTTGGTTTAAAAAAATAAAAAAGGAGTGGGGAAAAGCAAGGTGGATGTAGTCCTAGTGGCCTTCTCCTTCGGGAACAAGGGTCTTGGACTGGCAGGAGATATTCCCAGGGTGAAGAGGGTGGCCTCTCTGAGAAGGGACAGCCTGAAGATGCCTTCCTTTTTTCGCCTGTGACTGTGAACCTGACCCTCTGATTTATAAGATTGAAATTGCCTGTAGCCGAAATGTGAAACCTCACAGGAGAGGCCGATTTTTATCAGATTGACAGTTGTGGATAGGCAGGGGTGACTGTGAATGTTTCCTCTTGGTTCAGGTGCAATAAACAGTGACACAGAGAAAGGCCTAATGTAGTAGAAAGAGCTCCTCTGCATTTGAGGTAACTCTATGCTTGGACTGCTAGGTCATAGTGACTGAAATTTGTATAGTGCTTTACAGTCTTCAAAGAATAGAACTCTGGTGTAGCTGGGTTAAGTGACTTGTCCATAGTCTCACAGCTAGGACTGTAAATTTAGAATAGAAAGGGGTCTTAGAGGTAATCTAACCTGGTCTTTGTATTTTACAGATGAAGTTCTTGATTGGTAGATTCAATGACCTATGGTCACACAGGTAGTAAGCAGTAGGACAAGGGCTTGAACCAGCATCCTTTCCACTGTACTAGGCTCCCTTCTTTAACAATAGTGTACCAGAGGCAGAATTTGACCTATGTCTGACTCCTACTTTAAACTGTATTGATTATGCTGTGCTGCCTCTGAAGTGTGGCAACTAACAGTGGAGACAGAGCACTGGATCCAGAGTCGGGAAGACCTGAGTTCAAATTTGACCTCAGACACTTTCTAGCTGTGTTTCCCTGGGCAAGTTACCCCATTTGCCTCAGTTACCTCATCTGTAAAATGATCTGGAGAAGGAAATGGCAAACCAATATCTTTGCCAAGAAAACCCCAAATGGGGTCACGAAGAGTTGCACATGACTGAAATGACTAAACAGCAAAAAGCCTTAGATGTCCTTTCTGCCTTTAAATCTGTTGTTTTGTGACACCATAGATTATATCATTCTAATACTTAGAGAATTGGTCTTTTCCTCCAATTTCAACACTCAATTTTATTGAAAACATTTGTGCACAATACACAAGAAATAACAAGACATTCTCTATCTAACAGAAATCTATTAAAAATAAGCACCACAAATGACAGGATTCCTGGATATTAGCAATAACTAATAAGGGAAAGTGAGTTATAGATTAGTTACTTATTGACAGAACCAGGTTTCAGTGTGGGTGTTGTGGACACATTCATGGTTTCCCAGTTACACGTTTTTGTTTTGGTGGGAGATATCACTTAGTCCTACATGCGTGTAGCAGAAATGGATGTGACCTGAAGATTTAGCTGATCTCATTTATTATAACCAATCCATATAGAGCTACAAGAAACAGAGAGCATGGAAATATTGGTATCTTTGGCTCAGAAGGCAGCTTTCACAAACTTTGGTGAGTTGGACCTTCAGGCTGAACATGTGCAAGCAGCCATGTTTAATGTTATAAAGTTATAAAAGGATGGTTAAAAACAAATGCTAAATAATGAGAGAACAATGATAACTTAGCAGGCAGATTTCATCCTTTTTCGTAGTAGAGGCTATTATTCTTAAAGCCACTCATTTCTAGAACGAAGTTTAAGGGTGTGCTATTTTATGTTATTTTTAATAGTATTTTCCCCCAATTACATGTAAAGACAATTTTTAACATTTACTTTTTTGAAATTTTGAGTTCCAAATTTTCTCCTTCCTCTCCCCTCCCTAAAATGTCAAGCAATTTGATATAGGGTACCTATGTACAAACATGTAAAATATATTTCTGTACTAGTCATGTTGTGAAAGAACAAGGAAAGAACCATGAAAAAATAAAGAAAGTGAAAATAATATGCTTCAATCTGCATTCAGACTCCATAGTTCTTTTTCTGGATGTGGATAGCATTTTTTATCTTGAGTCCTTTGGAGTCATCTTGGATCATTGCATTGCTAAGAAGAGCTAAGTCATTCACAGTTGGTCATCCCATAATGTTGCTGTTACTGTATACAGTGTTCTCCTGGTTCTACTCACTTCGGTTTACACTGGTTCATGTAAGTCTTTCCAGGTTTTTCTGAAGTATGCCTGCTCAGCATTTCTTATAGCGCAATAGTATTCCATTACATTCATATATCACAACTTGTTCAGCCATTCCCCAACTGATGGGCATCCCCTCAATTTCCAATTCTTTGCCACCACAAAAAGAGATGGTATGTATGTGTGTGTGTGTGTGTGTGTCTGTGTGTGTGTATTTGTACATGTAGGTCCTTTTCCTTTTTTTGTGATCTTTTTGGGATACAGAGCTAATTGTGGTAGGGGTGAGCTGTTTTAGCATGATCATATACAATTGTGATCTTTGTTCCAAATATGAAGCTTATATGCTATATGTTACAGTTCTACTTCAATGCCTCATTAATATATAGAGATCACCCTGGGTTCTCAGACTGCTGGATTCTAATAATACATATGCATTCACATATGTAGCAGCTAGGTGGTGCAGAGTACAGGTTGTCCTACATGGAGTCAGGAAGACCTGAGTTCAAATCTGGCCTCAGACACTTACTAGCTATGTGACCCTGGGCAAGTCACTTAACCTTGTTTGCCTCAATTTCTTCATGTATAAAATGAGCTGGAGAAGGAAATGGCAAACCTCTCCAGTATTTTTGCCAAGAAAACCCCAAATGGGGTCATTAACAGTTGGACACCACTGAAACAAATGAACAACAGCAATAATACACATACATATACACACGTTCACATGCAGTGCACACACGCATGCATACACACATGCATACATATCCATATGCACCCACATCTGTACATATACTCACATAATATACATACATATATACACACATAATATACAAATGCACCATATACACTTATTATGCAAAACATTCCAAAAGTCTTACTGCTTAAAACTGCAATAAAGTATGTGTGTGTATATACAGTCCATGAGGCATGGCATTTTTAGTAGGTGTGTTTACAACATAATAAAGTTTAATGTTGCATATACTTTTCTTAAAATCTCACTTGGTTAGTGTTGGCCTTGTGAATCCATGACTGCTCTGGACAGTCAATGACATTTACTGAGCTTATAGTGTGTACAAAATACCTGGTTAAATTCTGTAGGAAGTAATAGAAATCGAGAAGCAACACTGTATGATGGAAAAAGCACACAATTGATTTAGAATCAGGGGTTCTGCATTCAAATCCTACCTCTCACATGTATTACTTGGGTGATCTTGGGCAAATCATTTCCTTATCTCTAATTATAGTAATAATAACAATAGCTTAAGTGTTTTAAAGTTGGCAGAGTACAAACTTTATTATCTCATTTTCTCCTCACATTAACTCTGGGAGGTAGGTGCTATTACTACCTTTATTTTATAAATGAGAAAACTGAGGCAGATAGATTTTAAGTGACTTAATCAGGGGTCACACAGCTAGTAAAGATCTGAGGCTGGATTTGAACTCGGGTCTTCCTCACTCTCAGTCCAATGTTCTTTTCATCTTTAAAATAAGATAAATGGATTAGCTGTCCTCCGAGATTTCTTCTGTCTCTACATCTATGATACTATGATACTATTGGCTTAAGAATTTTTCACTCTACTGGGAATTCTGAGACAAATAAAAATGTCCAAGTGAAAGGAATAGAAATATTTATGTAACTGTTTGTGGCTGTACAGATATCTCCACAGAAACTCAGAAATTCAGGATTGGTTCCTCCCTTCCTCCCTCCATCCCTCCAGTCCTCTTTCTATTCTTCTCTCCTTCCCTTTTCTCCCCCTCCCTCCATTCTTTCCTCCCTCTTTTCTTCCATTTTCCCCTTCTTCCTCTTTTCTTTTCTTTTCTTTTCTTCCTTCTTCTCTCCCTTCCTCCTTTCCTTTCTCTCTCTCTT
The DNA here is from genome assembly GCF_900497805.2 of Vombatus ursinus. Taxonomy (NCBI): domain Eukaryota; kingdom Metazoa; phylum Chordata; class Mammalia; order Diprotodontia; family Vombatidae; genus Vombatus; species Vombatus ursinus. Next base: position 16,918,229 of record NW_020954559.1, on the reverse strand, counting down.
TCTTCCTCCCCACTTCCATATTTTCGCTGGAAGAAAAGGTGGTGTATTTTCATTCTGTAAAAATGTGTTTGTGTTCAGTAAATATGTGTTCTGTAGTATACATTTTTTTCCCAACTTCAGTGAAGAGTGACTTTTTTGTGTGAATAAAATCTCCCCTTTTCAATTTGGACCCCCTTGGCAAGGGGTAATCAGTGCTGTAGGCCTCTCATAACTGTTCTCATCATAATATAAATTAAGTCAAGAAAGCACATCTAGAGCTTCCCCAATAGGCAAAATTTCCTTATTTTTCTTTAGTATCTATAAAGGGGATCTGTCTTTTAGTAGTTACAATAATAGCTTATATTTTAACATTAGCAAATATTTAATAAATAGTATAGCAATATTATTATACTTATTGCCAATATTTATATAATGCCTTAGGGTTTGCAAAGTGCTTTATATATGTTATTTCATTCTCCTGGCAACCCTGTGAAATAGGTACTATTTTTATATCCATTTTATAGAAGAGGAGACTGAGGTTGAAAGGCTAAGTGACTGGCTTAGAAACACAGCATTAGGATATAGTTGAGGCGGGATTTGAACTCAGGTCTTCCTAACTGCAAGTTCAGTTAGTACTCTATGTCTAGATGTAGCTTGTGTGGAGGTGTGAATAGATCTCCTTTGCTTACCCTTCTCCATGGGATGCTTTGATTATCTACTGCCAGGAGGGGAGTAGGAAGCTGGGGCCATAAGGCTGGCCACTCTGCCTTCCTCAGAGAGAGGGTATTAGACTACATGTATATCTATCTGCTTTCCTAAATGTTGCTAGTCTAAGGGAAATACTTTTTAGTTTCCTGCTCCTGGTAACTCTCCCTTTACTGTATAAGGAGTTCCCCAAGTTATATATTCAAAAGCTTGACCCCCTTTCCACCAAATGCCATTTACACAAAGATCATCACATACTGTGAATAGCAAATAAATCTATTTATCCACGCCAATAGCAAGCAGAGATCAGAAAAGCCATGCAGATTAGGATATACCAGACAGTGAACACAGGCTCTCCCACTGAAAGCGAGATATCACAGCAACCATAAGAGGATGTTTCTGATCTCACCTAAGAGGAAATTTTCCTGAAGTTTCCAGTATGGTAAGCTGCAAACAGAGACACACTTGAGTTATCAGCTCCTTAACATGTTGACTTCTTCTTGGAGTCCTTTCTCTACAGGGACTTCTCCCCAAAGAGTACCTGGAACCACATTTGTCTTCTCCTGACGCTGGAAATCAGAAGAATTAATATCTCTCCTCTGCCAAGTTCTCAGCATTTCTAACCTTTGGAATTATCATCCTCTTAACAGTGAGCAGAGTCATGCAAATAGGCTTTGAGCCCCATGGTACACTTAAATTCATATTTTTCCTAGACTTGGCACTCAGACACTGGTTGTGTGAGTAGAGATGAGAAGTTAGGTATGAAAGAGGTTATAGAAGTTAGAAATGACAAATTATAGCAACTGATTGGATATGTGGGATAAGAGGAATGAGAAATTGAGGACAATACTGGGGTTGTGAACCTACGAGACTACAGAATTTGTGGTACCTTTGACAGAAACAGGAAAATTGTAATAAATTCTATGTGGACATGTTGAGTTTGAGGTGTCTGGCCAGCCAAGGCCATGGTAAGGAAATAATAGCTGAGTTAACAGTATCAAGATTAAGAGTAGGTAGTAATATAGTTTTGCTTTCTGTTCTCAATTTCCTTTTTTCACATTTTCTTAATAGACAAGTGTTACCTGAGTACTTAACCTTCAATAAGTAAGTTGAGTGACCATAAGCTAGTTTAGTGAACGAAAATGGGTCCTGCATGTAAATCCAGAGGCATTTGTGGTAGATTCCCCCTTGTAAAGTTTCACCCAATAGACCCTGATAACTTTCTGTGGTATCCTGTGTTGAACTAGCAAAATCTTTGGCTATCACGGCTTGTTGGTTGGTCATTGGTACCCATCCTGCCCACATCTTGTAGGGTGTACTTACAAGTGTGAAACTAAGTGATACAGTGGATAGAGTACCCTGCCTGGAGTCAGGAAGACTCATCTTTCTGAGTTCAAATGTGGCCTCAGACACTTACTAGCTGTGTGACCCTGGGCAAATCACTTAACCCTGTTTGCCTCAGTTTCCTCATCTGTTAAATGAACTGGAGAAGGAAATGGCAAACTACTCTAGTATCTTTGCCATGAAAGCCCCAAATGGGGCCACAAAGCATTTGACATTACTGAAATTTTTGAAACCCTTACAGAGCAGTCATTATACATAAGTTACAATCATTGTAATAAAACCACAATATGAAGGACTGATTCATAAGAAAGACAACTGAGTTGTCATCTGGCCTTTCCCACAGTGTTCAGTCTTCCTTTCCCCTCCCCCTCCCTGTTCCCTGCAGAAGAATACATTGGTCTGAGAGGTGAGCCTAAGAGTCATTCTAACACTATCATGCTGTGTTGAGATGTGTTTGTTTTTCCCTACAGTCCTCTGGGTTAGGGGCGGTAATTGAGTGTTAAAAGACCCCCTGCCAGCAGCCAGTTTGTATGAGGAAGTGAAAGTAAGAAAGAGATAGTTAATTGCATTAACACATGACTGTATGGACTAGCTCTGTTTAATTGTATAACTAGAATGTGAAAGCAAGATATGCTGCTATTAACTGAGAGCAGGTATACCCCAGAGGTTGCTGCTGAAGAGAAATATGCAGTGCCTCATGTTGTGAAACAACTTTAAATCACTGCTTAAAGATCTTGTTAGATGCCATTTAAAATGTTTTGCTTTTTTTGTTCTGAAGGTGATGCAAATTATTTTAGTGAAGAATTCAGCTGGAGAATTGGATTGTAAAAGTATGAGGGAAGCTGCTGCCATTTCTAGGGAGATGTTAAGATTTATGTTCTGATCAATATGCAGCCAACTCCAACTGCTAGAAACACGTGAGCAGAAAGAGTTCTTTTCTCTGACCCAGAAGTTCCCGAACTTATATGGCCTACTGCCCCCTTTTCAGAAAAAATTACGCAGCACCCCCCTGGAAATCTGCTTTCTTTACCCCTTTAACATTTTTAAAAATTTGTGTCATTTCGAAAATATAAGGCACATCTTAAATTAATAATTTATTGTAAATTTGTGGGTTTTTTCCTGCATTGAAAATTTTGATGATGCAATATTGCATTATGTAACTGTATAGTATAATATTGTAAACAAGTCATTACATGGACATATTCCTGCTGATGCATGCTGGACTTCCTGACAATGTGCGGCATGCTCACCTGCCAACACTTGCTTGTTAAGACCTGTTCGCAGACTTGACCACTGATGAGTTGTAACTTGCATTTTGTGTGTTTATTTGGAAAATAATGTCATCACTGTGACTTTAACTTTGTTACACAACAGATGAAACATGTACAAATGGTTTTTCAAAATTTTCTTCTTTTCTTTCCTTCTGCTTCCACTGTCCCCTTATTTTTATTCAATGCCCCCCAATTGTACCTGAGACTACTACCACTCACCTGGGTCATTCCAGTGTCTCCCCGCAAGGAGGTGCTATCACTCACCTTGAGAACCTATACCTAACCCTTATGTCAACTGGGGCTACTAGATCCCTTAAATCTTGAAGGCTAAATCTTAATAAATAGTTCTGTACACATACTCCCTCCCCCTTGGGAAAACCTTGGGATCATCCTAAATTTGACTTTTTTCTAGTTCTTCCCTATGTATAGTTAACCCCCTGAAAGCAACAGGTTGCCAACAAGCATTTGAATATAGAGAAAATTCATTTCTTCTGGTATTTATTTAGTACTTTAAGGTTTCAAAAAATACTTTCCTTATGTGTCTTATTTGATCCTTGCAACAATTCTGTGAGGGAGGTGCTGATATCCCCATTTAGAGATGAGGAAATTGAGACACAGAGAGCTTGTTTAAATAAAAAATAAATTAAATTGAAAAAATAAAAACCTGAAAAGACCTGAGTTCAAATCAAGCCTAGGATACTTATTGTGTGACCTTGGGTAAGTCGCTTAACCTCTGTTTGCCTTTATTTCTTCAACTGTAAAATGGGAACAATAATAGCACCTACCTCCCAGGATTATTGGGAGGATAAAATGAGAGCATTTGTAAAAAGCATTTAGCATAGTGCCTAGAACATTTGATCTCAGGTCTTCTGACTCTACTTTTAGCATTCTGCTCACTATGCCACCTATCTAACACTAGAATAAGTTTGTCATAACCAATGTAATGATTAAAAAAATGGGACTCAAATTTGAAGGCAGATATGAAGGAATAATACCCTTTATCTCTTTCTTCCAACGCGAGATGAGTTTTCATGCCTGCAGAAGCAAAGGCACTTCTGTAAAGGCGGTGTGTGTCTAGGTCCCACTGCTCATTTCCTTCCCTTAGCGAGTCTGCTCCCTTGCTTCTCGTGGTCTTCATATGACTAGTCCATTCCCAACTTTTAGCTTCTGGGTCCCATAGCCCTGAATCCTGCACAGCTCTGCTCTCTACCCATTTCCTTAAGTCTCTTGATTTCCTTGGCTTCCTTCAAGACTCAGCTTAAACTCCATCTTCTGCTGGTTCTCCTAATTGCTAGCACCTTCCTTTTGTAATTATCTTCCATTTATTCTATATGTATCTTGCACATACCTAGTCATTTAGAGGTTGCTTCTCTGATTAGAATGTAAGCTCCTTGAGGAGAGAGGGACTGTTTTTGCCTTTTGTTTTTTAATCCCCAGGGCTTAGTTCAGTGTGTCTGGCAGGGAGCAGGTGCTTAGTAAATGCTTCTTGACTGAAGACTGAATAAAATGCAAATGGAAACAATTCAGGGATTTCAAGACACATCTGCCAATCAAAGATGATAAGACATAAGTAATGTTAAAGGGACTGTATGCCACTCCAATATTGGACTGGGGAAACTGGGGAAAAATTTTGGAATAAAGGTCACTAAACTGAACAAACCCTTTCATCTAGGGATCTTATTATGAGGCATAACCCCAGAGGAAGTTAAAGATAGAACTAAAGGTCCCCTATATACTAAATACTCATAGCAACACCTTTTGTGTTGGCAAAAAAACCCAAAACAAAATGAGTGCTCATTAATTGGGGAATCGCTAAATAAACTGTTATATTAACACAATGACCAACATAAGGAATTTCAAGAGACATGGGACTGCTTGTATAAATTGAAATGAGCAGATTAGATATAATGCCAACATATGTAAGTGGGAAACAAAGCTGCCAGTTGGCACCAATCCCCATCTCAGTGCACTGTCTAGGAGTGGCCTGAGATGGATCTGGCATCTCCTCTCGCCATGGTGCACAGCCTCTCCCTGAATTTGTATTTTAGGACTATCAATAGGCTAGTGAAAAAGACTAGACTTGTGATATCATTAGTATGGGGAAATCCCAGATGAGGAAATTCCCTCTACCAATTCAGGTTGGCAGTTATTCTGCAATTCATTGATTTAGAGAGTATCCTGGGGGCATGAAGAAGTTATGTGATGAATAATAACTTGGAAATTCTGGCAGCGATATGGTGCCAGAAATCATATTTCTGGAGCAATACAAGTTTATATAGGCAGGACTTAATATATATATTTTCTACTATATTGCTAGGGAAGTAATGTGATAATGGTTAAAAGATCACTGGACACAATGAAAAGGGAGATGGATCTAGGTTCTATTCCCAGCTTAGCTACTACCTAGCTATGTGACCTTTGTATATGACACAACTGCTTTTACCTGGTTTTAAAAAACATTGTCAGGTGAAGGAGGTGGCCAAGTGCTAAAGTCTAGAAGACCATACCAATCAGGAAATCATACAGAGACAAGCCCCCTCCCCCCCACCCCAGGCTCAAGGGAGCGTAAGGGAGGAATTGAATCCAGTATATATTATCTGGTTACCTTAAATTCTGATTTTATGTAGCATGTCTAACACCAAACTTGGGTAAAGAATTGTTGCCCTCAAAAAATGTAATTACTCAGTAAAAAATTTCTCTTACTTGCATAATCTGTGACCTTTGTCTGCTAGATATTTTTATTTATAGCTTACATTCTGTTAAATTCCAATTCATTTCTCGTCTTCACACAAAATGATGGCATTTTGCTATTAAAATGCATGGTCTGAGAAAATTAGATGATGCATATTGATCCAAAAGATAAGAATCATCACCACAAAGCTTCTCTTTCTCTTATTTCTCTCTCTCCCTCCCCTTCCCCTCCCCCTCACTTCCTATCCTTGTTACTTTTTACAAAGGACACTGAAAAAGAGCAGGCACTTGGGTATGCTGGAGCCATAGAAATGTTATGCCCCATTGTTTTACAGTAAAACATATTAGAACACATGGGTGTCATTTATTTCTTGCCATCTATTATCTGTGCAGAACTGTATCTGAATCATTTCCTGTTAGGGAATAAAATCAAGAACCAAGCAGGCTTGTTTAGTCTGGGCATTGGGGAGTTTGGTATAGCTAATGTGTTCCAGAAGGTTAACCACTGTGAACTCCCTCGCCTGAGCTATTTCCTTGGGTGACTAGGATGCAGCCCTCAGCATTTCCATTTAGGTAACAGGTCATTGCTCTTATTCAGCCCAATATGAAAGAGATCTGTCCATTCTCAGGTGAGAGATTTCAAGGACATATGAACTATCCAAACAGACCCCCCCCAGGAGGGGAGAGGAAAAAAGGGAACTGGTTTATTTACTTCAGACTGATGACTTCTTTTTGAAGAATAAAGATGTTCTATTCATGTTTTATGTGGGTTCATTTTCAGAAACCTCATTTTTGTGTCCCCATAAAATACATAAATGGACACTGAATGGATTCATAACTCATTCCCCTTGCTGTGGCAAAATGGTTTGTTTTCAGCATGTCATTCTAACTGAGCTGTCTCTGTTTCCCAACAAAAGCAAGTAATAGTTTGTTGACGCTGTTTCTTGGTTGGTTTGGGCTTCCTGGGAAGATGTGAACTTCATTTTATGACTGTTAGGAACCACTCCATCCTAAAAGTTGGACAGAGCTCTTTGACTTAGACATCTGAAATTCTTTGATTAGTGAGGTCATAGCTATTTCTAAATGTCAAAATTCTTTTTTTTTATTTTTAGGCAATTGGGGTTAAATGACTTGCCCTAGGTCACACAGCTAGTAAGTGTCAAGTATTTGGTCTGAGGCCAAATTCAAACTCAGGTCCTCCTGACTTCAGGGTTGGTGCTTTATCCACCGGACCACCTAGCTGCCCCTAAATGTCAGAATTCTTGAAACATAGAGTTAACAGCTTCTCTGTGGGCTGTTAGAGGATGCAGAGTGTTGGGCCTGGAGTCATGAAAACCCGAGTTCAAATTCAGCCTCAGACACTTACTAGCTGTTGTGGCCCTGGGGGAGTCAATTAACCCTGCTTGCCTCAGTTTCCTCATCTGTAAAATGAGCAGAAGAAGGAAATGGCAAACCACTCCAGTATCTCTGCCAAGCAAACCCCAAATGGGGTCACAAAGAGTTAGATTCAAAACAAAACCGCTTTTCTACTGGCCTGCATCTCTTGTCATATCTTCTATATGGCATACTCCTGCTTTCTAAAGCATTTTGATCCTCACATTTCTGCACACTACCTGTTCCTGCACCTTTCTTTTTTTAAAAAAATGTTCTCATCTGCATCCCTTCCACTTACCCCAACTCCCTTTCTTTTGGAAAAGAGGAGGGTGTTGTAATTTTAGGATATATATAGCACATAAAAAGAACATCCTTTGTAGAAGTTTGAAGCTACTTCAAGGTAGGAGCCCTTGTCCTTCGCAAGAATTCAGAAGTCAGTGTAATGAATGGAGGAAAAAAAAGTAACCACTTAATGAAATTTCCCTTTTATTTAAGCTGTGTCTTTTCAAAGCAGGTGAACTGAACTGCAGAATGACCTAATATTCATTATGGCAGTCTTCATGGCCGGCACAGATCACTGCAGCCTAATTGATCTTGTGACTATCTGCATCAATTATTAGGATGGCTTACATGAACAGATTGGAATAGCCAAGTATTGTTCATTTACTTTACTTAGGGAACATTGAAACTGTTTCCTGGGGCTAATTCTTCATCAGTTTTACGCACACATTGTAGGTATTTTTTTTTAGCTAGTTATCTGAAGCAACAAAAGTAATGCAACTGATTTTTGTGTCTTCTGGAAGCAGAATTTCTATCTGTTCTTTTAGTGTCTCTTGCTAAGTTATAGGTATACCATCTAAGTTAAGTTGATAAAGTGGTAGAAAAAGTAGGTACTTTTTTTTGAGGAAAATGAGCTTAAAGTGATTCTTTGATTTTGGGAAACCATTAATTCACCTAAATGCAGAATAAAGCCTGGATAACCAAGATGTTTCTAATTTATATAACGAAAAAGAGTACGGCTAAACACCACTATGGTATCAATTATCTGCATATTAGGTATAGTTTTTTTTTGTAGGGGGATGGAGGAAGAGAGAGGACTTCTTTTATCTAGATAGATGACTCAAAATTCTTAGCTGACTATCCATGTTACACATAAACATGAGGGAAGAATTAAGACACCATGAAATCTAAATGTCTAATTTTTGCTTATGAAGAGTTGAAATATTTGTTTTTTTAAGAATCCTTCTATTGTGGAAACTTGGTTGGAGGTCTTCTGGGGAGAAGGGAGAAGCTAAAAAAATTTGCAGTGGTTTATGATTGGGAGGATATTTGTTAAGGAAAGTGTTGGGAGTTGAGGGCAGTGTAGGCCATTGAAAGAGTACTGAATTTGAAGTGAGAAAACCTGGGTTTGTTTGAAGTCTGTCTTTGACTCTTAATTCTTGAGTGATCTTGGGGAAATTCTTTCTCTCTGAGTTTCAGTCTCCTCATCTGGAAAATAAGAGGATTGGACTAGATGACCTTTTAGGTCTTTTCCCGGTTCTGACTCTATGATTATTTGAACAATACAAAGATTTTGTGGTTATCTATGGCATATTTCTTTTCTTGAAAACACAGATCAGACAATTTTTAAAGGTACAATTTTAAAGCAAAATCACATATTTTGACTATGTAGTTGCTTCTAGAATATCAGCATTAAAGATTCAGAGTTCAGTCTTCTGTTGATGTTCTTAGAGTGGACTTAACAGTTCAGGTTTGGGTATCTACAATGTGAAATTGCCTGCCATTGGAAATGCTACCTTGGCTCAGTTTTTATCAGGTGTTAGAACAAAACTGTTCAACCATCTTTTATCTTCTATCTGTACCTCAAGACTGTAAAAACTTTCTTCATGTGGCACTCACCATCTGGTGGTCAGATTTTGCCAAACTGAGGGAGGAGTTGATTTGATAGAACAAATACGAGCTTGTTCTACTCTACTAGTCCCTTTGGGGGAAAAACAAAGCTATTGGACTATTTTTTCCAGTAATATCTTACTTATTTCAAGTGCTCTTATCCCATAACCTCATTTATGCAGAACACAGCTGAGAATCAAGAAGTGAGTATAAAAAAAGTCCTTGAGAGCTGAAATTGATGTCACAAAGCCAATGCTTCAAAACTCATATACTTCACTTGTAAAACAGGGCCTCACTCCAAACCTATTATTCTTTCTTTACACGCTTTTCATAACCAAGCTCAATTATCTCGTTTCCTAGCCCACAAAAGATTGAAAAGGGACAATGCAATTCTAATTTCGTAGAAGGATAATTTAAAGGATGACCTCAAGAGAGGAAATAGAAAAAACATTAAAAGGAAAAGCAAACATGCTAAATCAGTAATATATATTAAGCACCTACTGTGTTCCAAATCCTGTGCTAAGCTATAGAGATACGAAGATTAAATAGAGTCAGTCCTGGCCCTTGAAGAGCTTATGTTCTGGGGCCATTCAATATAGAGACATGCTAAATAGATGCATTTTTGAGTTATAATTAGAAGTTAAACTTTGTTCAGTGTGGGGAGCAGTTAAAATTTTTAAATGATTATCATTAAAAATAATTTTTCAAAGTTTGTGCATCTGAAGGAGTAGGCTTCAATTTATTTTCAAAGTATACTTAATGTGGAATGTCTCATTACCCTGTAAGAAATATTCTTTCGAGAAATATTAGAAAGACCTGCTGTTTTGTTGATGGTTAAATTGAGGCAGAATTTGTGACTTTGGAGGCAGAATATTTGGAGAATTTCATTTCTCTTTTTGAACCTGCCTTGGGAGCCTATAAGAATATTCTCCATCCTATAAATACTGCATTTATCCTCTCTGTTAACCATTTCTGCCTTCTTTTCTTCATATGCTTTGGCTGTTGTCCTTGCTATTAGTTTAGGAGAAAGTGTATATACCACATTGTCAGTTGTCCTTAAAAGCACATATTTATTTGAATAAGTACTTACATACTAATTATAAAGAAAGATAACCTGTGTGTATACATATATGTATATATGTGTATATATGTGTATACGTATACATATATGTATGTATGTATATAACCTGGGTCTAGAAAATAAATTAAATCTGGTTTTTGAGTTCTTAAAATAGACTGACTCTCTCTTTCATTCTTTCCCTCTTTTTATTATTTTTGTCTACTCTGAATCTTTCCCAACAAAAATCTGAGACTTAACTGAATGTAATAATGAGAAATAATAATAATAATAATATTTCTACGGTGCTCTAAGGATAGGCAATGAGGTGGTGCAGTGAAAAGAATGCTGGGCCTGGAGTCAGGAAGACTTTTCTTTCTGAGTTAAAATTTGGCCCCAAACTCTTACTAGTTGTATGACCCTGGGCAAGTCACTTAACCCTGTTTGCCTCAGTTTCCTCATCTGTCAAATGAGCTGGAGAAGGAAATGGCAAACCACTGTAATATCTCTTCCAAGAAAACCCCAAATGGGGTCACGAAGAATTGGACACAATTGAAGAATGATATAACAACAAAAATACTTGAAACTTTTCAAAACATTTTACAAATATCTCATCCTCAAAACAACCCTGGGAAGTAGTAATAGTGGTAGTGGCAGCAGCAGCAGCAGCAGTAGTAGTAACAGTAGCAGTAGTAACAGTATTAGTAGTAATAACAACTAACATTTGTAAAGTGTTTACCAGGCACTGTACTAAATGCTTCACAATTATTATCTCATTTGGGAAGTAGATTATGGGATTTAGGAAAATTAAGGCAGATAGAGGTTAAATGTTTTGCTTAGAGTCACGTAGCTAGTAAGTATCTGAGGTCAAATTTGAACACGTCTTCCTGACTCAAGGCCCTACGTTCTATCCAGTGGGCCATCTAGGCTACCTCTCCACACTTGGTAAATATGGAAGAAAGGAGCACCTTTCCTTTCCCAACTCATACAGCCCATCATTTCCCTTGTGTTTTTTTGATAACTTCTCCCCTGAAGGCATTTTATGCTGACTTATGGTGAAGTGGTAGTATTGGTAGTAGTGAAGAGGTGGTGAAGAGATGGTCCTGAGTTTCTAAATATTTTGACAGAGTACGATCTCTGGCAGATTCTGCCAAGATGGAAAGGCTTGTAAGGATAATGCTTGTGATGGACTCAGTCCTTCATTGGAGGAACAAATTAGCTAAGTTCACAGAAGCTCACCCGCAGGATACCTGCAGGATTACAAGTGTGTGTGTGTGTGTGTGTGTGTGTGTGTGTGTCTGTCTCTGTCTGTCTGTCTGTCACTGAAATGATTGAAAGCTCTATGCTAGAAATAGCATGCTATAATGAACAGAGTGCTGGAGATAGAGTCAGGAAGACCTGGGTTTCAGTCCTGCCTCAGATACCAGTTGTATGACCCTGTGCAAGTTACTTAATTTCCTTAAGCCTTAGTTTCACTAGCAAAGGAAGAGGTTGGATTTGATTTTCCTCTAAGGACCCTCCTAGCTCTAAATCTGGTGGTATAGTGGCTGTAATGTGCATCAGTGTAGGGAGTTCCCACACCAACAGAACTAAAGATCCTTTAAGTATTAATCTTGACAATTTCATCACTCTACTACCATGTTCAATTTGTGGTCCATTATAAATACTAGATCATCTTCTGAGTATAGTGTTAGACTTTCATTTTATTTGTTTAATTTGTTTATACCCCTCAGGTATATTACCAAATGATGCCATGTATGAAAAACACTTTGCAAACTTTAA
>NW_020954559.1:16899406-16906126 GCF_900497805.2 Vombatus ursinus | reverse complement strand
GTTGGTGGATTTGGTTGATTCAGAAACCACCTGACAAATCAGTGATAGAGTTTATAGCAATTTAAGCTTGGCTCATTGTCTATTATAAGTTTGTCTTCCATCCCCCTCCTTTGTTTTTTCTGGAGTACCCTTTGCTGAATCTCTTATGTTGCCGGTTTAGAGCTAATTAACATTTTAAATCAGTGTATTGTATGAGTCTGGAAGCTGCATATTACATTACATAGGTGTCCCTGGCCACACGAGATATTTAATAAGAAAAATAATCATATTACAGTGAAATACAGATGTATCTTTTCAGTGAATTAATAAGTGAATTAAGTGATGATGACATGAGACCTTGAGCAAAGTGGCTATGGAGTATCTTTAGTACATTCTCAGAGTAAGAACTGAAACTTCTTCCATGTACATCATATCTTCTTGAAAGAATATTTTCTCCTCCTAGATGGTAATAATAGCCATTTACGTGTTCTTTAACAGTATGGGCACTGCTCAGTAAAGTTTACTTCTGACTGATCCCCAGAAGTCTCTAAAATGCCACAGAAAGTGAAAGAAAAAGAGTTATATGTGAAGTATTTTTTTAAAACTAGGGCCACTGTATACAAACTGGTCAATAATGTAAGTAATTTCTGCTTTCTGCTTATACAGAACCTTTTACTGAAGGGTGACATGGTTCCCTCATGATGCCACAGACACAAGGATATAATGAAATAGTGATGCCAAAGCAAGACAGAGAAAGAGCAGTGGGGCAGGAAGGAGAGAGAGAGAGAGAGAGAGAGAGAGAGAGAGAGAGAGAGTGAACGAACGAGAACGAGAACACATAGTACATAGTTTTAGAGCTGGAAGGGAGGATTTCCAGGTATGTTTTCATTTTACAGATTAGGACATTTGAGAGAGATTAAATGACATTTAAAGTCATCCAGTTACTGAGATACTACCTCACACCTATCAGATTGGCTAATGTGGCAGAAAAGGAAAATAACAAATGATGGAGGGGATGTAGAAAAGAAGGTACGCTAATGAATTGTTGGTGGAGTTGTGAACTGATCCAGTCACACTGGAGAGCAATTTGGAACTGTGCCCAAGGGGCTATAAAACTGTTCGCACCCTTTGACCCAGCAATACCACTACTAGGTCTGTATTCCAATGAGATCAAAGAAAAAGGAAAAGAGCCTATGGTGCAAAAATATTTATAGCAGCTCTTTTTGTTGTGACAAAGAATTGGAAATTGAGGGGATGACCATCAATAGGGGAATGGCTGAACAAGTTGTGGTATATTATTGTGATGGAATATTATTGTGCTATAAGAAATGATGGACAGGATGCTTTCAGAAAAACCTGGGAAGACTTACATGAACTGTTGCAAAGTGAAATAAGCAGAACTAGGAAAATATTGTACACAGTAACAGCAATATTGGATGATGATCCTCTGTGAATGACTTAGCTATTCTCAGCAATACAATGATCTGAAGGATTTGTGACAAATATGTTATCCACCTCCAGAGAAAGAACTGTTGAAGTCTGAATGCAGATTGAAGCATCCTTTTTTAAAAATCTTTTCTATTATTCTTGTTTAATTTTGTCTGTGTTTTCTTTTGCAGCATGGCTAATGTGGAAATGTTTTGCATGACTGCACATGTATAATCTATATCAAATTGCCTTCTCAAGTGAAGGGTAAGAAGAGAATTTGGAACTCAAAATTTTAAAAAACAAATGTTAAAATTGTTTGTTTACATATAATTGAGAAAATAAAAATAACATTAAAAAAAGAAAAAGTCATCTAGTTAGTAACAGTTGGTTGTAGATGCTCCCAGGTTTTTGTACTTTTATGTCTTGTGTTCTTTCCATTATATTTAGAACTGAGGCTGGAAGGGACCTCAGAGACCATCTGGTGTAACCTAATTTTATAGATGAAGAAACCAAAGCCCAGGAAGTTCAAGTGAAATGTCTGAGGTCCCATAGCATCACCATAGCCTACTTGTCTATTGCTCAGTATTACGAAAGCTATAGCCCAACAGACATTAAGAAGAAACTTGAAAAACCACAGAAATAAAAGGCTCAGGTAGGACTAAAACCTTGGTATGGTATTGTAGAAAAACATTGAATCTGGACTCAGAAGAACTGGGTTCAAATGCTGGCTCTGCCTCTCTCAGCCTGTTTCCTCATCACAAATCTTTGATTGTATAATGTCTAGCCCAAAATTCTTTCAATGACATCAGGCTAGAATGTAAGCTCCTTGTGAGAAGCAGTCATTCATTGTACTTGCACCCTCAGTGCCTTGCATGTGGAAAGGCACTTAAGAGATACTTTTTGGTAGATTATTAATTGTTGTACAGAGACATCTAAAAAACTTCATTGCACCAGGGAAAGAACAAAAGACCTTGAAACAGTAATTGGGAGATAGAACAAGTCAGCAGGTTTAAATGGAAGGGCACAGAAAGCTGGCTTTTATGACTTAGAGTTTTTGAAGAGAAAGTGTATTTCGTTTTTAATTGAAGGTGAACATATAGTGGGAATTAGAGAGAACTTGAAATACTTACCTTTGGTTTCTATGGACAAGGGCATTTGGAGAGTGATTTAATTTTGGATGTGCTCCTGGGTTATCTACAGGGAAGTGTTTCTTGTCAAGAAGCAGAAGTGACAGAGAAAGATGTCTCAGGAGGAATGTCTAGGGGGATTGTAAATCCATTTAGGTATGCCACCCACTCTGCTCAGCCACTCTTCTTTCCAGCAGTGCTCACATTAACTGCTGGTTCTGGTTTTTTTTTTTTGTCAGTTTTATAGTGATAAATCATATTTACAAAGTGCTTTCAGGCTTACCAAGCATTTCCTCATATTGATCTTGTATGGTAGGTAATGCAAATATTACTCCCATTTTACAGATGAGGCTATAGTTGCTATTCTTTTGTTCCATTTTATTTTATGTTTTGTGTAATCCAACTCCACCTAGCATTTGAAGTTAGATTTTATGGTAACCCCAAAGAGAAAGTAAGATTTATTTTTGAGATTGTACATACAGTACTGAGCAGGATGGAAATTAGGATGGGCTGACTAGGTTGCCAACTTCTGGGGGGAGTGTCCCATTTGGCTTTTGGTCCCAGAACCTTATGGTCATCTTCCAATTCACGCCATGTAGTACAACCACATCTGCTTCCTTACCTGGCTCCAGGAAGCCCACATCTAGAGTTCCATTGTTGTGCTGTTCCTTTCCTAGGGACCACTCCCCCCCGCCGACTCTTACCTGGAGCTCAGAAGGCACAGGTTGGGCCCTCAGTAGCATGTACATCCCTTTCTCCTTCACCCAGGGCAATTGTACCTAATGGGAGGGGATTTTGTTCTGCACATGTCCACCCTTCCTCAACTTTGCTGTAGTTGTAAGAATTCCTAGTTGCTGCTTTAGTAAAAGATATACAGAATGCCATATTATAGTCATTGAATGTTAGACCTGAAAGGAACCTTAGAAAATTGTCTGAGGTCTTGTCCATTAGCATACAGTTCAATGACCCAAAGCTGGGAGGAATAGTTAATGCATTACATGGCTGTCAGGCTTCAAAAAAGTATTATTAGGCTAGGATATTGGGTCACATCTATTAAAAAGAAATCTGGAAATTTAATATGGTTAAATGATAGGATTGATACTTAAATGAAATCAAATTTTGCAGGTACATGATTCCAGAACAGTGGTTAGGCAGTATATGATGCGCATTTGGAATAGGTAGGGATGTTTATATCTGAAGACTTGGGTTGGAGGTGGGGAGGATAAATATCTTTAGGCATTTGAGGGGCTGTCACATGGGAGAGTTCTGCTTAGCCTCAGAGGGCAGAATTTTGGGCAAAGAGTGAAAGTTTAAAGAGACGAACTTAGGCTGAATACAAGAAAAAAACTTCCTGACAATTGGAGTTATTGAAAAGTGGAATGGACCACCCTGCATTGTGATGGATTACTCTCTGCCTGGAAGTCTTCCAGTAAATGCTGGATAAACACTTTCTGATCATTCTTTAGGTACAGGTTGAATTAGAAGGCCTCTGAGGTCTCTCCCAAATTTGGGATTCTCTGATCTAGCCCAATCCATCCTACTGGTGAAGCTCATGATCTCCAAGTGCAAATGAACAGTGTTACTTATTTACTGTTTTGCTGAATGAAGAGAATTCCTGTATAACATGCATGGGACATTTTTCTGTCTTGTTAGAGAATAGTGGTCTATGATTTCAAGATTTAATATGTACTCTGTGTTTAGCCTCTCTTTGTCTTACAACTGGATCACTGTAAATACCTTCCTAGCAGATCTCCATATCTTTAGTGTCTCTTCTCTCTAATCCTTCTTTCACATCCAGATAAATCTCGGTAAGACAATGCTTTCTTCATATCATTGATCTGTACAAGGTCCTCACTACATCCCTATCATTTTCTAGATCTTGTCTGAATTCTCCAAATTGTCATTCAAGTTCATTCATTAACTGACCCCTCCTACCTAAGTTTTTTTTTCCAGTTCCCAAATATACAACTTTTGTTCTAGCCAGACCAGTGCCTATTCATACAGTGCCCATTCCCTTTTCCTTTACTTTGCTTCTGCTGTTCTCCCTTTCCCACCCTAACCCAAATCTTTTGTTTCAAGTCTCTGGCATGAAAATGACATTTCATCCCCTGGCATAAAGTTGTGTACATAGTATGTGCACAATAAAGACCTTGTTGAACAAAAAGAATGAATGATCCTTGTTCTGGTACTATTTATAGTGACCTTAGGCAAGTATTTCAGTCTCACTGAATCTCAGTTTTTTCACCTGTAAAATGAGGAGAAGGGAATGACCTAGATATGATCTCTGAGGACCCTTCTAGCTCTAAATCGCCGATCCTGTGAAACAGCTAAGCACTCTTCCATTATCAATTCGGTTTCCCAAGACAAGCTGAAGCAGCAAGGTTTTTGGAAAGAATGCTGGAGTATTTGGAGTCAGAGCGCTTGGTATTGGTAATAACATATATGAAGTTCTTTGCCAGTGACAGACTTTATTAGTGTTGTTGGAGCAGCTGGGTGGCACAGAGGATAGAGCACTGGGATTAGAATCAGAAAGACTCATCTTCCTGAGTTCAAATCTAGCCTCAGACATTTACTAGCTGTGTGACCCTGGGCAAGTCACTTAACACTCCTTGCCTCAGTTTCCTCATCTGTAAAATGAGCTGGAGGAGGAAATGGCAAACCATTCCAGTATCTTTGCCAAGAAAACCCCAGATGGGGTCATGAAGAGTTGGACATGACTAGAATGACCCAACATTAGTCTTGTTATTGTTGCTATTTTACTACTTATGTTAAAGTCACTCTAACTCTAGGGTCCTATTTCTCCTTTTCTTCAAGAAGGTTGTCCTCTAGATGAGGTTGTTTCCAGCTCTAAATCTTGTGATTTACTCATATGAAGAGGAGTATATTTGAGTGTTCTCCTAGTAACTAATATTCTTAGCATTAATAGTAGGCATTGGACAGAAGCCTGTTAGTTACTGACATAATGGAGCATAGAAATATTTTAATGATAATAGTAATAGCTGATATATATGTATATGTGTGTATTTACATATCTTTGTATATTACATACATACGTATGCATATACTTAAATATGTGTGTGTAGTTTTAAAACTTGCAAAGGAGCTTTGCATTATCTTCTTTGATCCTCACAACGATCCTGGGAGGTATTATTGTCCTCCATTTTATAGATAAGGAAACTGAGGCTGCCCAGGGTCATACAATCTATGAGTGTCTGAGAGGAGATTTGAACTCAGGTTTCCTTGATTCTAAGTCTATACTCTTATCCATGGGGCCCCATAGCTACTTCACTTTTCCCCAAATTAACAAAGCACCCTCCTTCTTCCACCAATTAAGGCTGCTCAGAACAGAAGAGGGTTCTTTCTTTCTTTCTTTCTTTCTTTCTTTCTTTCTTTCCTTTCTTTCCTTTCTTTCCTTTCTTTCCTTTCTTTCCTTTCTTTCCTTTCTTTCCTTTCTTTCCTTTCTTTCCTTTCTTTCCTTTCTTTCCTTTCTTTCTTTCCTTTCTTTCTTTCCTTTCTTTCCTTTCTTTCTTTTCTTTCTTTTCTTTTCTTTTCATTGCCCTTGCAGCATTTGGCTAATTGCCTCAGCACTCTACAACACATTAGCAGAGGAGGCTTGGCCATGACATGCTAAGTATTGCCCAGAGCTAAGTGAAGAAAGCTTCGACCTTGCCCACTCAGTCTGGCAAGGAGCACATTAAAAATCATCCAGAGATGATGGGTAATAAAGTAGTTGTCTAGACTCCTGGGAGGGAAAAAAAAACCTCTTGGTATTTGTTGCTTAGAAAATAGCTTCAGGATTCAAGAAAAAGAGTGGTCTCATCAGATAAGTGTGTGGGGAATGTTCCAACTTTGCCATTTCTGTCTCTGAGGAATGAATGACCTTGAATTGGGGTAGCCATGACAGATGTGCCATCATTCTCATGTTGTCACCATGCCACCTTTTATTTATTGTGGTGTACAGTGTGCTCCTCTGATATTGTGTGTGCAGCGATTTTCTTTTTTTAGTGGGCAAAGAATACCACATGAGATAAGAGAAAATGCTAAGTTCTTAGTCAGTGAGTCTGCAGAAAGGTTAGAGTTCTTCGTGATATTTCTCCCCTTATTTTGTGCATTCCATTTCCACTGAGAATCAAAGGGCAATGTATTTTTCCATGTGTGTCTTGGGATGCCAAATACCTTGACAGAG
>NW_020954559.1:16714994-16899396 GCF_900497805.2 Vombatus ursinus | reverse complement strand
AAACCCTTAGCATATCGTATTTATCCCAGTAGGAGAAATATTTAAGAAATACAGATGTTGTGTGATAAAGGCATCCATTGTTGGGTCCAGAATCTTAACTAGCCTTTATCTTATAGAGCTATGATCAATGATCTAGAGTTAGAAGGAAATTCAGAGGTTATCTCATTCAACTCCATCATTTTACAGGTCAGGAAATTGACTATTAGGAAAGTTAAGTGAGCTGTCCAAAGTCACAGCAAGTACATGATAGAAGCAGGATTTGAACTAAGGTTCTTTGATTCCAGAGACTTTTCCCATGGAACCACACTGTCTCCTTCTATAAGTTTTGATTTCTATCTCCATGGACAGCAAAAGAATCCTATGTAGCATTCTGGGTATTGCAGTGAATTGTCTCGGTTCTTGGTGCAGCCATTTTATCACTACCTTTGATGAGATGGCTATAACTGGAAACTGAATGTTCAGTGGGCAAAATAGGAAACTCAATGAACTTGGGATAAATAAAGTCCATCCAGTGTTTTATTATGACTTTAGATTATGAAATGTATTAAACTACATCTAAATGTGGACATTAACACAATAGTAATATAAGCAATTAACTTTCTGTGCTAGAATTTCTGAAATGTCTACCATGTCTGGTAATTTAAGAGTTATTCTTGAACTAATGAAGCTACCAAGTCAGTCATTAATACAGCCAGAGTCTATTTTGCTATTAGTCATTACTCCTAACCTTGACACCAGGGGACATTTTAATGTCTCACTCTATTCCTTTCTTTGGTGTATCTGGGCAGCAATAGGTCTTTCTTAGCTGGCCTGGGTAAATTTAATATCTTTTTATATGACGTTTTTATTGCTTTAACTATTGTAATTACCATTTTCTATTCTTGGTCTAGTGTATTCTCTGTTCCAGCTTCCTAGTGTGATTTTTACCCAGGGAAGCAATGATCTCATCTTCCTATATTCCGGTATAATACCTTTTTTATGTGTAATGTAACAGCATTAGAAAGAGTACTGACAAAAGAAAGAGTACTGACTCTGGAGTCAGGGGACATGGGTGCAAATGCTGTCACTGGGAGTACCTGTGTGACCTTTGACAAATCAAGTCACCTTTCTAAGCTTCAGTTTCCTCACCTGTGGAAGGTGATCTCTGAGGTGCTTATCAGGTCTAAATCTATAGTGCTTTTCTCTCAAATGAGCTTTGCCTAGACTCCTAGGCCATGTTGCTCGACTTTTATCTTGCCACTGGACTTCAGTGATTCTGGAGGAGAGAATGAGATTGATGACTTTGCACACCCCTGCCTCACTTAAATCCAATTCACAGGAAAGTGTCAACCCGTGATGTCCTTGCTCCTCTTTGAGAGGGAAGCCTAGTGAATGTGAACTTTGCCACTTACTCTCTACTTCCTGCTTTAAAAAGCAGGAGGAGGCATTAAAGCCTCCCAAAGACTTCCCAAAGATAATATTAGTGTGAACACCCCCTCCACACCTCAGGGTATGGTTTAGCCAGAAAAATTCATCATCCAGTAATCAGCCTGCAAGAACTCTTCTCTAATTGTTAATCAGGCTGATAATGAGATGGCAAACTCTCAATTCATCCTGAACCTCATAATCACAGCCTTCCCAACTTGATAGGACCTGTTAGATCTTGTGTTCTACCACCATAGTCTCCAAGTGCCAAAAGCCTCAGGCAGCTAGGTGGTGCAGTGGGTAGAGCACTGGGTTTGAAGTCAAGAAGACTCTTCTTCCTAAGTTCAAATCTGGCCTCAGATACTTACTAGCTGTGTGACTCTGGTCAAATCACTTAACCCTGTTTGCCTCAGTTTCCTTATCTGTCAAGTGAGCTGGAGAAGGAAATGGCAAACTATTCTAGTATCTTTGCCAAGAAAACTCCAAATGGAATCACAAAGAGTCAGACATGACTGAAAGGACTGAACAACAACAAAGGCCTCAATTCAGGGCTATGTCCCTAAAACACTTAATTATGTGTATGTACTCTGGCTCAGAAATGTCACTACTAAGTCTATATATCAAAGAAAGAGGAAAAGGACCCATAGGTACAAAAATATTTATAGTAGCTCTTTTTGTAGAAGCAATCTCCTCCCCCAAACCCCAAAAACTGAGTAGGGTATCTATCAATTGAGAAATGGCTGAACAAAATTATGGTATATGAGTATAATAAAATAGTATTGTGTGCTAAGAAATGATGCAGGGGATGGTTTCAGAGAAACCTGGGAAGACTTGTGTGAATTGATGCTGAGTGAGCAGAACCAGAAGGACAATTTATTCAATAATAACACCATGAAGACAGACAACTTGAAAAGACAATTCTAATCTGGCCAACCATGATTTTAGAGGACCAATGAAAAAGCATCCTATTCATCTCCTCTTAGGATACAAAATAAGGCATGTATTTTTTTGGACATGGCCATTATGGGAATTTGTTTTGTTCAGTAATACTTATTTGTTATAAGAATTTCCCCCCAAAGGTGGGGTAGGGGTGGGAGGGCAAGAAAATAGATTTTGTTAATTGAAAAAAAAATTGAAATATGTCAAAATCCACTTTCCACTATGAGGTATCAGAGCAGTACTTAAGAAGTTAAAAATAAATATGAAAATGCAAAATTCTGGAAGCATTTAAATATATACATATATACATAACTACTAAAATAAAAAAAAACTTAAAAAAACTTCTAAATTGAGAGTTACAGATTTAAACTGGTCAAGAGACTCTTCTTCCATTTGGTGTCTTTGGAGGAAATGCTTTCCCTACTTTCCATAAAAAATAGACGTTTTTAAGATGATGAAAGATGGTCTGTTATTGACTTCTCACGTAAAAGACTGGTCTTTGTTCAACATTTCAGTTTAATATTTCATTCAAGACAGCTTTTTCCTCTCTTTGCTAATGTAGCAAAAAACTTATTATTCTAGCATCCTCTAAATTGAAATTTATATTTGGACAGAGACTAGGCTGAAGTTTACTTTCATTTTACAAACTCTTTCTGTATAAATTGTCCAAGTTAATGGAATAAAAAGATAGCATAGCAATGTTTCAATTCCTTAAGAGAATAAACATTTCAAAAATGCTAGAACCTTTTTTGAAGCATCTATTTCCATAATTTGTTGGAGCTGGAAGAGACATTAGGATTCTGATGCCAAATGCTTCATTTTACAGGTGGGGAAAATGGAAGCTTAAGAGAAGCTGAGTAAGTTTTCAAAACTGTATAGATAACTGGATAACTGATGGTGGAGGTAGGGCTGGAACACAGGTCTCCTTTTTCCTGGTGTAATGCTTTTATCATTCATTGCATCATCTTACTAAACAATTGCCATCCAATCACATTATCTCCCATGTAGTTATTGGAACAAATGCCTGAAGGCAATAGTTTGCCTTTGTTAGCCTCCTGAATCATTGAATCTATTTGAAAATGACTTGGATTATTAAAAAAAAACAGCAAATGCCCCCCCTACAATTCAAATTTTTTATTAGTACTTATTAGCCCTTCTAAAATCAATGTAACAGTAATGGTTTATTCTCCTTTATGTATCTATCCTGGTCTTTTTTATATAGAAAACCTCAGGGTGAATATTTGGAGAAGTGAATCTTTAAAAACAGGAAAACTTCAAAAAATAACCTGGTGAGCTTGACATATGCTTCTCACAAAGTTCTAGAATGGATTATTATAGGAATGAAATTTCTGAATGCTTAGGAAACAGTGATCTCTAGAAGCTAGCACATAAATTCAATAAAACAAATCATGCCAAAATACGTTCTTACTCTTACCCTTTTATTAGGGAAGGGGAGGGACATGGTTTCTAGCTTCATAAATAAGGAGAGAGCTACGAAAAAAAATCTATAGATTTTAATAAAGGATTTCACAGTGTGGCAGGCTATCCTGGTAGACCAGAAATAGATTGATTGACAGTGTAGTTAAGTGGCCCTGGAAATCAAATCATTGACAGACCAAAGAATCTGGAAATCATTGACAGACCAAAGAATATCAATAGATTTCTCAAAAGAGATCAACCTAGAGTATACGTTAATAGTGTCGTAGGGTTCTGTCCTTGGTTCTGGAGTTTTAACGGAATGAAAGCATGAGTCAACACTGTAATGTAATAAGCAGCAAAGTAGTCTTTCATACTCCAAAAGATGTCAATTTCATCAATATAAGTATACCCTACAATGATGGTAGATTACATTTCCTGATTTCATTAATAGATTCATGAATTGCTGTTGTCAAAAGAAGTCAACTTTTGTTTGCCACTCTGTTCATTTTCTTTGGCTTTAGCAAGACTAGTCCTCTGGTGAGGGTGCTGTGATAAAGAGGCTTCATTTACAAAAATATTATTTCCAAAGCAAGGGGGACATAATAGTCCAATTGTACTGTTGTAGTTAGACCACATCTGGACTACTATATTCAGGTCCATGTTTTAGAGAGAACACTAATAAGTAAGAGGATGCCTGAGATTAATAGGGAGCTCAAAACCATGATCATTTGAAGGAACTGGCTATGTAAAGTCTGAAGGAGAAAGAACTTATTTGGAGTGAGGGAGTGGGAAAACATAGCTGTAGCAAAATATTTGAAGAATTCTCATATGGAAGAAGAACTGGATTTGTTCTAGTTGGCCTCAGAGAGCAGAATTGTGATAAATGAATGGAAGCTGTAGGGAGTCAGCATCAACTCAAAGTAAAACAGGGCTTCTTAACTTTTTCTTTTGTTTCATGGATGCCATTGGAAATATGGTGAAATGTAAGGCCCCCTTATCAGAACAAGGTTTTTAAATAAAGAAAATGAAATATTTATGGTTGCCAAGTAAACCAATTGAATTGAAATAGTTAGCAACATATTAAAAAACAAAATAATGGACCCCTAGTTAAGAACCCCTAATAAGAAGGTATTACTTATTGATAATTAGCCTGTATACCAATAGAATAAGTTTACTTAATGAGTTTCCCCACCTCTTGAGTTCTTCAAGTTGAGAGCAAATGACCACTTGGTGAGAATGTTGTAGATAAGATTTTTTTTTTGATTGAATAAGTGGTTGAACTAGATAAATTATGAGATCCCTTCTAACTCTGTGTTTCTCTGGTTCTAACATGGCTTCTTAGGATGTCTAGTATAGTTACCATAACTCTAGTATGGTTATTAGTCTATGAAACAAAGTGTATGCCACAAAGGCTGTATGGCATAGTAGAAAGAGGATTGGGGTGAAGGTTAGAAGTTCCTGGCTTCCATGCCGGACACATCCTAGCTTTGTGACTGTGTGGAAGTCAGTTAACTTCCTAAGTCTTGAGTCCTTGACTTGTCAAATTGGGATAGTGATTTCCACCATTTCCCTCAGAGTTTTTGTGAGGAAATTGGTTTGTAAGCCTCAATATGGAAGGTAAACATTAGCTCCTATTTATTTTTGGCAGGACCACTGAAGCATCGTTACTATTGTTTTATCAAAGAGATGATAAGAAATATTACATTTCATGCTCTAGGAGCATTGCTGTATAAAATTATATAGAGTGAAGATATGGTCTTTATCACTGGAAGGACAAGATGATGATGCAACTTATCAACCTTTCTAGGTCTGATTTGTGGGTATAATAAGGAGCCTGGAATTGTTGCAGCCCTGTATGTGCATGCAGGAGGTTTTTATGGAAAGTGTTTTTTTGCTTGGCTACATTTAACAGTGATTGCTGTCAGTGGCAGCTTTTTATGAGTCTTGCCAAATAACAATTTCTTAGAAGTGAAATGCGGCAATTTTGTTATAATTAATTGTTATCCATAAATAGAATAAAATATTACTCACTTTTCACATTTCTTTAAATGCAGTGTTAAATTTTTTTTAAAAAGGTGTTTTTCCAGGTGCATCCTTATAGCACCTGACATTTATTCTAGCACTTGTCATTTGGAAGAATCTGAAAACGTTTCCTAAGCGCGCCTCACATAAGGCTAACATAAGGAAGGAGGCAGCTACTTTGGAGGGCGATCAAAGAGACAATGTAACTAAGTGAAAAGTATTCATGGGACCTGGAAGGCTGCTGTAGTATTAGATAAAGTACATTAAGGGTCAAGATATTATCTAATATTGTCTCTAGCAATACCTCATGTTTGTGAAGCAAGGCTTCTCAGATACAGCCGCATTCTTCCTCGGTTACCTACTACAAAACACCTCTTATGGTTGTTGTTGTTGTTCAGTCATTTCAGACCTGTCTGACTCTTTGTGACCCCATTTGGGTTATTCTTGGCAAAGATGCTGGAGGGGTTTGCCATTTTTTTCTCCAGTTCATTTTATAGATAAGGAAACTGAGGCAAACAGGATTAAATGACTTGCCCAGAGTCACAGAGCAAGTAAGTGTCTGAGGCCAGATTTGAACTTGGGTTTTCCTGATTCCAGGCCTGGCACTCTATCCACTGTGCCACCTAGTTGTCCTCTTATGGTACTGAAAGTCTAAAGAGAAGAATGTATCCTTCTGGATCCTGTAGAATCATCTATCATCCTACTGTAATCATACATTTTTTCATGCATAAACTACATCTGACACACCTAGATTACACTCAATAAATATTTACTAAATCTCTCCTATGTGCTAAGCACTGAGGAAGAGACAAAGATGAATAAGATGGAAATCCTGTGTTCAATGAGCATATTTAAGGGTCTATTCTGCCTATTGTTGTTCATCCTTTATTCTCTGAGAAGACCAGAGACATCAGGAAGGTGATGTCTCGACTTGCAAGTGAATAAGTGGATTTAAGTGAGGCAAAGCTGTGTAAAGTCATCAGTCTCATTCTCTCCTCCAGTCATTGGAGTCCATTGGTAAGGCATAGGTCAAGTCGACTGGCCATAGCCCCTCTATTCTGCCTAACACTGTACCAAATGCTTTACTCTGGGTAGGATATGACTTTCCGTGTTACAAAATATGTTGCCAGTGTGGCCATATTAGATTGAAAATGGGCCTGGAAGGTAGAAATGAGTTCAAGTGTAACCACTGACGCGTAGTGACTGGACTGGACACCTCTTAATACTCTAGTAGATAACTCTCTAAGACTAAAAGTTTTAGGGCAGGTGCTGTCATTGATAAGAGGGAGTTTCCTTACCTGAGAGTTCTCTCTGCCAATTAAATTGTAGGTTCAGTCCCTAACCCTACAAATGCTGGAGGGAAAAAAGGATAGTCTGAATTAGGTTTTTCAGTTTTTTAAACACAATTTTAAATAGCTTTTGGCATGGAGCTGAATAAGAAACTAAAGCTCTTCTTTATTTGGATTAAGGTGCTCCATTTTCCCCTGATCTTTCATGAAAAATGATTTTGCAACTTCTTATATAGATGTACCTAGGAAATAGAGCATTTTAATGTATTGCAAAATGATCAAAGCTGAAGCTAAAAGCTCAATAAAATAGATTTTATGTTTGTTTCATCACTGGCTACTTTGCTAGAGCTTCTGCTGGAATGGAGACCTTTATTAATTCTCCATAAGCAACACCCACTTCCCAACACCCAACAAAGCCCCCAAGCAGTCAGTGACAAAAGATTATTGTGCTAGATCTTAGCCCCTTTCAGGGCTTGGCTAGAGGCTAGAAATTGTACTTCTTGTACATAATATAGTTCCACAGGCTTTTGTGGTATGAAACTAAAAATGTGATTGATGGAAATAGTTCTGTAGTGTTTACTTAGTGAATCTGTTAGCTTATTATTAAGGAAGTCTGCAGAACTAGACGAAGAAAAGCTTAAATAGCTTTACTGTTCAGTGTAAAAGCTATTGAAGATATTTTTAACTTTTATAGAAAATATTTAGGTTGAGTGGTTTTTCTGTATGCAGGAGGATTGTTTTCTTTCTATATAAATACATAGATATGTGTGTATATATAGGATATGTGTGTATGTATATATATGGAAAGGGAGAGAGGGAGAAAGAAGGGGAGACAGAAAGAAAAAGAGAGAGAGAAGGAAGAAGAAGAAGGAAGAGGGAGAGAGAGAGAGAGAGAGGGAAGGGCAGGGGGAGAAAACTCTGTGTGTGTGTGTGTGTGTGTGTGTGTGTGTGTGTGTGTGTGTGTGTATGGGTATGTGTGAAGTTCTCAATTTTCCCCTGTACCTTGATGAAATAAGCTGGAGTAGCCCATTTTCACTAGCCAGAGCTGATTGTGTTATAAACTCCCCAAATGATGAATATTGTCCTTTTGTGTAAAATCATAGTTTCCATGAGCAAAGTTCTCACTATGGGCTAAGTTACGTTCTTTTATCTCAAGATGTTTGTCTCATATATTCTAGTCATTATTTTCCTTCCAAAGCTTAGTTATCAGCCAGGATGCTTTTATTGCTTGCTATGTGACAGGAACTCTACTAGGTTCTGGGAATATAAATATATAACTGAGGCAATCCTTACCTTTAAGCAGCTTATATTCTACTGAGGAAGAAACAACATGTGTACAGATGAGCATATATGGGATATACAGGGTATCCCACATGATATAAGGCACTTATAAGCTTTAAGAGCTTAAATAAGCTTCAATATCTTAAAATTGCCCTAACACATGTGGGATACCCCACATACAAATGAATCAGGAGAGGCTAATTAAAGGAAGTTGGTTCTTGAACTGAACCTTACAAGGATCTAACACTTCCAAGGTGCATAAGATGGAAGGAGAACATTCTAGGCATAGGAGACAATCTGTGGGAAGACACATAGGCAGGAGACAGAATGTCTTGTTTGAGAAACAACAAATCGGGTTAGGGTGTGTGAGAGGGAGTAATGTATAATCGCATATGAAAGACTGACTGGGGTCAGATGTTGAATGGTTTTACATGCCATGACATCATGAGAGGATTGAGGCTAGGGTCATTAAATTAGGAATAAGGATTCTAGGGCTTTAAAGCACATAGGAGCCAGAACGCTGGAGCTACTTAAGAATCATACACATGCAGCTGGTGGCAGAGTAGACAGAGCACCGAGAATACCCAAGTTCAAATCCAGCCTCAGACACTTACTAGCTGTGTGACCCTGGACAAGTCACTTACCTTATATCTGTCTCAGTTTTTAATCTGTAGAATGAGGATAATAATAGCACCTCTCTCTCCCAGGGCTGTTGTAAGGATCAAATGGGAGATAATATTTATGAAGTGCTTAGCACATTCATTTTGAAGAATGAATAGTGGAAACAACATTAAGATTTAGAGGCAGATGCCCTGGGTTCATGTTCTGGGTCTCTCGTTAACTGGCTTTGTGACCTTGGCACAGGAACTTAAACTCTCTGGACTTTTGTTTCCTCCCCTGTATAATCATATACAGGTATTACAATATTGGGATAATAATACTTGCTTGCAATACCTACTTCCCCCCAAGTACTATATAAAGGTGGGCTGCTATTACTCTTACATAAGCAAAAAAATGTGCATTCAATTATTTTACATCAATGCAAATAAATACTTGTTGCACACCTGTTATTTTTGTCCTGATTTTTATAAATTTTGTAATCATGAACTTCTGCAAGTTGAGTCACCATGTAATGTTTAATAACTCTGTGAGAGAGTCCACTGAAAAGCAATATGTTATTTAAAAGAAGATAAATTTATGGTCAGTGATTCAAGGGCCTGTGAATGTGTATCTTGGGGAAAACCAGAGCAGGTCTATTGACTTCTAAAATATGACTCTGTGGAAAGGAATTACTTAGCATGGTTCAAAGGTGAGTAGCTAGATGTAATGAAATGAAATTAGGAGAAGACAAATTTCTTAACATTTATAACTATTGGATTTTCTTTCCCAAAGGAAGCGTTCCAGTCCTCGTTCTTAGGGAGAGACAACATCTTGTTAAGTGAATCATATGTCTTCAGTGACATATGATGGAGGAGCTGGGGGTGGAGGGAGGAGAGCACTGTTTGAAAATTTGGCCCTAGTTTTTATGATTATATGGAGAGAGGTCTGGAGTTGCCAAGACTAAAAACCGTTCTACCTGCTCGTTGTTTCTAATTAAAATGGATGTAAAATGAATTTCCTTTGCTTGACACTGCTGAGTAATTAAGAAGGAGAACTTGCATTTTTTTCTTCCGAGGTAGTTAGATGGTATAGTGGATAGAGCTGTTGGGCTTGGAGTCAGGAAGACCTGAGTTCATATTAGGCCTCAGATGCTTGCTAGCCGTGTGGCCTTGGGCAAATCACTTAACTCTATTTGCTTCAGTTTCCTCATCTGTAAAATGAGGTGGAGAAGGAAATGGTAAACCACTCCAATATCTCTGCCAACAAGACTCCAAACAGGGTCATGAAGAGTCAGACATGACTGAAATAACTGTACAACAAATGCCAAGCATTATGATTAAAGCTGGGGATAAAAATACAACAGATAAAATAAGAGACGAGAAGGATGACTTGCCAGAAATATGGAAGTTTGGGAGATGGGAATATTTTGTTTTCAAGGGGGAGGGGTGTACATAAAGAATTCATGTTTGGATATAATGTCTCTGGCATATCCTGTTTGAAATGTCCAATAAGCAATTGCTGATGTGGATCTTTTTTTTTTTTTTTAAGGCAATTGGAGTTAAGTGACTTGCCCAGGGTCACACAGCTAGTAAGTGTCAAGTGTTTAGTCTGAGGCTGGATTTGAACTCGGGTCCTCCTGACTTCAGGGCCGGTGCTTTATTCACTGAGCCACCTAGCTGCCCTTTGATTTGGATCTTAAGGTCAGGAGAGACTGGGGCTAGAGTTTTATAGCTAGATCTGCGAGTCATCTCTAGAGCGATGAGAATTAAACCCATGAGAGCCAATGAGGTTACCATGAGAGACGGTGGAGAGGGAGAAGAGAAGAGGGCTCAGGATAAAACTATGGATGGCTCCCAAAGTTAGGAATTATGCTGTGGGTAATGAGCCTGCAAAGAAAAGCAAGGAATGGTCAGACAGGTAGGAGGAGAAAAAAGGAGCAAGTAGTCACAGAAACCCACAGAGAAGAGGGTGTCTAGGACAGGATGATCAAAAGTGCTACGCGGTAGAAAGGTTCAGACTGAGAATTAAGAGCCTTTAGAAGGAGGTTGGAGAGTAGTAAAGACAAACTTTATCTCAGAATATTGCCTAAATTCAACCTCATACCAGGAAAATGAGAAAAGACTTCAACTTACTTCTCCTTTTCATCCTCATCTTCCTTTGCCCACTACATGGCCTCAAGATTTCAAAACTCAGAACTCAGTAGGGTATCATTAGCATTATAGTTCAGCTATATTACAAATTGAATAGGCTTGGGGACTGGCCTGGAAGCCTGACCACCATTTATAATTTAATAACCTTACAAAATGGGAATGAATATCCCCACATATACATTGGAGTTACAAGTGTACTTTTGAAACACTATCCATTCATAAACTGGAGGAGAAGGAAGAGTGAAGGAAGGAGAGAGAATATAAGGTTTTTTTTTTTTGTTTGCAAATAAGAACTATTATGTCAAGCAAAAAACATCAGACATTTATATTATGAACACACTTGCACCACCATATGCTCTAGCTGCCATGTGGAGAACCTCCGACTTACAAGGGAGTTTTGGAAGCTAGAGCAAAATGATAGAGGACAAGAGAAATTAGGAAGAAAACAGAGCTAAGATCCACAGAATGAAAAAATTGTGAGAGAGAATACACTAACAGTTGTGAGCATCTGTCCATCTTTGGGGTTCATAAATGTAACAAAACTCTCTAGAAGCCAGAAAAAACAAAGAGGGATATTTAAAAAATTGAACTTTTAGGAACATCACTTAAAAAAATAAAGCATTTTACAAATGTATTTGTAGTTGCCAGATGGTTCAAAAGGACACTTTGGTACTACATGAAATGAGATAAGCTAATTGGAGATGGACTAGGTAAATAACAGATGTCCTAATTAGCTAATTTACTTCTCTTTTTATGCAATAAGAATGTAATAGAAAACTTTACACTTGTATTAACTGTCCCCAAATGAACGCTTTGTATAGTTCCTTTGTAGATCAGGAACAAGAAAAAAAAAGACCAACTTCTTACAGATGAGAGTAGAGATGGTGAGGGGTCATAGGATAATCTTGTAGGACTGTATGAGGGAGAGGGAAAAATTCCTTCTCTCCCTACTACCAGTCCCTTTTCTCTTTCCTACTTTATATTAACTATCCTTTTTCTCATTCCACATTATATGGAGACCATTTAGTCCCACAAATACTCCTGCCTACCACACTATTTTAAAATATATACGTATATAGTTCATTAAATATTTCCTAATTACATTTAAAATTTTTAACATTCATTTTTTAAAAAAATTGAGTTCCATATTATCTCCCTCTGTCCTGCCCCTCCCCCACCCCTTGAGAAGGCAAGCAATATGGTATCTATTATACATGTGATGACTTCACTGCTTAAGAGTATTCAAATAACTTTTTATTGGTTTTAGAATTGCTTATTTGGTTTTCCTTATTCTTTAAAAAATAAATATTTTCCCCCTCCTTGTGGAGTTTCTGGTTTGTTTACTTGGAGAAGGAGGGTACAGTAGTCCTCTTTTGGACCCATTTGATCTGTATTTTCCATCTTTTTTTTTCTGACTTTCCCTTTGCTTCCTTCCCTTTGTGAGCTTTGCTGTCTGTCCCCCATCCTTTGAGCATTTGATATTTTTAATACTCAGAAATCATTGATCTCTAACTTCCAACAGTGGTGTATTTAATCTCCAGACATCCTGTGAATTATTGACTCTCTTTTTTTTTCTTTTCTCCTAACAAATGTCTACATTTCATCATGATTCCATTAAAAAAAAAAAGAATAACAACTTGATAAATTATTTCAATTATCCTTCTACCTCTTTTCTTCCCTTTCATCAAATGTTGGATTTAATTTGTGATACATTCCTATCATCAGGTAATCAATGGAGCTCTTAAAGCAGAGAGGCTGGGTGACTGCTTAGAATTTGAGGATAGAAAGAACCTCAGAGGCCATTTATTCTAGCCCCTTTATTTTATAGAGTAGGAAACTGAGACCCAGAGAGATTAAGTGACATTTGTAGTAAGTGGAAGAGGTGGGATTTGAACCCAGGTCCTCTTACTTTAGAGATGGTGTTATTTCCATTGGCTTACTGCTGGACTCCTATGACTCTGGAAAGAGAGGTTGAACTCTACTTCCCCCAGATCCAACTCATGTACAAGTCAAGACATCATGTTTGTGATGTCATTGATCCCCTTCAAGAATGAAGAACCCCACCGCTAGTGATACTTAAGTTTTACAGAGCAAATTCTTTTTATTAAGGGGATTTGTTTTGTGAAGTTTGGATTCAGTCAAAGGGCTGCACTTGAGGACCTAGAGGGCCACATGTGGCCTTGAGGCTGCAGGTTCCCCACCTCTGCAGGCCTATGCTGTGCCTTATGCTTTCTGGAATCGACTTCCCAGCTGTTGGATGATTACTCTTTCTGGGCAAGTAGCCCCTGAAGCTAGATGCCATTGTTGACCTTGTAAGAAGAAGGGGGAGGAGAAAGTTTCCCTCACCCACTCCCCCTGCCCCCACCAATCTGCCCGCTGTTATGAACATATGGGTCGTACTCCACAAATGCACTGATTAACTGGACTCTGTGTTTAAAGAGTGGCCCATCATTGCCCGTCCACTGACATTGCTGCCTTCTGACTCAGAGAGACAGACAAATATGTTCGTGATTAACACCTTGTTACTATATTAACACCACATCATCTGTGATTATATCTTGTTCTTTGTGCATTCCTTGTCTTTTATGACTGCAGTATCATTACTGAAAATCATTAGTGTCCTAGTGGTCATTCTGTACCAAAAGTTTTGGGTGGTGGGAGTTGAGCATTTGTATAGTCCCTATCCCTCTCCGGGAACTGAATGAAAACACCTGTCAGTAAGACCACGAGCTAGTTGTATTCCTCCTGCCTCCCTCCCTCCCTCCCCCCCTTCCTTCCTCCCTTCCTCCCTCCCTTCCTTCCTTCCTTCCTTCCTTCCTAAAAGAGATGTTTTTGGTGAGGTTGTTCCTTTGGGCAGAAGTTAACCTTTTATTATAAAAATGGGTCAGCTTTTTTTTTCTTGCTTTGTTGTATAATTCAAGGGTTCTTAACCTGGTATCCACAGATCTCCTAAGGAGCCCTTTGATAGATTTTAGAAACCCCCCTTGAATGAGGGGGAAAAACCTACACTTTTATTTTCACTGACTCTGAACTGAAATGTAGCACTTCCTCTAATTATTTAAGAGCATTATTCTGAATATGGCTCTATGGATATTACTGCCAAAAAGGGTCCATGATACAAAAATGGTAAAGAACCCTTTCTCTGGTTGCTGTGTTATTAAATCCTTCTAAGGACAATCCTTTTCCCCAGAGGAAGTAGGGCATTTAGATCAGCAGTGTCAAAAAAATAGAGAGGCCACTAAGCCATTTTAAAACATGAACCCTGTGGGCAACATGTTGACTTAGTTTAAAAATATAATATCTATGTTTTATTTTTATTTATTTTATTAAATATTTCCCAGTTACATTTTAGTCTGGTTTGGGCAGCAGTCAGGAGTGTTGTGGGCCACATGCTGTCGGTGGCCGTGTCTTTGACACCTCTGGTTTAGATCATTGAGGTACTATAAATTGCAGTGGTCACTGACTAGTTACTTAGTAAAACAAACAAACAGACACACACACATCCCTCCTTTTGGGGGTGGGATTATGGGTATGGAATGTTGCATATTCTATCAATTATGGTTTCTTAGTCAACTGGCTTTGCTTAAGTGTCCTTATTTATTACAAGATAACATACAACACAAGGGCCATTGAACTATGGGATTGGGAGAAGTCTGCGATGTTAAAATTAAAAAAAAAAATCATGGTTCCTCAGTGACCTGAATAGACAATTTCCCAGAAAATATTCTATATGACATGGGAACAAGTTAATTTCAGAAAGATTCTGGGTGACCATAAAGGAACAGTGGCTATATGTGTTGTAATTCAGCAAATGAATCCTGACAGCTAGCATAGTCCACATAGTAGTTATTTATTTTTTTAATTTTAATTACATAATTAAATTTATAAATTAAATAAATAATTAAAATTAAATAAAAATAGGAATTTTAATATTTTAAAAGAGGACCCTCAGGAACCTGAGAGTATGATAAAGTGACTCATAGATCTGGTGTGGGAGGACTTGTTTTCAAATTCCAGTTCTTTCTGACACTGGACAAATCACTGCTCTCTAGGCCTCTTTTACCCCTAAAATGAAGGCATTAGACTACTTTTCCTCTATTTGTATATTTTTCTTGTATTTGTATGTTGTAATTTCTATTTTTTTTCTATTTGTGGACTACTTATTCTCTATTTCTCTAACTTCCCCCCCTCAGCTACCCCCTTATCCCCCATGGATCTTCTAAAATCTATCAAAAGATTGCTTAAGAATTTCTGGACACCCAGTTAAGAACCCATGGACTATATAACAAAGCAAAAAAAAAAAAACCAGGATCACAGATTTTTATGACAAAAGGTTAACTTATACTCAAAGGTATAAGTTAAATATAATAATATAATAAATTAAATCTCATTGAAAATATCTCTTTTGCCAACTATTTACCCCAATTCAATGCAGATAACAACCTTTCTTCACTTTAGTAGATGATCTTCATGAGCTGTTGCATTGCCTGCCCTACCCACTGGCCCTGTTTTCCAGTGATATGCCTATCTAAACCTAGCCAGGTCACTTCCCCAACTATCAACTCAATGTCTGTCATCTAGGTCTTTCCATCTTGGTAGGACATATCAGACCTTGACCTCTGCTATTCTAGACTTCAAGAATCTGGAGCCACCTCGGTCCCATGATGAAACACTGATGCAGGATTTTAAAATGGCTTAAGTTAAATTCAAGAAGCTTTAGGATGACCCATGTTACATGCATTTGGAATATTAGCCTAATCACAGGACAGGCTAGATAGTATTCCTCTATTTGATAATTTTAATGTATATTTTGAAGGGAATAAAATCTTAGAATAAAGAAGAGAGAATATGTAGAGTGATATAGATTTTAGGAATCAAAAGAAAATCTCTGGGATAGCATGACTAATCATTGGAATTGTGACCATTTACTTTACAAATTACCTGTACATACAAATTGGGCAGTGGGGAAATTTATCTTTGGAGCACAGACTTTATCTTTTTCCCAACCCTACATGGAAACAACTGATGCTGTTTTCTTCATTGGGAACACAACAGGGAGGTGTCCAAAAGATCCGTTGGCTTTCTATTTCCCCCTCAAAAAATTCAAACTTATTTGCCCAGCCTTCTGGGTCCACCACCATCTGATGACATCTTCCTTTTCTGGCTATTTCTCATGCTTCTACTCTTTATATTCTGCATACTTCATCCAAATGGGCCTACAACTCTGTCTTCCAGACACATCCTGGGTTTTTCCATCTATTCTTTGCCTCATGCTACCTCATGTATCTAGAATAACTTCTCTTCCTCCCTCATTTACCTACTGAAGTCCTAATCATCCTTTAAAGCTGAATTCAAATGGCTTTATATCTACAAAGCCTTCCCAGATTCCCCAGGACTTAATAACTTTCCCCTTTCAAATAGCACTTTGTGACATAGACTTTCACATGGTATTTTTGTGCTTTGTTTTATCATTTCAGTTGTGTCTGAATCTTTGGAGATTTCTTGGCAGAGATACTGGAGTGGTTTGCCATTTCCTTCTCCAGCTCATTTTACAAATGAGGAAACTGAGGCAAACAGGGTTAAGTGACTTGTTTAGGGCTAAGTCACACAGCTAATGTTTGAGGCCAGATTTGAACTCAGAAGATGAGTCTTCCTGACTCTAGGTCCAGCAGTCTATGCACTATGGCACCACCTAGCTGTTCTCTCTTTTACTAGACTATGAGCTCCATGAGGGCAGGGACTATGTGTTATTTAAGGTAATCTCTTTTGTCTCTTTTTCTCAATACGTGGTTAACACCCTTCCCTTTTCTAGTCATGCATATTCTTAATATAAACACTTTTGTGTTTCATCTTGTACGCAGAGCCACCAAGATGAATTATAATAGGATGTTGCTAAAATCATTATTGCATTTGAGGAGAAGAGCTCCTACTAGATATGAAATAAATAACCTTTATAGGTACCTCTTCTTTTAAATAGAAGTAGGGAGATAACGTCTCTTATTCAAGTGTAGAGAATTAACAAAGATTTGGTGCTTAGTAATATTTCCCTTGGGCTTCCAATAACTTTTTGCTGGTAAAGCCATCCCAGGATTAGAGCCAGGGGAAATGTATTTCCTGGGATCCTGAGGTTGAACTTGGGATACATTTCCCCAGAGAATGATAGTTGTGGTTGAAGTACACTATGAAATAGTTTTATGTTTCAATTCAACAAACATTTATTAAAAACCTACTGTATACAAGGTACTGTGTGCTAATGACTGGGGATACAAAGACAAAATGAAAAAAAAAACCACCCTAGACCCTGATTTCAAGAATCTTACATTGTAGCTCTATTTTAATTTCATTATGAGTTAAAGAGGATTTTGTGAGCTCACCTGGGAACCTACTTATCCTTGGTAACTGTCTTTTCTTGGGAAATTTAATTCTATGAACTTACAAATTGAAACTAGCATAATATAATCTGTTCATAAATTGGGGATTACTTGTATTGACAAATTCAAAATCCAAGAACAAAAGGTAAGTATAAAGAAATTGAGAGTAATTGGGTATATAAAAGCTATTTCTTTTTTCCTTGTCAAACTTTGAAAAACAGTGGTTTGTGCTCATGGCCTCCATTTCCCATTCCCAACAACCTGTTGGATTATTTCCATTTATTCTTCTAGCACTTCAGATTCAACGTGTACCAAACCAAGCACCTCCTACTGACTTTCTTATTTTTGTAAACAGTAATATAATTATACTTGTCACCTAGGCTTTAGATTAATCATTGACTCTTCCGTCTCCTTGTCGTCATATATCTGGTTGCTAAGCCCTGTTGATTTCCAAATCACTTCTCTATTTGTCATTTCAGTCATGTCTGACCTTTTGTGACCTCATTTGGAGTTTTCTTGGCAGAGATACTTGAGTGATTTGCCATTTCCTTCTCCAACTCATTTTGAAGATGGGGAAACTGAGGCAAACAGGGTTAAGTGACTTCCCCAGGGTCACACAGCTAGTGTCTGAGGCCAGATTTGAACCCAGGAAGAGGATTCCAAGCCCAGTGCTCTATCCACTATGCCACCTAGCTGCCCTTTTCTATTACTACCTCCTTATTTCAGATCCTTATTTAATACCTACCAGAGATGGGGAACCTGCTGCCTCAAGGCCACTTATGGCCTTCTAGGTCCTCGGGTGCTGCCTTTTGACTCAGTCCAACTTTTACAGAACAAATCCTATTATTAAGGGGATTTGTTATATGAAGTTTGGATTCAGTCAAAGGGCTGCACTTGAGGACCTAGAGGGTCCCTACCCCTGAACTCTTGTCTACCCCCATTGAAATGAATGCTGCTTGAGTAAAGGGACTATTTTTTTCTTTGTATAGCACCCCTTCAAGGTTTACTCCATCAATTAGTACTTACACTGGCAGTTTGGGCTTTCCTGCAAACTACTACTCCCTCAAACGTTCCAGGGGTAACTGTGAGGAAGGAGTTCCCAGTAAGGTTGCCGAGGAGCCCTCCTTGGTATGCTTTCCATTGAGAATGAGCCTAACTTTATTAGCTTTATGAAGGATATTTACCAAGCAAATAGAGCAAGGACAGCGGTTACCCAAAAAGTCTCCCTTCTCCCCTGACCAGGGTGTGTTTTCCCTTTACACAAGGTTCCTGAGGAAAGTGGACTCAAACTCATTAAAATTGTAGTGAGGCACATGTGTAGGGGAACCTGCATGATAAAAGGATAAATCCCAGTTTTTGGTTACTGGAAATCCTTTTCTCCTTTTGTGATGTCTTGATGAAGTTCTGTTTATGTGTAGGTCCTTGATGGGCACTAAGGATTGGTGCCCTTGTAGAACCCTGAATGTGTCATTCTTCATTGTCCAGTTTGTTCTTAGTGTATGTCTTGGCTTCCAGTACAGATACTGTCATCAGCCACAGCTGCTCTAGTGACACACTGCTTCTGATATCAGTGGGGACTACAGATCTTCTCACCTTTCAAAGTTCAGGGTCCTCACTTGGCCAGTGGCTGAGGTCAGGAGTGAGGTGGAGAGAAACTCATTCTTCTACTTCTACCCCTCTCCTATTTCAGATAATACCTCTCAGGAGTCCTCCACTCTTGGATTTTTACACCACCATTCACTGGCTCCAAACTAGTGTGCTGTTTTCATATGTAGCCCAGAGTTGTATTAGATTCTTCCAGCCAATCACGAAATCCATCTAGTGTGGGGCCATCTGTCTTTATCCAATGATCAAAGTACTTTATTTCTGTCAAATTGATTAAGTACTTGTTCATACCTAGTTTAAACTTTTGATTTATTTAACCCAGATGTTTGGACCTTCTGTGATTAATTGGTATGTGAGTTGGACCCCACTCATACTTGTATATACACAGGGCTTAGCAGGTGCCTGGCATGTGGTAAGTGCTTAATAAACACTTTTTGATTGATTAGCCTCTTAAGTGGTCACCCTGCCATTCTCTTCTCCCTTTCTAATCCAGTGGCAGACCACTGCCCTGATAATCTTCCTCAAGTACCCTTTTGATTGTCTCATTCCCTACTCAGAAAGCCATTGTACCACAATGCTTATAGGATAAAATCTAAACTACTTAACCTGACATTCAAGGCCCATTACATTTTGCCCATAGCCTACTTTTCCACCATAATTTCCCAAAGCAGGAGTGGGGAACCTATGGGCCTGGAGGCCACATGTGGCCCTCTAGGTCCTCAAGGGCAGCCCTTTGACTGAATCTAAACTTCACAGAACAAATCCCCTTAATAATAGGATTTGTTCTGTAAAAGTTGGACATAATCAAAAGGCAGCACCTGAGGACCTAGAGGGCCACATGAGGCCTCGGGGCCACAGGTTCCCCACTTCTGTCCCAAAGCATCATTCAAATAGACTATGCTTTATGCTTTCCTAACTTCGTATCTTTGGCATAAGTCATTCATAAGCATTTATTAAGTACCACAATGTGTCAGAAGCTGTGCTAGATGCAAAGCATACAAAAAGAAAAGGACAATAATTCCTGCCCTCAAGGAGCTCACAGTCTATCAGAGGAGATAATGTACATATAAAATAGTTCTAAGAGAGAGGTTATTTTGTTTTGTTTTTATTGGTAGATAATGCTAGCAGGTTGGGAGGGCGTCAGGAAAGGTCTCATGTAGAAGGTGGCATATAAACTAAACTTGGAAGGAAATTGGGGATTCTAAGAGGCAGAGTTCAGGAAGTGCCTTCTTGGCATGGAGGACTGCCAGTTTAAAGGCATAAAGATAAGGAGACGGAGGAGTGTGGTTGTATACGAAGTACTAAGAAGACCAATTTGATGGGCCCTGGAGTCATTGAGGAATTGTAATATGTAATAAAGTTGCAGAGATGAGTTGGAGTCAGGTTATAAAGGGCTTTAAGTATCTACTAGAAGTTTATTTTGATCCCCAAATCACCTCCTCAAAAATGACTGCATTTCAAAATCCTATGTTTTCCAAAGACGAACTCAACTCTCTCCTCTTCCGTGAAGTTTTCCCTGATTACTATAGCTGGAAATAATTTCTTCCTCTTCTGAAGTATTCTAGCTTTCTGTACTAGTCATGGTACTTGAACTACAATAGAAGGCATTATGCCATATCTGTATCTTATTTTCTCTGTTAGATTGTAAGCTCCTTAAGAGTAGAACCTCTTATCCATCCGCCTACCCCACCCCAAAATTCCTTGCATGTAATAAAAAGCTCAGATCCTTCTTAAATGAGTGAATGTTTTGTTATCATTATATGTAAGCAATAAGGAGGCACACTGAGAGATCCAACAGGTAAAAGCTTTAGTCTTGAAAGGTCTAGCAATCAGTATAAAGTACTGCTTTGGGAAAAAGAAACATAAGTACTGTACAATGGATGTCTTTATAGTCTTTAAATGGGAAATAATGCAGTCATAAGAGAATTATGTCCCGTGTTGCAAAGCCAGCTAGCATTGCACAAGCTTTATATCTAACATATTGGAAATCAGTATTATGGTACATGATTTTTTAAAAAAATCTTTTAAGAAGAAAAGGTTTTAATGAAAAACAGTTGGTTGTAGAACCTAGGAAAATGGTGCTGGTAAAGAGGAAGAGGGTGGGCGGGGATGGGGGTGGGGAGGGGGAGGGAAAGAGAGAACAAATAAATTCTGGCTGCATTTGAATTTTTCTTGAAGCTTGTCCTAATGTCTTTTAGAAAACCTCACAACCCAGACAGTGTACATGTTTCAGGACAAGATGATCTGTGTTGCATCAGCCTGCATTCTTTGTGAATTTAAATGTGACCATTCCTTTATTTTACTCAAGCACAAAATAAATATAACATGTTTAGCCTTGAAGATCACTTTTAAAAATAGCTGGCTCACAAAAATAAAACTGATTTCTCCGTCCCTTATCCCCACCCTCTAACCTTTCCATTTTACTTTGCTTTGAGGGCTCTGTGATTTTTTCAGTGTGGATAGATAGTTCTTCCCCTGGTGTAAATCACAACCTTTCTACACCTTTTCAGCCTTCAGAATTCTCATTCATGTCTTTCCATAAATCCTTCATAGAGAAGCTGCCTGATCTGTTAGTTGTCCTCTGGTTCTTTAGAAGTATCTTAGAGTTGGCAGTATAGCACTTGGCCTGTCTTTCATTCTCTCTCCATGATTCTCACCTTCCTATTCTCATCATTCATGTCTTTGATATCTTTTTATGCTTCTTAAGGCATGTACATCTTCCTAAAGTTGAACCATTCCGGAAAGTGGTTGAGATCACTAGTGTGTGTGTGTGTGTGTGTGTGTGTGTGTGTGTATGTGGGGGTATATAACTGCATGTGTGTGCACATGGGTGAGAGAGTCACTGGTCTAGCTTAGCTCGTTAGTGGCCCTGGGTAAGTGATCTCTGAGGGACGTTTGTGCTAGTTTTTCATCTATTTTCCCCAGGAAATCCTTGTTCTATTTCTTTTTTTTTTCTCCCTTCCTTTTTTGTGGTTCAGTTACTACTCTGATTTCTCTACAATGAAAGATGCTGATAATAAATTCCACTATTATTGTATTTCAGCAGCTCCAGGGGCTTTCCATTGTCTGTTGAAGATTTCCTGATGTGGAACCTTAATTGACTGGATTTAGTTTTTTTGCTTCTATCTCAGCATCACTAGAACTGTTATACATTTTAAAAAATTGCTCCATTTAGTCAGTAGACACAGAATGAGTTCAATTTTCCTGTTTTTGTAAGTCAGGAGTATGTGGTATGAGTATTTTCCCATTTTGGGCACAGATGCTCTCCAGTGTTCTTCCCATTTTCTCTCCAACAACCTACTTGGCTGAGAGATTCGAAATCATCTTTGTTGTTGGTCAATTGTTGTTCAGTTGTGTCCTGCTCTTTAGGACCCCATTTGGGGTTTTCTTGGCAAAGGCACTGCTTTATATAGCCCATAAGACTGCTCACATGGTAGGGAAAATCATGCCTCCATTATCCAGTGCTACATAAGTGAACCAAAAGAATGTGATGTATTAGTGCATTCCATGACAGTTAAAGACAATGACTTAAACAAGTGGGGAATCTGACATATCACTGAGATCCTTTGAATTTCTTCACTGCTTAACTGAAAAGAAAAAGACATCACTCATCTCCTCTGATTATATTCTGTGGCAGTGTCATTAAAAATTTACATCAGAAACCTCACAGTCCCAATAAATACATCCTAGGTGAGGAAAAACCTGAATAAAATTCAAGAAAACCGTATAATCAGAATTATGTACATTAAAATATTGCATGCTTTAACAAAACATTTATTTCCTGTCTCTTTCCAATCTCTTTCCCCATTTATGTAATTTTATTAGTCAGTTTTACATAGCTTGATAATCTTTTTTTTTTTTGGTAGAGTTTGGACAGTGGAAGAAATTATGACATCTGGTCCTCTGTTCCTGTTTAACTTTTCATTTTTTTACCCCTTTCAGCGGTTCACATCCATATAAACAATGGCTTTAGCACTACCAATTTGGATGTGTCTATAGCAGCTTTTTAAATATCCTCCACAAATCCATGTTAGCTGGTAGAAATTATTGGGCTTATATGGCTTTCATTTTGTCCTGCTCTCATTTACCAATGCCCCTGTCTTCTGCCTTGAGCATCTTAACTTACCTCTTCTCTCAGTACTAAGCCAAGAGAGCACAAATATCTTCAGCAAATATCCCTAGAGTTCTACAGAGCATGTTGCTTGTGAAGATCAAATAGAAAAGTAAACCAAAATGAGAACAATCAGAATACTTTCTTTTTCCAAAACATGTATTGTTGCATCTTCATTAGGTCTGTTTGGCAGTTTTTCTTTTGAGTCCACTCTGGTTTCTTTGGAAAGATGGGAATGATCCTGATTTTCAATTTACACCAAGACTTGGCTAAAACTTGATTTCTGAAATGAAGTCTTGACAGGTGTAATTTAGGATTGTATTGGCTCTTTGGGCAAGGGTATGTTACTTCATTTACTTCATTTGATAACTTTTGTGAATTTATGAAATATGGTATTCAGTAGTTATTTGTATTCTGTGCCTTGTCCAACCAATATAAGCTCCATGAGGCCAGGGACCACAGCTTGTCTAAACTTTGTTTGCCCCTCTAAACATTGTGCCGTGTGCAGGAGAAGTGCTTTAGTACTTGTTGAATAAACGAGCCTCCTCTTTAGGGTCATTTTTGTAGGTATGGGCTAAACTTGGGAAGGAAATGTAGTCATTGTATAGATACTTTTCTTATTTCCTGTAGCATATTAGTTTAAGAAAAACATATAGGCACTAAGATACAGTGTTTGGCTATCTTTATGAAATTTATAATTTAGTAGGGAGACGAGAACAGTGTCCAATATTCCAAAAGTGTATCAGTGAGATATAAGGCAAAGGGTTAAATGAAGTCCAAAGTGAAAGTCTGTTACAAACAGAGAGATAAAGGAAGAAGTGAGATTTGAATTGGTCTTTCAAAGGTGGATAAAAATTCAGCAGGCAAAAGAGGAA
Organism: Vombatus ursinus; assembly: GCF_900497805.2. NCBI lineage: Eukaryota > Metazoa > Chordata > Mammalia > Diprotodontia > Vombatidae > Vombatus > Vombatus ursinus. The sequence continues at coordinate 16,875,330 of NW_020954559.1, read as the reverse complement.
AACATTGGAAGCCCAGGGAGCAATATGAACAAAAGCACAGAGGTAGGAGAACATCCGAAATCTTTGGCGGACAGAAAAAGTGCCCACTTTGACTGGAGAAGAAGGATGCAAAGAGGTGGATAATTTGATGTAGGGCTTGAAAGGTAGGGTGGCAGATTGTGGAGGGTCTTAAAAGGCCAGGCAAATGAGTTTGGAATTTCCCTGTGAGTTCGGTAGGGAGCTACTAAAGACTTTGAGCAGAGGAGGGATGTAACCAGAACTATTGGAGGGAGATTTTTCTCCTTTCACTGGCCTTTTTCTAGTCCTGATATTTTCTAGTTCATATGTTGATTCATTTATTCAACAAATATTTTATTAAGTGTGATATGAAGAGTGGATTGAAAGAGGTAAACCTATTAGGTTGTTGTGATAATATAAGTGGGTGGTAATGAAAACCTAAACTTAGGGCACAGGAAGGGACAGATGCTAGCTAGGGATGCAGAAGTGATAGTGACAAAACTTTTTAACTGAGAATATGAAAGGTCAAGGATCGGAACAGGTAGTTCAGAATATAAATGTTTTCCTCGTTGACTGTGGAATAGATAGGAACAGCAAAGTAAGATGGAGGAACAGGTTGAGGGAACAAGGGGTATAAATAAATTAGTTTTTTGTACATGTTGAGATTGAGCTGGTCATGAGATAGCTAGGAAGCACAGTGAACAGAGTGCTGAATCTAGTGTCCAGAAGACCTGAGTTCAAATCCAGCCTCAGACAATTACTGACTGTGTGACTCTGTGTACAGCGCTTAACTTTTACCCGCCTCAGTTTACTCAACTGTAAAATGGGGATAATAGGTGCCTAGGGTTTTTTGAGGATCAAATGATATAACATTTGTCGAGTGCTTAGCACAAGTCTTGGCACATAGATGCTTATTAATACTTGTTTTCCTTTCCTGTGCATGGAACATCCATGTAAAGACAACCTATAGGTACTTAGAAATTTGAGTTCAGAGCTCAGAAGACAAGTCAGGACAAAAGATTTGGAAGCCATCCACATAAAGAGGAGGGTAAAGAAGTTTTCAACGGAGAGAATATGATGACGAGGAGAGGGAAGGAGCCATACTAAGAAGTCAAGAACTTGGAAAGATACTATACCTTGTCCAGATCAAAATGAATTGTTAAGGACTGGGCATCATGCTTTAGCAAGGACATTGACCAATTAGAGCAGCGGTTCTTAGCCTTTTTTGTGTGTTATGGCAGTCTAGTGAAGCCTCTGAAACCTTTCTCAGAATATGGTTTTTAAGTATTTGAAGGACATGGTAAATTTCAGTTAGAGGTTAATGGAAATAAAGATGCAGGGGTTTTTTTTTCACCTACTCATATTTACAGACCTCATGAAATCTACCCCATTAAAAGAACTCTGGGGCCAGAGTGTGGTCCAAGGAAGAGTGACCAAAATGGTTAAAGGACCAGAGACCATGACATATAAAAATTAGTTGAAGGAAATGAGTATCTTTAGGCTAGAAGAGAGGAGACTTAGGGAAATGGTAGCTATCTTTAACTACGTGCAGAAGGAAGGACTAGATTTAGGACCAGAGGATTGTGCGGTTGGAGATCATACAATAATTATAATTATAAAAATAACTAGCACTTATATAGCACTTTAAGGTTTGCAAAGTGCCTTATAAATATTGATCTCATTTTCCCCTCACAACAATTGTGGGAGGTATGTACTATTATCATCTCCATTTTACAGTTGAGGAAACTGAGACAGACAGAGATTAAGTGACTTGTTCAGGGTCACGCTTCTAGAAAGTGTCTGAGGCCAGATTTTAATTTAGGTCTTCCTGACTCTGGGTCTGCTGCTATCTCCAACATCTTATAGATGAAGGAATTGAACTCCAGACAAGTTCATTGACTTGGTTTGATTTTTTTTGTTTGTTTGTTTGTTTTTTGTGGAATTCAGAGAGGTGAGTTTTGTCTTGATGTAAGGGACAATTTCCTAATAGCTTCTGAAAGTGTAATGGACTGTCTCAGGAGGAACAATATTTCCCAGTCAATGGAGAACTTGAAAATTGGGGCACCACTTGTGGGATATGTATTGGAAGGGATTCTTTTTCAGGCATGGCTTGGACTAGGGTAGTCACGAAGATCCCTCTAGTGCTGAAATTCTGTGAAACTCAGATTTGCACAATTGCAAGATGGCAAGACAACCTGTTCATTAACAGATTTTTCTGCTTTCATCTGATTGCTATGGTATAATGTAGACATGACTGCATGGTATAACATGGGGACACCCACTTATCACATCATATATCATCATTTTCTCTTCATTTGAGATGTTACGCTTGAGCCCGTGCCTATAAGCAGGAAATAGCTACTAGTGAATTCATTAACTCTCGTCATGTTCATATTCCTTTGTCAAGTGTAATTGTTTGTTTTTTGAAATAAGAACTTTGCCACTCGTAACTGTAATTATTGCACATCAGAAATAACATGCTTTAATTTCCTAAATGTGTGTGAAATACATGGGCCTTGCCCTTCTCTGTTGAGATCTAGCCATAACATTTTCATCAGATGACAATGAACACAGAGGCATAGTCTACTTTAAGGTGTCACGGAAGGAATATATGGAAGTAGGAGACCTGGACTTTAGTCACAGCTTTGTAACTCACCAACTTTATGACTGAAACAAGATCAGTGGAATTTTATTGTGTATTGTGTGTAGAGCTACAGTCTCTCTAAGCTTTATTTTCCTCCTATATAAAATTAAGAATTTGAAATAGATGATCTCTGAAGTACCTTTCCATTTTTGATATTGTGTAATACTTTTTTTGGGGGGGTGGGGAGGGGTATTATACTTACAATTGCATCAGTGTTGGGGAACTCGCAGTATGGAAGCTCCCTCCACCAATGCAGATTGGTAGCTCATCGTAACTTTACAGCCCTAGCCAGTTGCCTGGGTTAAGTGACTGGCCTGTGGCCTCATAGCCAATCCATGTTAGAGGCAATATTTGAACCCAGGTTTCAAGGTTATACTTCACCTTTGATTCTTTAGCTAATAAGTAATTGCCCTGCTGTAATCATGAATGATTTATAGAGACCCTAATTATGAATATCTTAGCAGTTATTTCTTGTTGATTAGCACTGTCCCAAATAAATTCTTAGCCATGATAGAGGATCATAGATTTAGAGCTGGAAGGAACCTTAGAAGGCTTCTACTCAAACCTTTTCATTTTATAGATGAGAAAACTGAATTCTAGAGTGGTGTGAAATGACTTGACCAAAATCACATGGAAAATGGTGGAACAAGTTTGATTCCAATTCAAGTCTTCTGACTTCAAATCTAGTAGCCTTTCCATTGCACTACACTGCTTCCCTCTAAAATAATCTCTGAAGGGTGATCTCCTTGGTCATGCAGATCTGTTTTTTTTAGGAAATAATTACTTTGGAGAGGAAGGCAGCTAAAATTAAGTAGCATTTCTTGTTCTCATATATTTCCATCCAATCAAAAGGAAAGTCATTACTAGACAGATACAGAATGGTGCTGCTGGCACTTGTATACAGTGGGCTGTCTAGGAATTCCAAAGCTGTGCATGGGATAAATTTTGAAATCTGTTATTATCAGCTCAAAAAGCTTATGTAATATATACTATTACACGCTACTGAAGCCAATGCATAAAAGGCTTTTTAAAAATGCAGATAGCATGGTATAGTGGATAGAGAATTAGTCTCTAAGTCAGAAAGTCCTGGGTTTAAGTCATGCCTCTGACACACAGGGGCTATCTGATCCTGGGGAAGTCACTGAAACTCTCAATGTTCTAGGCAACTCTCTGTGACTATAATTTGCAGAGAAGGTGTGTTAGTAGAGGGTTTACTCATTTGGGAGTTCCTTATGCCAATGAAACCCTCCCTTCCCTTGACTTCAAAAAGGGGAGAGGCAGAGGAAAGTTTTCTTGCTATGTTGGCTTGACAAGTAGAGAGCATCTTCAGAATATTGGAAATGGAAGGAAACTGGAATCCTCTAGTACAACACCCCTTCGTTTTGCAGATGAGGAAAGGGAGGCCCCTCAGGGGGAGTGACTCTCCCAAGCCCACACAGTAAGACAGTGCCGGAGCATGAACATGACTCAAGGCTCACTGACTCCAAGGCTAGACCTCTTTCCACGTCATAGCACTTGACTGTATGACTGGAACATATTCTACTCTAGTGGGTGAAGATGTCAGAAGTTTTATTCATCCCTGCCAAGAAAAGCATACATTTGTACAAAGAGAAATTGTACAGAGCATTTGATCCGATATGGAAGATTTGCATCATGATGTGAGACTTTGTGGAGCAAGGGTATGTGTGTGTGTGTGTGTGTGTGTGTGTGTGTGTGTGTAGAGATTCCATTCAAGTTACTTGGAATTGCCAATTTCATCGCAGAATTTACTATTGTAGAAGTCAGTTCTCTTTAAATGCTGGCAGGTCCGTTATTACTCTGGGCTGACACCTTGTGATTCAGTGAAAGCATCTCTTCCTGAGACTCCTTTCATTTAGCATTTCTGTCATTATTCACTTTCGCTTGCCTGGGTTGCCCTCCAGAATGGTTTGAAGCAGAATGATAAGTGCCTGTTTCCATAAAGCCTTTAAGAACCAGAGAAAATGTGAACTCCTTATTTTGTTTTAATTCCAGAATATTCATCTCAATACTTTGTAATAGCAAAGCACTAGATGACCATTGTTGGGGGAGAAGCTGAACAAATTGTGGTATATGCTTGTAATGGAACATTATTCTGCAATAAGAAATTAATAATGTGAGGAATTTGGAGAATGCAGGAAGATTTATATGAACTGAAGCAAAATGAAGGAAAGATCTGAAATTAGATTATGTGCCACAGCAAAGCTCAATTATGTAAGACTGACGAAATACCCTTCCCTCCTCTCCGAAGCAGGTCACAGACTATGGATATTGAATGCTGTATCCGCTGTTCAACTTGGTTAATATGCTTTTGGTTTTTGTTTAACTTGTGTCTTTTATGTGGATAAAGTGTTGGTCATGAAGTCCTGCATGCCTGACGCTTAGTAACCGGACCTGTGATTTCAGTGATGTAGGGAACTCTCCTTACCAAAGCAAGTTGGCAGCTTCTCTGTGATGTATAGTCTTAAAGAGTTGCCTAGAGTATGGAGGATTTTGTTGTCATTCAGTTGTTTCTGACTCTTCATGATTCTATTTGGGGTTTTCTTGGCAAAGATACTGGAGTGGTTTGTCATTCCCTTCTCCGGTTTATTTTACAGATGAGGAAACTGAGGTTTGCCCTGGGTCATATAAACACTTTGTGTCAGGCAGGATTTGAACCAAGATCTTCCTGGCTGCAAGGTCATGTGTTTATCAAATATTCAAAGCTGCCTTTTCACGGCACATGGTAAGCACTTAATAAATATTTGTTGATTGACTGACCCGAGTTCAGATTTGTCTTTCGACAATAGGTATGTGATCGTGGGGTACTAAATCACTTTTTTTTAGTAATTTCTTATCAAGTTACCGACAGTTCTCTATGACAAAATCATGAATCTTTCACACGGTATGTATTTGTAGAAGGAGCGTTCTATGGTAGAGAGGGGATGATAGGGAAGTGATAGTGGACCACGAAAGAAATAATCAGTAAAATATTTGAAAAAAGAAAAAAAAACAACTTTCAGACTTTGATTTTAGACTTCTTTACGTATTCACATAGGGAAATAGATTGCAGTGTTATGATTTACCTCATAACTGAGATGGCTGGGGTGAGGGAGAGGTTCCCCCTCCCAGCTTTGTGTAGCATGAGGATTTATTATATTTCCTTTCTGAAAGTTGTTCGAAGCAAAGAGAAATAGACTGGAGCCTCACTCTGGTGCTATTCCTCATGTCATAGGATTGACTTATGAATGAAATAATCTTATGTGGGTCTTATCAACCATCTCATAAAATCAAAAGAATATTAAGGCCGGGAAAAACCCTTCTTAGAGATCATCTGGAACAATTCTTTTATTTTCTATTCACTAATTAAACATCTTCAAATGAGGTCCAAAGCAGCTGGGGTTTTGTTGTGGGAATTCTGCCACATAGCAAATGGTGTGATGATAGTTTCTGTATAAGTTAAGGGATGGTTGAGAATTGCAAGGTTTATGTTGCTAGTGACCACGATTGACTCTTATGTACTCTCCTCTATTATCTGCTATCTTTGGTCTCTTTTTAAATATAGACAGTTGAGAAAATCCTCGATATAGTTTTCCTAATCCATCTACCTCTAAGAAGTGTGTTTGGTTTCTTAGATCACTCTGTTAAGTGTCTGAGTTAATTGTACTAATGAACAGAAATTACTTTTTCCTGAATTTATTTGGATTAACTCTGGGTTAGGTTTTTATTGTAGTTAGTAATCAGCAGCAAGGAGTTTCATGTATACCTTATGATCCAAACAACAGCCCTTTCAGGTAAGTGTTACAATCCCCATTCTTAAGACAAGAAAATTGAGTTTCAGAGAGGTTGAGTGACTTGCCTATGATCACAGATGTCTATGACTGGACTTGAATTTGTGTCCTCCTGACTCCAAGTTCAGTGTGCTATCTAGTACCCTGCTGCTGCCTCACTGAATCTATTAACTTTAGAAGGGGTGAAAAAACACGTGGAGTAGAAAGCAATGGCATGACTGAGTCTGATAGGGATGTGCTGGGAAATATTTAAGAGCTGACTTTAAGAAAAAATGTATATACAATATACTTTTAAGTTTTGCTTTTATTCAGTCATTTTTCAGTTGTATATGACTCTTTGTGACCCCATTTGAGTTTTTCTTTGCAAAGATACTGGAGTGGTTTGCCATTTTGTCCTCCAGCTCATTTTACAGATAAGGAAACTGAGGCAAACAGGGCTAAGTGACTTGCCCAGAGTCACACAGATAGTGTTTGAGGCTAGATTTGAACTTATGAATGTGAGTCTTCCTGACTCCTGGCCCAGTGCTCCATCCATTGTTCCACTTAAATGCCCATTTTAAGTTTTACCTACATCATTTATATTTTCTCCATCACTTTCTGAAGTCTAGCAAATCAATAAATCAAGGCTTTTCATAGCATTTGCTGATTTCTGAGGTATAAATACTAACACTGAAAGTTTAACAACTGGCACTTGGGAACCAGTTCAAGTTGGCTCCAGCACACTCCTATGTACATATTAATAATGCATGTTCCCATAGCACTTTAAGGTTTGTTACATGATATTCCCACAACAGCCTTGTGAGGCAGATGACGTGATTAGTATTATCCCCATCTTACAGATAAGAAAACTAAGGCTAGGAACGGTTCAGTGACTTGCCCCATGGTCATACCCTCAGCACAGAGCTGAGTCTGTATTTAAACTCTGGTTTTGTGATCACAAATTGAACGTTCTTTTGGTTACACCATATTGCCTCCTGTAATGCTAGACTGAGCACAGAGGATTGAATAATGGCACAGGGTTGAGTTAGCCTTTGTAATTATGTTGTCAGAATAAACAGAGGGCTTTGTTTACAGGAGTTTATTTTTTATTAGCAGCAATTATTATTTTCAGTTAATTTTGGTGAGTAGTAATCGTTAATGTAAGTGGTACGTTTAAGTAAATAAAGAATTCATGCCTAATTTATTCCAATTTGAAGATGTCTTCTGTGTTTTCTTTGTCCCTTGGAAGGGGGTAGCGGTAAAAATGACAGGTTGCTATGGAGACAGTGTAAGAAAAGGTACCAGGCGAGAAAGCTTACCAGTTTTCAATTTTGAAAATATTTGTGATGTCAGTAATTACATATGTAATGCTATGCAGCAAAGCCCTCAGTTTTGGGAGAGGTGTGTCAGGGAATTTTAAGACAAAGCAGTGTTTCATCACCCTATTAAGGAACAAAACGCTTTTTATGTGTGAGAAAATGGAAATAATGAATGATATAGATTCAAAAGAGATTTATCCCCTCTCCCTCTTTTATAAGCTGTCCAAATGTGAGTTGTTTCCCAAAGAGGTACTGTTATGCAACGTAAAGTAATAGTGTTTAGAAAGCAACTTGTACTTGAAGTGCCTATTTTTAGGTAAATCTGGAGAGTTCTATAATCAAATGTTAAGTCCATAGTAGAAATCTAAATTCTGTGTTTACCCTTAACAAAGTGCTACCAGAATTGGGAGTGGGCTGAATTAGACCAGCTTGGATTTGACTAAGACCAATTTAATTAATATTTGTTTTGTACCTACTATGTGCAAGACATTCTGCTAGTTCCTGGGAATATAAAGGCATGGACAGGGGCTGTGTCTTATTCAAGTAGTCTGAAGATGAGATATATACAAATAACTGCAGTAAAAGGTATTATACGATAAGTGCCATTAGGGAGACATAAAGTACTCTGAGTTCAGAGAAATGAGAAATCACGTCTGGTTGAAAGAATAAAAAGTCTTTATGGTAGAGATGGCGTCTGAGTAGGACCTTGAAGAGTGTATAGGATTTCCATAGGTGGATATGTGCATCTGCTGCTTTGCTTGGTTTCAGCTCCGTGGAGCAAGATGCTCCTTGGTCTCCCTCCCCTTTCCTGCCTTTTTTTGTATGTTGTCTTCCCTGTTAGCTTGTAAGCTTCTTGAGGACCCAGACTTTATTTCCCCGGTGTATATAGTAGACACTAAGTGTTTATTGGATTGGATTGGAAATGTACAGGTAAGGATTGGAGGTGATAGTGATTGAATATAAATAGTCATGTGCTTGACTATAGGTTTAAATAAAGGGAGTATAAAGAGGATGAGGCAGTGGGGGAAAAGTTAGCTTTAGAGTCAGGACCTGTATTCAAATCCTAGAGCTTTCTTTCTTTCACTTAATGCCTGTGAGACCTTGGGCAAGTTGTTTAACCCCTCTGGGCCTCAGTTTCCTCACCTGTAAAATAAAGAGGTTGTCCTAGATGACATCGATGATTCCTTCCAACTAAAATCTATACTCTTCTCATTTGTATAAGGGGAATCCTAAAGAGAGGATAAAGTGATAGGTTTATATCCATGCTGTTGAAGCCTTATTCTGAAATCAGTGGACAGCCTTGTAAGGTTTTTTGATCAGGAAAGTTGCACCATTTTCTATCCTTCCTTAAAAATAAATGAATTTTAAAAACCGTAGTATTAATTCAGTATTTCAAAAGATCACTCGAGTGGGTTCTTTCCCTTTCAGTGCAGATTTCAGTCCCTCCTTGCTCTGGCAAATAGTTTAGTAAATTGTAATAGCCAGAAAACTCCCCAAAACATGACCTTAGGTCTTAACATAATTTGAATAGTTTGGGGATGATAGTCCGCCTCCAGATTTACATATCTTAAGCCTTTTCAGTTTGGTTAGACCTGCTAAAGCTTACTGGTCTAGGCTTTGAGAACACAAAGTTACTCCCATGTCATGATGAGGCTTTGGAGTTGATCTTTAGTGAAGGACTTAATTTAGTATTACTCATTTTGGGAATCGTTTAAAATAGATGTACAGATGTTGTTCTTTCCCCTTCTCTCCTTGTTTTTTCTCTCTGAGGTTTTCCTATACGTTGGGATTTCCATTTCTTCCCTATAACCCTTTAATTTATAATATTTGAAGGTTTTTTTTGGGGGGGATTTTGGGTTTGGAATATGTGACTTAAAAAAAGAATAGATCAAACTTAATGCTTGTCTAAAGTCCTAGCTTCCTATCGTGGAAGTCTTTTGTTGTTTATAACTGACACAACCAAAGCTGTGGCTTTGGTTCAGGTTCTCAGTTGTTTTTTTTTAATGGCCGCTAATGGTAATGTGCAAATTTAGAATGTCTTCATTCTCTCTCTCTTTTTTTTTTAGGCAATTGGGGTTAAATGACTTGCCCAGGGTCACGCAGCTAGTAAGTGTCAAGTTTGGTCTGAGGCTGAGCCCTCCTGACTTCAGGGCCAGTGCTCTATCCACTGCACCACCTAGCTGGCCTAAAATGTCTTTGTTGAATCAATCTTTGATAAGTTTTGGAACTGAGGGAAGGGGTATCTTCTCTCAGAGTCTCTATCCCAAATGAATGATTCAAATGTGGAAAGAAGCTCAGAGGTTACCAGGAGAAAGTCACATATACGCTGAATAATTCTTAAGAGTTCTGGATTTACCTCTCTTCTAAAGAGGGCTATATCTATCCTAACATGCACGCCCCTTTTAGAAGATGTGTTATATGAGGAATATACTTTAGAGACACAGGAGGAGGTTTTTATTATCCAAGCATCCATTGTCTGAAGCCCCACAATTATTAGGCTGTGCTTTATTTGGGTCTGGAACTTTAATTTAATTGGTTTAGGGAACTCTCAGGGAGGAGATTTTCCCCCTACCAACACAGAAGTAACCCTTCCGCAAATTATAGAAAGTTGCCTCTGTCACTGAGAGATTAAGTGATGTTGCTAAGGTCCCATAGCCAGTGTATGTCAGATGTAGGACTTGAACCCAAGTTTTCTCAGCTCTGATTCCCACTTTCTGTATGTTATCCTACTCCTTCCAAATGTAGAGAAGCAAAAATGGTTATAGTATGAAAATATTCACAAATGAATAGACCTTTTAAAATTAATCCTACTCAAATATTTTTTCTGATTTACAACAGAAACCTCTACCCCTGCCTATCCTGCCAATATATCTTTGGTCAGTGTCTCCTCATTGGTGGTAGGTACCTCAAAGGAAAATTATTTGAATTTCAAAATTTTCATAGAGACCTTTAGAAAAATGAATGTAACATTCAGTATTTTGTAACAAAAAACTTCTTTATGATAGCGATGTGAAAGTCAAATCTGAAATGAAACGTGTCAGTGAAGAATATTTATTATCACATTTTTTTTTGTGAGAAACATCAAAAACATGCCCAACACCTGATTCATTTTTCTTTCTTTCTTAGAATTAGTATACCACACTCTAGGAATTACAACCTTAATTATTACACATAAGATAAAATAAACTTCATTTCATCATTTTAATTTTATTTTTCAAGATAAAGTCCCAGTTTGCCCCTCCCGTCCTTTTTTCCTTTATTATTGTTATTAGTATTTTTTTTTTGAGAGGCAATTGGGGTTAAATGACTTGCCTAGGGTCATATAACTAGTAAGTGTCAAGTGTCTGGTCTGAGACCAGATTTGAACTCAGATCTTCCTGACTCCAGGGCTGGTGTTCTATCCACTGCACCACCTAGCTGCCCTTTTTTCCTTTATTATTTACCATAAAATGTTGGTCCCCACTTTAACTGTGTTCCCTTTAAGTGACTTAAATCAACCTTATAGTATGTTTGTTTTCTAATGTCAAAGCAGACTTCAAAAGAAGATTCTACATCAGCCAAGGGGCTAGTTGACTGTAAGTAAGTGTCAACATGGTGTTTTCTGCCATTTTTAAGGCTGGGGTGGGGATGGAATCCTTTATTTTAGCCTGTTACTGCACATCATTTCTTATTCATTGCAAATATCGAGTTTCGTCTTTAAGTACCCAGTGTGTCATAAAGCTCCTTGCACATAGGTACTTAATAAATATTTGTTATATTGGAGCTTTTCCCTTCTCGTCCAAAAAAAAAAATGTTTCAGTTGGAGGGCTTTTCAGACTTAACCAGAGTTTTCAAGATGTCAACAGACCACAGGATGCGCTTCAAATTCGCTCTCTTAATGATCAGTTAGGATTGTTGCTTGCCCATTTTTTCTGCCTGTGTAAAGCACACGTCAACAGATTTAAAAAGGCAGATCAAATTCCCTGATTGCTTGGTGTAGAATTTATGGATGGCAGTTGGATAGCCATGGTTTGGAGCTCAGGCCACTAATAAGAGGCATCACATGGTATGGTTAGAGTGTTAAACTTAAGAGTCTTATATGACTGGATTTGAATTCCACCTTTGGCAGTTACTAGCCAAACGGCCCTCAACAAGTTGCTTAACTTCTCAAAATCTCAGTTTCCTTAGCTGAAAAATGAAGGGTTTGGACTAGATGGTCTCTGAGCTACCTTCTAGCTCGACAGTTTCTGATCCTACAATCCCTCATCTGATGAGTATAAAGGACTTGGGATAATTAGGGTGTGGCAGGATAACATGAACTGAAAAATGAGAGCTTGACACCTGGGTTTATGAAGAACTTGAGAAGTTACACAAGCTTGGGGGATTTATGACTGGGCTTTCCATGACTCCTTCCACCATGTACAGGAGGAAAAGGTCTCGGTGGAGCCATGAGATCATTTGCAAATTCCCTGGCTCAGTGGTTCTGAAGACTTTTACGGAACGGTGCCTTGGAGAAAGGGTGTGGAGGGAGATTGGCAGGCTACATGGGTGTGATTTTTACAGTGCAGAAGTTTTGTTTTCCTAAAGCATGCCTTGGGTTTCTCTTGGTGTTTAGACAGGGAGAATTGCTGGGAGTGAATGAAATTTCTGTTCCTCTGGTGAAAAGTAGCCATTTCTTAAGCATGAACCACAACATATAAAAGGCCTTTTTTTTTAAGGCCTAAGACAGGGTACCATGAAAAAAATCAGTTAGAGAATAAGCTACTGTTTCATTTTTTCCCTCTAAGATTCATTTTTGAAGGTTAATTTTTGGGGGGGCATAGATGAAGCACTTTAGAGGATGTTGAAATAAAAAAAATGTTATTTGTGGTGCCTGATAATATAATTCCCATTGTTCTGACACCCTATATAGAACATCTCATTTTCCTCTGATTAACATAGCTGGTCCATTCGACTTTTTGGGGCCTCAAGAGGAAACATTCTTTGAATGATTCTCAAGTGGATGGGAAGGTGAACTTTGTCATGTGGATTGAAAACTGGCTGAAGAACTGTAAGTGGTGATGATAAATGACAAGCTATCACGGAGAGAGGAGGTATCCAGCAGTTTGCCACAGGGATCGGTTTCCAAGTCTGGGTTTTGTTTAATATCTTTATTAATGATGCTGTAAGACACAGTAAACAGTAATTTAATGAAATTCACAGATGATGCTAAATTGGGAGGTGTTATAAACACCAGTGAAAGCAGGAAAAACCCTGGAGAGGTTAGAAATATGGGCAGGAAATAGCATGAGATTCATCTAGGAAAAATGTGAAATGATTATGGCTAGAATGGAAAGGAGGAACAGCTAACACAATTATTTATTGTGAGGAAGGCTATTAGGAAAGAAACCTGGGGTAATCATGGATAGTAAGTGAAAGATGAGCTTGGAATACTACATGGCACAATAAAAAATGAAAACAGCTATGACAAAAACCAAGGACTGTTTCTTTTCTCTTTCCCACCCTGTCTCCACCCCTTTGCAGGCATGCTCCTCAAGGCCTCACATCAGCTTCTGAAGTCCAGAGATGCTGACAAATGAGAAGGAATTTTGGGGAAGGCAACCAGAATGACTCAGTGTTATGAAAAGCTGATTTATTCATGTCCTCCCATCCTGACCCCCATTCAGCAAACAAAGATGTTGTCATAATTTGACTAGGTGACAATTCAGAATAATATGTATGCACTGATGTTGCTGGATTTGGTGATCTGTGGGGTTTTGCAGGATTTCAGCTTGCTTGCCACTATTGATTGCTAAGTTTGCAATCCTTATTCCCTAACTCTCTTCTGAAAACGAATCTCTAGCAAGAACAGGCTGAAGGAGTTAGATATGGATGGGCTGATAGATGGAGAGATGGAAGGGGGAGGGATTCTCAATTAGAATCAGATGCAAATGCCCCAGAAAAGGACTTTGAATAAGCATTAGTGCCTTTGGGAATAGAAGATTTTAAATCCTAGCTGGACAACATTTCATTTTCAGCCTTGACAAGGAAAAACAAAACCTGAACAACCCCCAAGTGAATTCCTTAATAACCAGGGTATGGGAGTCTTGGGGTTTAAACAATAATATTAAGGAGGGAGTGGAACTGATTAGGTTGGCTCAAGAAAAAGGGAAAAAAGGGAATAAAATTGGAGACATTAAAATATAGGAGAATCATTCAGAAAACTTTCCTAAGAAGGAGATCTGTTGGCTGTTAAACCATCTCCCCCAAAAATTATGGGCCTCACATCACGGTTTAAGTCACTTGCAATGTACTGTAATGAAAAGGACCTTAATTAAGAATCTAGAATCCTGGGTACTAGTTTCCCTCACCATAACTTAGTTATTAGTTGTGAGGCCTTGGGTAACTTCACTTGGTTGTGTCAGCATCATCTGTCAAGTGGAAATTAGGTGATTTTTTTAACATCAGACACAATTTTAGCTTGGGTGACCAAAATTATACAAGAAAAATCTGACCAGAAAGGATAGAAAACTCTCAAGAACAGCATTCTAAAAGGACAAAGAGAAACAATTTGAGTGAAGGAAAAAAATAGAACTTGTCTATAGAGACTTATGTGGATGCACAGGGAACTCACTAGCCAACTTGGAATTTTAAAAGATATGTACAGAAAAATGGAAGGGCAGGTTAGCAGAGGATGAATATAAAAGCATGGCAAGGTACAGGAGAAAGGGTGTCAGGAGTGCTAAAGCTCAGGATGAACTGAGGCTAACAAGGAATGCTGACAACAAAGGTTTTGTTTTTGCTTTTTAAGGAGATCAGAATCAGAAACAAAAACAAGGTCAGAAAAGGGATGGGACTTCTGCTGGAGGTGGATGGATGAATGGATATTACTATCATAACTGACAGCTGAAAGAAGGCAAAGCTGTTCAACATTGATTTTTCTTTTTTATTTTGCCAAGGAGAATGACTTTTTGGATTAGGAAGAGAAAAACAAAGATGACTGATACCTAAAATAAGTGAGGAGATATTAAGAGAGCACCTATTAGGCCTTGATGAATTCAGATCACCTGGGTGTAGAAAGGACAGGAAGTTGTAATTGTTGAGCCACTGTCAAGGACATTAGAAAGGTCAAGGAGGATGACAGAGATGCTTCAGGAGTGGAGAAGACCTACCTTTCAAAAAAAGAGAAGAGAATGGAGCCTGCAAACAGTAGGCCAACCAGAGTGATTTCAATCCTGGGCAAAATTCTAGAATATGGTTTTAACTATATGGTTAGTGGATATCTAAAAAAGGGAAGCAATATGATCACAAAGAACCAACATGACTTCATTAAGAATAGGTCAAGCCAGGCCAATCTTATTGCTTTTTCTTTTCTTTTTTTCTTTTTCCAGTCAGAGTTATTCAACTTGTAGATCAGAGGAATACTGAAGTTACAGTTTGAGTAGATTTTTGGCAAAAATATTTAATAAAATATCGCATGCTTTTTTGGTGGAAAAGATAGATAATTGCAGGCTAGATGATCACATAAAGGACTCAAGACTGGTTGAATAGCTGAACTCAGAGTAGTCATTGTAAGGATCTACACATGGCTCTGTTTTGCTCTACTTTTTTTTTTTATCAATTATTTGGATAAAAACAGAGATAGCATCTTTTTCAAATTGTCAAATGAAAATTTTCAATTGTCATATGACCAATCTTAGAAGGCTAACTAGCTGACTTTTAATTAGGATCCAAAATGATCTTCTCAGACTAAGGCGTAGGACTGAATCAAATAAAATGAGATTTAATTAGGAAAAAAAAGTCAGGTCTTATATTTGGTTAAGAAAAGATTTACTTCCAAGTACCAAATTGGGGGGTATAGGTAAATGATAGCTTCTGTGAAAAAGATTTGGGGGTTGTAGTTTAATGTACAACAATTGTATGATATAACATCAGAAAAGGCTAACGTGATTTTGGTCTATGTGAAGAGAGTCATAACTTTCAGAAATTAGGAGGCGATAATCCTTCTATAACAGCCATGGTTGGGCTATGGATAGGGTATTATGCTTAGTTCTAGGAACCAGTTTAGGAAGGCCACTGATGAGCTTGAGAGGATCTAAAGGAACCCATCCAAAATGGTGAAGAGCCTTGAGCTCCTGCTTTATGAGGACCACTTGGAGGGAGGGGGGATATTTAGCTTAGGTAACAAAAAATTTATCCTAGAACATGTGATAGCTGACCTCAGGCACTTGGATGATTATCGTGTGGAAGAACGATCAATTTTTTTCTGTTTGACCTCTGAGATCAAGACTAGGCTCACTGGGCAGAAGTTATTAAATTGGAGATTTAGGCCTGATGTGAGGAAAAACTTTGTAAGTATATTGACTAATTTGAGAGATAGTAGGGTTCCTATCAATGAAGGAATACAAAGACTGGATGACCTCCAGTTAGGTCTGTTATAGTGAAGTTTTTTCAACTATAGGCTGAACAAAAAATTGTCGAGGTCTCTTCCATTTTTGAAATTCTATTATTATGTGAAAATATATGTAAAATGCTTCAAAAAGCATTAAAACAACTCTTGAGTAAGAAGCTCTCAAATGACAAAAATGGTCCAGATATGATTGAGGAAATTTTTTATTTATTTACTTTGTTGCCTCTTCCCAAACAAATTTGGAATTAATGATCTGCTACTATGCAATGTGTGGTCACCAACTCTTCTTACAAGAATACAGTTTACAAGGTTAAACAAACAAACAAAACAACACAACCAATTTTACTTGTAGATCAAAGAGAATAAACAGGGCACATAACAGAGCTTATGGAGAATAATATCTTCTTCTGGGAAACTATGTCTTAGAAGCTTTTAAAGCTTCAATTATTGCTATGCCTTGGATTCTTCTAGTGAGTTTTACCTAAACTGTGTCTCCTCAGAATGTGTCCAAAACTGTGGCTTTCATTCCCAGGGAGGGCACCTGTGGTTTATCATCCCTTGTCATCATTCCCCTTTACAGATCCTCTGGCCATCTGGGCAGCTAGCCCTTTGTTCTGCCTCTATCTCCCTGGAGCTCCTCAGAGGTACTTCATTTTGGCCAGAGACACTTGCTTTCAGCTTTAATACAGTTCCAAACAAGGAACTCTGATCTTGCTTTCTGTTTCATGCTATATAGTTCTTGATGATTTCTGGCCCCATCAGACCCTACCTATTAAACAGGCATGCATAGTTTTCTCATTGAATAAGATAATATATCTAAAGCACATTGTATACTTTAAAGTGACATATAAATGAAGTGGTGGTGATGGTGACTAATTTCTAGGTAGCTTTCTCCTAGCAACAGGTTGAATCAGGGTGAATTTCACAGTCTTCTGCTGTCTCTACAGAACCCAAGTAATGTGCTTCATTTGCATGATCACCACCCATGATTCCAAAGACTTTAGAATGCTTTCAGTTGGTCTCCTTTTCTCATGGTTTCATTCTTCCTTGCCTCCTTTTAGGGTCATTTTTGTGGAGCTATTAAAATTGCTCGCATGTACTCTCCATGACTTTCAGTATTAGGGGGATAGGACTGGAGTTGGGTGATAGGGCTGGGGTTCTAGGGAGCCAAGTACTTACCCAGCATTACCATACACCAGGAAAATGTAGTAGTCATATAAAGTATAGTAGGTGCATCATTAGCTAAATTTGGAGAAGTATTAAACAGTTACTCTGGAATAACTAGCAGAATTTGAAATTAAAGCTGGAAAGGACTCTAGAGAGGAGGAAGGGAGAGTACATCAAAGGCAAAGTGTTTTACCTAAGGTTATCCAAGTAGTGAGTAGTAGAACCAGGATTGGTTCAATTCAGATTGAATGTAAATCCTTTACTGACCTGTCTCTGTTCTGATTTTAGTAGCCATATACCCCCCACCCTCAACTCAATAATAAAAAAAAAACTCTGGCACTATTAGAATTCTTTGTAGTACTATTAAATGCCTTGTGTCATTAAAGATTAAAGTATGCTGGATATTTAGGAGTTACTTCCTATCTTGCATCTTTCAAATTAGGCTGTTATTTCCTTTTCTTGTCACTCTGCACCTAACCCATCATTTCTTCCTAAGTGTTTTGGAACTTGGAGCATAGACATGCTAAGAGAATGAATTGGATTTTGGTAACCAAGGGAAAAACAATGAGCACCTTCTTCTCTGAAGGAAACATCAGTGATAAAAATCAGGAAGGGCAATTTAATCCAAGAGAACAGATGTTGCTATATCAAACAAGAATGTTCTGACAAAGATCAATGAAACTAGGTGATCTATAAAATATACAGCTTAGGAAAAGAGCCCTCAAACTGTAAACTTTCAGAACAACGACAGGGGGGGAATCTTGTGATTTAAACATTATATTTATTCAAGTTGCACTAATGGGTTTTGTGTACTTTGCATCCATATAGAGGCCACCTGTTTTTATGTCGTTGTTCTTTGACTCTTGGTAAATACCTTGTTTTGGTAAATTCTCCATCATCAATCCCTTGGTTCCAGCAAAGTTCGTACTTGTAATGTGAAGCAGTTTATTTAGCTGATCTTGGAGGATCCTATTTTGTCCCACATGCTGCTTTAGGCTAACTACCAACCATTGCAAGTTCCTTCCAAGAGCAAACAGCATATGTAATTTCCAAGAATTCCCATACTGTACCAACTGTGCTTGCAAACCTTCTGTTTTCCTCCTTCAACTGGCTAGTCACCTGGTGAGAATTCTAGAAAAATGTGCTTGGGAAATTCTATCAAACTCTTGCCTTCTGAGTCCATGATAGATCAAATATTAAGTGCTTGAATCAGTGATCAAATACCTCAATTGGAGGAGGGGTTGGGTTTTTTTTTTCACTTTTCACATCTTCCTCAACCAGCATGTACTTTTCAAATAAGAGCCCATCTTACTGAAGATTTTAGCAGACAGCTCCACAAATCAAACTCTCAAAAGTAAGTCAGTTGGCAGTATGCTGTTTCTTTTTAACAGGCTGTTGAGCTGATAGGGCAGCTAGATGGTCCAATGGATAGAGCACTGGGCTTGGAATCCAGAAGATTCATCTTCGGGAATTCAAATTCAGCCTCAGACACTTACTAGCTGTGTGATCCTGGGCAAGTCACTTAACCCTATTTGCCTTTGTTCCTCATCTATAGAATGATATGGAGAAAGAAATGGAAAACTTCTTTGGTATTCTTGCCAAGAAAACCCCAAATGGGGTCACAAAGAGTCAAATGTGACTGAAACAACTGAACAACAAGCAACATTGGGGCTGAGAGCAGCATCTCTTTTACTTTTCAAAGCAGAATTTAGGGTGAATTTTTAGTATGCAAAGTTGCATTCAATTTGGAAACAAACAATTTGATCTAGGATTAATGACATGTGAATGGAGTGACAACTAATTAGGCATTCCACAAAACTCTCATGTTAACAGTTCCTATGTTCAAACCCTTACTAACTTCAGAGCTTAGTTTTAATTGTTAGGGGAAGTTCAAAGATTTAATAAAACATTATTCCTCGATACATGGATCTTACTTTCTAGTAAATCTCTCTCCCTTCTTTGTTGGTTTTTACCTAATTTGCCCAATTCATGATTATAAAATCTGCTCTCAATTTATTTACAAGTGAATCTGTTTTGATGTGAGTGAATTCATTGGCATTTTATCTAGTCCTAAAGTTTATTCCATTTAGCAGCATTTATTAATTGCCTACTTTATTCAAGGTGCCATGGCAGATACAAAGATAGAAAGCAGGTCTTGAATTCCAGAAATTTACTTTTAGCTGGTATTGTGGAGGTAGGGTAGAGAAAGCTGTATGTGGACATATCGTTAAGTAAGACTGATTTTGAAGAAGGAGAGAATACTAACAAAGGGAGAAGGGAGAAGAGAAGAGGGGGAAGTATATGAGGAAAAGATCAAGGTAGTGTCTGAGCTAAGCCTGTGGGCCTCTGCCACAGAGACTGAAATGATTTGCTGATCAGTTATACTCATACTGTTGCTCAGGAATTTTGCCCACTTGGTCTACAAAGCGGGGTGGGTAGGAGGGAGGAAGCAAGCATTTACTTAGTACCTACTAAGTGCCAGGAACTGTGCTCAGTGCTTCACAAATACTGTCTCATTTGATCCTTGAAATCCCCCTTTTGATCCATATTTTACAACTGAGGAAACAGGCAGAAAGGAGTTAAGTGAAGATGAGGGGTGGGTGGAGAAAGAACTACAATATTTAATTGTTAGGCAATCTGTGGTCATTCCCAAAGACCTGTCTTCCACCCAGGCAGTCTAGAGATGAAATTGGCAAGTGAAAATATGATGATGACAAGTCCCTAAAACCTATTAATAAGGGTCATCATTTCTCTAATTTCACTTGATTAGACAGTAGCAGTATCATATCCCACCTGTGATGGCTAGGGAAGCTTTAAGGATTCCCTTTTTGGGTATCCCACAATAATAATGGGTCAGAAACCTTGTTCGTTATCTTGGAACTTCCCAATGGTTAGAGATATCCATTCCAACAATGTGTTGAGAAAGGGACAAACAAGACAGGAAGGGACTGTCAGGGGCCAAGGGGACAGTTGGCTTCTTGGGCATTGTCTCTTCTACATCATCTCCTACTCCAATGAACAATAACCTTAGTGAAGGTCTTTAGATGCCATCTAGAGGGGCTGGAGGGGATTCTAATGTGCAGGTAGAACTAGGACAAATTGAGGAATTTGCTAGGTGCTGTAGTCAGGAGACAGAAATGGCAAGTCAGTCAAGCTTGGGGTTGTTCTAGGGCCACATACCATTCTCTCATTTCCATGCCTCTCATTTCTAAGAGAGTTATTGATGAGAGGCAAGGGACAGGGACCCCTAGATCCTAAGAACTGCTAAAATTTGAATATTATAGTGGCTGAGAGTTGCCCATTGATTCTTTCCCTCTGGACACCTTGATTCTGTAACCACCAAGATAAGTCACTGCATGATAGAAATAGGTGGTGGTGTTGGTTGGCCAATGTATGTAAATGAATATTAGGATCTGTTTCTGTAGAGTCAACAGTTGCTAATCTCCCCAGTTCCATGAAAGTCAAATATCTTGATGGTTACAGCAGGACTATAGATGATGGTAGTAGGGTCTCTCCTTTAAGGAATTCAGTTTTCATGCAGTTGGTCTTTTGGTCCTAGGAGTCCTTAATAGTTTTTCAGACTAGTGTAAGGAATAAGACAGAAAATGAAGGTGGGCAATGCCCTCATCAATTTTGACTTTTAGGGTCTCTGGGGTCATTAAAATCTGTTAAGGGGAAGCAAGTGACACAACTAAGTGGCCAATAGCTAATGGTACAAATTTTGCAAAGGCAAGACACTGGATGCCAGTTGCTCTCACTTTGACTAACAAGTTAAAGGCAATGTCTAGGCAGATGCCTCCCTTAGATATGACTTCCTTTAAGTTTAAAAGGATATGAGTGTTCCCTGGGCCATATATTCAGATACTCACTAGGTCCTTGCTGGTAAGTTTTGACCAGGTCCTTCAGCTCTATTAGAGTGCGTGCCCCACTTTTTTTTTTGTAAATGTTTGACAGAATCCTCTGAGTGTCCTGTTGAGTCTGGATTCCCTTAATGGGATTAACTCAAAAGAGGGGATTATCTTACTCCTTAGGAGGAGGTGGTAAGGGATCAAAAGGATTGGGGCTAAACAGAGTGTCTTGATAGGAGAGAGAATGATATGGCCTTTCTACTACTGAAGCTTGTCACATAATGAAAACACTGTGTTCTCCCCAGGCAAGCAAGGCAAGCACTTTGTGCCTCTGGTTTCATTTTTATTTATACATATAATAAGTGCACATTTCCATAGCTGTCTGGTCCCATCTAGGATAAGATGTCTTCCTTCTCACCATTCATGCTGATCTAGTTGTCCCCAGTGGGTGTGTTTTCTAAGCCCATGTTACCCAACACTAATTAAAAGCTTGGAGCATCCATGGGTGATGAGATCTGTCTAATGACTTGGTCTCTGTGGTGCCATATGTGAGGGGCCTTGTTTCTAGGGTATTCTTTAATCCTCACTTCATCTCTCTCTCTGTCTCTCTATCTCGAGAAACAGAGGGAGAACAGTGGTCAATGCCCCAGTCACGCCCTTGATGGACCCACCCCCACTTGGGAGGAAGAAATGAGAGAGGCTGGGAAGGGAGGAAGACTGGAGGGGTAGAAGGTTATGATCAAAGTCAAAGAGGGCTTATGACAAGAGATTGAAAAAATATGCATAAACGGCAATATACTCAAAGCTTTAACTAGGAATTTTTGTACTTGGGGCAGGTGGTAGAATACTTTCTATTGAGTAGGGAAAGGTTGGGCACAATATCAGCTCATGATGACCGGGTAACAGTTTGAGACACTGTTACAAAGCCTGTTGTGAGGAGGCCATGTGGAAGGCCAACGGCCTTGTATAGGTTAGGTTCGGGGAATTTGCCATCCAGTAATTTCCTGTTTTTACTCATATTTTAGGAAATTCATGAGTTAGCTCATGCTAAGTGCCTAAGCCCTGTTGTTTCTACATGTATGAAGCATTGTAAATCCTGTCAGCATCGTTGAAATCTGGTACTCCGGTACAAAGCTCTGGGGGCTCCACTGTAGTTATGGCTGTTATACCAATAAGGAAAAAAAATCATTGTTCTTTAATTTCTCATGTTTTGATGCTTGGCAAATTCATTCTTGAAGTCAGGGACCCTTCTCTTTCTATGCTGTGTCTATTACCTGTATCATTTTATGGGTATTCAATAAATAAAATGAATCCGTCAGAGGAGAGGAGAAAAGAAAACCCACAGGTGCCTGAGGGTAGAATAAAATGATTATAGAAGTTCTGCAAGGTGATAACTCACTGAGAAGTCCACCGGATGTTCTAAGGTCTTTTTATAACTTTCACTGAAAAACTATGGTACGGCAGTGAATAGGAATTCCTCCCCCCCAGGCTGTTAAGGCCATGCTGATGCTATACAAATCATGGTGGTGTTGAAGGTTATTTATTTAAATCAATGAGGGCTTGATTCCTGTCGACTCATATTTCTGTAAGTTCCCTAAAATGTTTGCTCTTCTGGGCCTAGAGCCTTGGCCCACTGGAAAGGACTTGGAGGACCTGAGTTCCAATCCTACTCCTATCACTACTAATGTGACACTAGACAAGTCACTTAACCTCTCTGGGCCTCAGTTTTTTTCATCTGTAGAATTGGGGGAGGGGTAGAAATGGATGACCTTTGAGGCCCCCTTCTAGTTCTATATCTGATTCAATGTCCAAACAGTGATTATTCTTTGTTTTCGCTTGTTCTTTGTTAGTAATACAGCCTTAGTATTTCTGAGACATGTAGAGATCTTTCCTTTCTGGAAGGAAATTAATAATGAAGTTCAGTCAGGCCATTGGAATCTCTTAGACCAGTGGAGATGATCTTTGCTTACACAGTGACTTAGATGGGGCACTTCTCTCCCACCCCATCCTCCTTGCAGTGGATTTCCAGTGTCTCTGAGTTCCTGCCTTGCTTAGGACAAGTTCCTTTGTTCTCTGCCTATACACTCCCTGCTTCCTTTGTGAGGATCCCCTACTGGTCCACCACAGACGAAACCCTGTCTGCTGAGTAATTCTGGCATAATATATAAATAATCTCCTTGACATTTGGAACAGGATCTCCAACAGGTGCACATTGCTATAGCCAGCTAAAAATGCCCCTCGAATTTTGTGTTTCTGCTGGTGTTTAGAGAAGTCAGAAAATTCTTCCTGAGCCACTCCCCACACCATGTTACTTTGATGGCTGTCATTACTTTGATGAATCCCATGGTTTCTTAACATGTCAGAACACTTTAAATTAAAACAAAACAATAACAACAAAACCCACCCTACTTTTGGAAAGCCAAAGGCCTTTCACTAGAGTTTAGAAACTACTGCCTGAGCTACCAAGAGCATGTTTTAAATATTTTTTTTTTTTTGCCAGCATTCAACTGCTTGGATTGTTGAAAAATTGGCTTCTGGGTGTTTCCTTCATCCCTACCCCTGGACTCCCTCTCCCCTCATATACTTCTCTTTCCTTCCCATCCCCCAGTCCAGTCCCAGACGAAAGAGAGATGTTGGTTTTCTCTTTCTCCTCACTTGTTTTCATTTCCATTGCCTTGGCCTCTTGTTTTGTCCACTGGCCAAGTCTGTGTGGTTCTTGGCAAGCAGCATCTTGCTTCATTCCTATTGAGCCTTTATCACCCTGTCTGAGCATGGGCTGTACATGACACAGATGAGTGAAATTCTACAAATCGAGGGCTGCCCCAAAGCCTTGCCTACGATACAAATGATTAACCAGAGGAGTTGGTGGAGAATCTGGGGACTGTGATAAGTGTATGGGGGTGGGGGGAAGGAGGGCTCGAGCAGCATGTGAAGGACGGAGGTGGGGAAAGTGCATGCCAGAACCTCTTGCTGAGAGACTTTGCTTTCCTCTGACTTGTTAGGAATTTCCCTGTCGGTTTGGTTCAAGCATGCAAGGCACACTTTCAGACCTAATTGTTTTTAGTGTTCCCTATTCCTCTAGGTTGTCATTCCTGGTTCATTTTGGGTACTGTTCAGTTATTATTCCAAATAAAGCCCAGGTACAAGTACCCTAAAGGAAAAGATTTCTCAAGGCAGAAATATTATATAGAGAAATGAATATACTTTTACAGATGTTAAAAATGATTTTAAAAATTGTTTATTCTTTTAAATAGAAGCCCTAGACACCTTTTTTTTTTTAAAAGGGCCAATTCTACATTGCTACCTAATCTACCCTAGTGGATGGTCATTCATTTGCTCTATCTGTACAGTTATTCCTTCCACATCACACAGGGGTTAGGGGTGTGATGCCACTATGATCTAGAAAATCCATGTATAATTTTTTGACCCCCCCCCCCACTTTGTACCAGAGAAGAAGTCTGAATTTTTTCTTTTTCTTTTATGGAGTGTTTACAGTACTTTACTGTAAAATTTTGTTTGATATTATACAATAATATACATATATTTTATGAATTTCCAAGTTTCTAAATTTTTTCTGTGTTATCTTGTGTGTCATCTGTGGCTTCTGCAGAACTCCCCTAACATTCCCATTTAGTTCTAATGTTGACCTGAGATATATTGAAACAGGGAAAGTTGCAATGTGGAAGGGATAACTTGTATAGATTTTGTTGTTTGTATGTGATACTTTTTGAATAAAAATTCCTTGAGGGCAGGCACTGTTTCATTTCTGTCGCTGTGTTGCCAGCACTTAGCATGTATTTAGTGCTTAATAAATAAATGTTGATTAATCAGTTAGGACTACAGTATGTACTTTTCTAGGATGAAGAGAGAAGGAGATGGTCCTGGGGTCACCCACGGAAACGAAATAGAAATAGTTTCCCTGGCTTGTTTTGTGGACATCACATAGTGGTATCTTACTGTTCCATGGCTTGTGTAGGTGAGCATGGAACCCAGGAGACATTGCAGAAAGAAGTTAAGTTGACAGGTGCTTACTATGTGCCAGGCTAAGTATTGAATATACAAAGGAAGACAAAGAAAGAAATCTAAGAGTTAGGAAAACTTGGTAGAAGCATTTTTTTTTTCTGAGAATTCCTTTTTTCTGGTGTCTGTTTCATCTACTTCTACTAAAATATGTGAATATAAAGCTCCTGCCTGAGTTTGATGCTTTGGTTACACCTGATGCAGCTGCATTTATTTCCTCAGAGACTAAGCAGGTGAGTGGGAGATGGGTAATGGAAGCAGATGAAGCAGGCAAAATGTTTGTTGTTCTTTTTTCTTGGAAAGTATGATAGATACAGAATCAGAGGACTCCTGTTCAAATCCTAGCTGTTCTGCTTACTAGCTGTGGGGCTCTGTGCAAGTCAGGGAACCTCCCTAGGGCTCTGTTTCCTTATCTAGATGAGGGCATTGACATAAATGACCTTTGGGTTAACTTCCACATCTCAATCTATGTCTTTTTAATCCTCTTCTGAAAGCTGAATTCGGTGTTACTGCCTCCATCAGCTTTGTAAATTTATAAAAGGATATCCAAAGAAACTTCGGACTGTTTGTCTCTAAGTATTTGCCAAACATACAAGTCATCCTAGGCCATTCCCCAACAGACATGCAGCTTTAAGCAAATTATTCATGTTATGCATTCACACAAAGGGGAAATTCAGGTTCTCTCAATTTGGTCAGATTTCCTGTTTGGATTCTATAAATCTTAACTGCCCTCATTTTTGCTACTTAGAAAGTGTTGATTTCTCCCACTTCCCTAGAAATGGATATTCATTTGGTTTGAAATATGGACTTTAAGTTGAAAGATGTATTGTTATGGAAACAGTCTTCAAAGGAAACTGTTATTCTTAGCTCAAAATGAGCATGGATTTCCACTTCCTTTCCCGGCTATAGGAACACATTCAAATGCTGCCCATTAAGCAGAAATATAAGAACAGATGAATGGATGTGTGTTACTGGCCACCTATAACTACAAAACCAAATAATAGGTCTTTTCATCCCCTTGCCAAAATAAAATCTCTTTACCCTTCTAGCCCTAGTATCATGTTATTAAATATTCATCCTTTTGGGTAAGAGGACCACTACCAAAAGGTCAGTGTAAAAGCTTTGCATTTTTGCTTTGCTTTTGAAAAAAATTTATTTTTTTTCAATTAACAAGCATGTGTTTTTTTCCCTCTCAGCCTGCCCATTTCCCACATTGGAAAAAGAAAAGAACGAACCCTTGTAACAAATATATTATGTGTGTATACACGTACATACACAAGTGTATGCATACATATATACACACATGTTTGTATACATATACATACACACATGTTTGTATGTGTATATGTTCAAGCAAAATAAATTCCTGCATTGGTCATGTCCAAAAATACATTCTACATTCTGCATCTTGAATCCATCACCTCTCTATAGGAAAACATACCATCATCAGACCCCTGAAATGGTGTGGGTCGTTGCAATGGTCAGAATTCTTAAGCCTTTCAAAGTGAATAACCTGGAACCAGCAGGATTATAGGATACTAGATTTAGAGCAGGACAGAACTTTGGTGATGGGCTTGTTCTTTTAGGGTAATAATGACCAGTTATTGGGCCTTTAGCCTTCTAGCTTCCACATAAGCCTATAATAACGTGTTTAAAACTATTTTGAAAAAGACAAAGTGCTTTAAGAATGTAAGGAACAGCTTAATCCTCCCAACAACATTGAAGTAGTTGAGATAAGTATGTCCTTCATAGCTGAAGAGACTGAAATATATGGAGGACAGTTAAGTAATTTACCCAGAGTCAAAGAGCTAGTTTTTAACAGGGTTGGGACCAGAATCCAAATGTTCTGACTCCTAGCGTGTGCCCTTTATAATACCCTGTCATTAGAATTTCAACTACAGCTATAGTATTTGTCATTTTGAATAGGTTTTATCTGCTTACTTCTTTCAACACATAGGGGAGATGAAGTGTACTTAAAATGAACACTCCAACATTGGTCCCAGCTTTCTGACTTTTGCCAGTGTTTAGTTTCCACAGGGGCAGTTAAATGGCACAGTGAATAGAGCACTGGGCTTGGAATCAGGAAGACTCAAGTCCATGAATTCAAATTTGTCCTCAGATACTTACAAGCTGTGTGACCTTGGGCAATCACTTAACCTCTCTGGGCCTAAATTTCCTCATCTATAAAATAAGGAGATTAGATTGATTTTTTCTTTTTGAGGCAGTCGGGATTAAATGATTTGCACATGTTCACACGGCTAGTAAGAGGATGGATTTGAACTCAGGTCCTGCTGACTCTGATACTCTATTTACTGCACCACCTAGCTGTCCCAATTAGATTGATTTCCAAGATCCCCTCCTATACTATGAATGGAAATAGGCAAATGTCTTGTTTTTGTTTTTTTTTAAAGGGGGCATTGGAAGGTGGGTACTTCAACTTAGGCCTTGATCTTTATTTCTATTAAAATTATAGGACAGCTTATTGGAGGTATGTTTTGTAAGCCTTTAGAAAAGAGGTGACTACTAAGTGATTAATGTGTTTGTCAAGTCAAATATTTTCAAGAGAACCTAATTTTCCCTTTTGAGATGTCGTCCTGTAGTGGACCACAGTGCACTCTTTCCTTGATCTCCGAGTCACTCTTTTTATTAGTGGTTTTGAGTAGAACATAAACAAATGTTGCTCAGCTTTAGAGATAGAATGATTCAGAAAGGGAGTAAGAGTGTAAGTTTCAGAGTAGGTGTATACCTGCATTGGTAGAGGGGGTTTCCTTATGGTAAATTTCCTGTACCATTGAAACCGTATGTCTGATCCAATAATAATGGTAATTCTAGTGCAAGTATTGTTTCATATTTTGTAAGTGAGGAAGTGGAGGCTTAGCTCAGTTAATTAATATTCCTAAGGCCACTCAGATAGGAAATGGCAACTGGGATCCAAACTTATGCCTTTTGACCCAGCGTTTCTTTCATTATAGCACCCTAAAGAGGCTTGGGGATAGTCAGTTTGAAGGGTGAATGATTTGCTGATAACAAATTACATTTATATAGTGCTTAAAGCTTTAGAGTAACTTATCTCCATTTCATAGATGAGAAAACTGAGAATTAACTTGCTTTTAGGGCTTGCAGTTAGTGAATATTAGAGTCCAATTTCTGGCCTAGGGTTCCTGACTCCAAAACCAATGTTTTTTTCCACTCTACCTTACTGCCTTTTTTGTATACAAAATGGTATATTCCTAAAACTACAGGTAATCTTGGTAGGCCAAATGGATATAGCCATAATTTCTAATTTGGGGTTGGGGGTTCCTGGCTGGTACCATCTACTTACTTCCTTCATCTCAGTTTCCAAAGTATAGCTACCATGGCAGGGTCCTCTTATGTTTGCATTTACCAGAACTAGGTAAAAAGAGTCATATATATTTATTAGGGCCTAAATTCTATGAACTGAGGGGTTTTTTTGTTTTGTTTTGTTTTTTTGGTGAAGGCAATTGGGGTTAAGTGACTTGCCCAGGATCACACAGCTAGAATTAAATGTCTGAAATCTGATTTGAACTCGGGTCTTCCCGACTCCAGGGCTGGTGCTCTAAACACTATGCCACCTAGCTGCCCCAACTGAGATATTTTTTTCAACTCCTTCCCATTTCTGAAATTATATTAGTTTTGAAATTAATATTTTTCCCTTTGTGTTTTTCTTGCTGATCTTTCTGCTTGAGCTCTGATTTAAGCTAAGTGCTCAGATAACTGGAGCTTAATTTACATGGTTTCTGATACATATTACTTTTCTATCTAATCTCTATCTCTCTAGTGTTCATTTGACAAACATTTATTAAATACCTGCTGTTTGCAAGGTACCATGTTAGGCATTGGGAATACAAAGGTGAAGTAGTTCTTGCCCTCAAAGACCTTACCTTCTGTTTCTGGGAAAATAAAAAAAATGAGGGGATTGGACCTGCTGACCTCCACTGATCCTTCCAGCCTTAAAAGCTATAATCCTCCTACCCATGCGGCCATTGTTTTATTAGTATTCATAATTGATAGGCCAGCTATAAAGGCTTAATTTGAAGGTGTCCCTAAGTACAGTATCATAACTATCATACTAAAATTTAACTGGAATGGTATTGCCCTCCAGTAGGGCAACTGATTATGGTAACTTGAGGGATAGGAATTTCTGAACATAAGCACAAGAGGTCTTATAGAGAAAAAAAATCCAGACAGAATAAAGGAAGTTGGAATACTGATATTGTCCACAGAGCCCCTTCTAGGAAATATAACCTTTGGCAGATATTATGTGAATCAGTTGGTAGTGACTTGGGAAAGCAATTGCTGTGTCTCAGGTGGATTACTTGCTGGATGCTTTGTAGGACAATTTTCATCTGAGGAGGCTCTAAGTAAGTTATTGATCCCTTGTGGGGAGGTGGATGACAACATTACCTTCTGGGGGTATATAGTTGAGCTTCATATTCATTGATTGAGTACACATTTATCTAGCCTTAGTACAGGTGATGCTCTCGGGGACCTCACGTGTAATTTAGTCATGAAACTGACGTTTCTAGGGAGAGGAAGGAAAAAATAGCATTTGTGTATAAAATAGTTTACTGGCCTGCAAAGGAATATTTTGGCTACAGAATCAATGTCCAGTGGATTTCTTCCTTCAAGACTGATTTTTTAAAACTTTCATAGCTTACTTTACTTTTATTTATTTATTTATTATTTTTGGTTAGGCACTGGGGTTAAGTGAAGACTGATTTTTAGCTGTAAGTATTGGTAAGATTTATTAGTAACTTCACCAAAAAGACAGAAAGTGAAGCTCAAGTTTTTTATTCTGTCTTCCTCTCAGCTATCAAAATAATCTTCCTAAAGCAAAATGGCTGACTGTTTCACTCCTCCCTTCCCATCCAGCAAACTCCAGTGGCTCCCTATGGCCTCCAGAATCAAATAAAAATTCCTCTATTTGTCTTTTAAACAAACCAAGTTCCTTCCTACCATTCCATCCTGCTTATATCTTACTCCCCTACAGGTACTCTTATGATTCAATGACACTTCTTCTTGCTGTTCCTTGAATAAGACATTTCATCTCCCAATTTCAAGCATTTTCATTGGCTATCCTCCATGCCTGGCACTCTTTCCTTTCTTGTTTCTGCCTCCTGGCTTCCTTTAAGTCTCAGCTGAAGTCCCACTATCTGTGGAACATCTTTTTCCAGTTCTCCTTAATTTTAGAGCTCCTTTTGAGCTCCTTGAGAGCAGGGACCATTTTTTTTTGCCTTTCTTTATATTTGCAGTGCTTAGCTTAGCACATAGTAGGTACTTAATAAATGCTAGTTGATTGATTTCAGTTTGGGTTCTGTCCTGGTGGTTGTGGGAGGGTGAAGTAAAGGAGTTGAAGGTAGAATTCAAAACCATTGAGTAAATATAGTTCTCACCTCAGGAGATCCATGTTGATACACATAACAAATATACCATTCCAGTTAAATTTTAGTATGATAGTTAGGATACCGTACTTAGGGATACCTTCAAATTAAGCCTTTATATCTGGCTTACCAATTATGAATACTAATAAAGCAATGGCCGCATGGGTAGGAAGATTATAGGTTTTAAGGTTGGAAGGAGCAGTGGAAGTCAGCAGGTCTAATGTCCTCATTTTTTTTTAGATAACTTGGGCCTAGAGAAGTGACTTATCCCAAGTCATACTGGAAGTTAGTAAAAGGGTCTGGTCTAGAACCCAGACCTTCTGATATCATCTACCTTTGCTTGTGGCTAAGCCAAGGGAATCTCTTGAGGTAAGCCCAGGGGGCCCTTCATTGGTGTGATGGACATTCTCAGGGCCTTTCTAGAGCAGAATTGCCAAGGTTCCATCCCATCTTCACACAATGGTCTGCCATTTTTGATGTTAGGAACAATCCTTTTACAGGCCTCACTCAATTCAAAGCTTAGTTCCCAACCGCATTACTTCAGGATATTTCCATATCAAGATTTTGTTTTCAAATATAGAAGGGTTTGGCCACTCCCAAGGTACTGTGCTATGGAATGGGGCTTTTCATGGGCCTCTGGAGCAGTTCAGTAACCCCTTCAGGGAACTGTCTTCAGAGACCTGTGTATCTGTCGCCCCTTTTTGAAGGCTCTCCAGTCTTAATCCTATGAGGTGGGGCAGGGCAGACACAAATGTAGTAAGTATGATGCAGATATCCTTGTGGGTTTCCCTATACCGTTTTGGGTCTACCTCTTTTAATCTGTTAGCTTTATGTTTGCAGTTGATGGTGAAAAGGAAATTGAAAGCTATTTGTAGGAGCCTGTGCTTCTAACATAAACAAAATTCTGTAGCCGCGTCAGTCTTTTCTACACATGGCTTATTTGTGGAAGAATTGAAGCGAAATTTGAAGGGAAGATTGAAGAAAGAAGAAGCTGGTTGACTGGCCTTACTGGAGCAGAGCAAGTTGAATGGCATGGGATATGAGACCAGAGAGCTAGGGAGGACCTAGTTTATTTATATTACTTTTCTTATAGCCAAGACCTTTTGCTGAAATTGTGGCCTTCTTAGACTCTAGTGACAAGTTACATTAATTAACTTTTTAAAAATCACCTAGTCTAGAATGTCTTAAATTAATTGAGGCATCAATACCCAATTCATATTCTTTAGGGGGCATTAAGAAAAGAGTCTGTCTGTCTCTGCATATATATATATATATATATTTACACACACACACACACACACACATATATATTTGTGTGTGTGTATATACATGTATACGTATATATGTACGTGTATGTATATATGTGTGTGTTTGCATATATGTATGTATATTGGGTATCAGACCCTTTTGAGATATTTTGTCCAAAGATTTTCCCCCCAGTTGACTCCTTTTGGCTTTATCCTAATTGTATTGATTTTGTTCATGCAAAAAGCATGATTAATTGTAAGTAATGAAGCTCATATATTTTATCTTTTTGTGATCCCCTTTATTGCT
Source organism: Vombatus ursinus (assembly GCF_900497805.2). NCBI lineage: Eukaryota > Metazoa > Chordata > Mammalia > Diprotodontia > Vombatidae > Vombatus > Vombatus ursinus. The sequence continues at coordinate 16,843,244 of NW_020954559.1, read as the reverse complement.
TGCTTAGTTAAAAATTATCCCCCTTGGCTATTGCTTTGAAATTTGATTATGATTGAAACTTAATTTGATTCTCTACTTTTGTAGCATAACCTTTAATATTCAAGTTCCAATTGTTTAGAGCTACTGTCTTCTGTATCTATTATGGTTTTTCTTTTTTGTTTTTGATCTAGGAGTATGATTTTTATTATTGTAGAGAACTCAGTGTAAAAACTCCACTCAAGACCAACCTGTCCCATACTGCTTTTTAAGTGTTGTACCATAACATGCTTAAATGATGTGAATGTGTCTTTCAAAAACTAATCAGAAAAAAAAACTAATCAGTATTACATAAAGGATCAGAGACATGTCTTTGTATCTGTATTAAACATTTTGATGTAAATCTGCGGAAAGCTGGTTTCAGAGCTGGTCTTCATTCTGTTATCAGAGAAAAATCTGAGTTAATCATACTGAGTGACCCTATGACTTTTAATATTCAAATGTTATCTTTACAACTAAAGAAATCTCCTCTGAGCAGCTTGAATACATAGCAGGAGCCCTGTCCCCATTGTTCAAATCTAACCATTCTATCCTAGCAGTCTTAAAATGGGAATGTAAGAACTTCTGTATTTTGCACAGTTCACAAAATAAACCTACAAGTTTAAAAAAAAAAAAAGAAAAAGAAAAAAAAACAGTTCTTGTTGGCATTTGTAGAAGGAACCTAGGGTAAGATTAGCTTCCTTTAAAATCCATTGCAATTGTTAATGTGAGCACAGCCATGTCAACAGATTATTAAGCTGGTTTTACACAGGGCCCTGCCAGCTGTTTTAAAAGCAAGGTCAAAGTTTGGTTACCAGTAAGAGCCGCTTCTTTGGTGTGATGTATTTAGGGGCCATTAGCATCCAGAGCAGTGCTGAGGTCTAACTTCATATGAGCAGTGGGCCATTTATAAGGTTGCTGACCTTTGGAATACTACATAAAAATACAGAAAATCAAAACTGCAATGTCATTCTGAAAACCTCTTGAAAAGTTCAGTAAATATCCTCTGGCAACCTTAAGAAGGGAGATTTCTCATCTGTGATCTATTTCCCCATCTCTACTTGAAATATTGCCCTAAATTTGGTTCTTTATAAAAGTGTTTAACAACATTTATTAAGCTCGTCTGTGTTCACACTCCTAAGCTAGGTGCTAGAAATAGCAAGATGCAGGTAAGAACCATTCATTAAATTACTTCTTAAAGATCACTGTTAAACACTAGGGGATTATAAATGTTGCTTAATTAAGAAATAATAAAAATGAAGAAAGATAGTTTTCTTTTTTTTTTTTCCGGCTAGGCAATGGGGTTAAGTGACTTGTGAAGAAAGATAGTTTTAGAGAAAGCTGGGAAAGAGTGTATGAACTTATGCAAAGTGAAAAAATCAGAACCAGAAAAATCTATACTACTATTAATAACTAACACTTATATATTACTTAGTATGTGTTAGGCACTATATTAAACACTTTATAATTATTTATATTTAATCCTTACAACAAACCTGGGAGGTAGATGCCATTTTACAGATGAGAAAACCAAGGCAGGCAGCAGTTAGAGTCACATAGCTTGTAAGTGTCTATAGCTGGATTTGAAATCAGGTCGTCTTAACTCTAGTTCTGGGACTCTATCCACATGTTGCCTAGATGCCAGCATTATAAAAATGAACAATTCCGAAAAACAAGAAATCTGATCAACACAATAATCAACCACAATTCCAGAAGACCCAAAATATTGGTGGTGAAGAATTGCTGCTCACCTCAAGACTGAGGAGTAATTGATAAGCGTGTCACACATTTTTGGATGAGGCTAATGTGGGAATTTGTTTTGCTTGACTGTGCTTATTTATTTATTTATTTTTTATCCAAGGTTTTGCATTCCTCTTCTCTCCCCCCACCCCTCATCCTCAGCTCTGAGATTGAGGGAAGATGAGAGAGAAACAAACAAACAAATCTCTGACAATTGAAAATAAATTAAAATGTAAAATAAAATATTGCACCATAGATTTGGAGCTGGGAGGGATCTTAAAGATCATCTAATCTGATCTCGTGATTTTATAGATGAGGAAACCAAGGGCCAAAGGCATATGAAGTGATTTCATATTCCAAGGTCACAGTGGTAGGAAACAATTGAGCTAGGATTCAGAATGAAGTCCTCTGATTCCCAAATCCAGTGCTCCTGTCCCTTCTGCCTCTAAATCTATGATCCCACAATTGAAATGAGAAGGAACTGGAGATAATTCCAGTCTAAGTAGGTTATGATGAGAAGCATACTTTTGTAGTTACAATGGGAATAGAAAGATGACTCTTTAAACAGAGACCAGGTTCTTTGGGGTGCTGCAGTTGAGATTCATGATTAGGTTGGGGATGAAAGCTATTGAGTTACTTTCCAAATCTAAGGGCTTATGAGTATATGAATATAAGAATTATTGTGGAGGGAGAAGGGGCAGGATTTAGTAACTCCTTCTCTCCATTTCTTACAGAAGAAGAGGAAGATAACATCACGATTTTGAATGTGGCTGACTGGGTATTTAGTAGCACATAAACAGAAAGTCATTTGCAGAATGAGTTGGTCTTTTCAGATATTTTGAAGCTTAGGTGTCCACCAAGCAATTAGACATGTATGCTTGAGTTCAAGAGATGCCTGGGCAGATAGGCAGATTTAGAAGCCATCTACAAAAAGGTGATAACTGACTCTACGGAAATGGATGAGACTACCAAAGGAGAAATTCCACAGAGAGAAAAGAAGGGATGAGGACAGAGTCTTAGGGAAGTAGACACCTTAAAGAGTGGAGAAAAGCAATCAAAGAAAGAAACAATGAAAGGTAGGAAAGGAAACGAGTGTAGATTCAGAGAAGTCAAAGGACGAGAAAGTTTTAATGAATGTTAAAGAAGGGTGAGGACCATCCATTAAATTTGTCTATAAAAGGAATCAATTGTGACCTTTTGAGACAATGATTTCCAAAGAGTAATGGGCATGAACACTAAATTTCCAAGAGGTTGAAAAGAGTGATTAGAAAGAGAGTGGAGGCATCTAGTGTGGATAACTTTTAAGAAATTGAGCAGCAGAAGCAAAGAGAAAAATGGGAAAATAGCTCATTGGGATAATAGGGTAAATGAAATACTTAAAAAAAAACTTTTGGGATTATAGACACTCGACTATTTTTATGGACATATGGAACAGAGGTGAAGAAGATGAAATAATAATATTTACATAGTGCCTACAAGTCAGGTACTGTATTAAGTGTTTTATAAAATTATCTCATTCTGTGAGGTAATGTTTGAGAATTTATAAAAAAAAATACTTGAGAAAGGGAAATGATTGATGGAACAAAGTTCTGGAGGAAATAAGAATGGGGTCAAACACATAGAAGAGTTAATTTGGGCAGGTAGGTGGTACAGTGGATAGAGTGCTGGGCCTGGAGTAAGGAAAACCTGAGTTCAAATCTAGCCTCAGATACTTTCTAGATGTGTGATGCTGGGCAAGTCACTTAACTTCTGTTTGCCTCAGTTTACTTATATATAAAGAGGGTATAATAATAGTATCTACCTCCCAGGATTGTTGTCAAGATCAAATGAGATAATAATTCTAAAGTGCTTAGCACAGGGCCTGGCACGTAACAAGTACGATGTAAACATTAGCTATTATTATTAGAAAAGAATAGGATTACCTCTTAGAAAAAAGATAAAGGAAAGGATGAGTAGAAATGATATAAACTTTTGCTGAATGGAGAGAAAGGTCTGAGAAACCTCACAAGCCATAGTTTTGATCTTAGTAAGGTAGGAGAAACTGAAGATGTAGGTAACAGAGGAGAATGTGGGAAATGGGAAGAAAAAGGGATAAGATTTGGTACAGTTATTAGGGGATGGGATAGGGCATCAATTTGAATTAAATACAATATTATAAAAATAAGCTTTTTGAGTATCTGTGAAGGACAAGTTGGGGTTAAGTAGCATGCCAACCTTATCCAAAAAAATGTGGGAGATAGCTTTCTCAACTAAAAACAACCTGAATCTAAAGGAACTGGTGAATGAATGAATGAAAAAACACTCATTATCTTCCAAGAACTTTGGTGAGCATTGGGGATACAAATGCAAAAGTCAAGACAGTTCCCTTACCATCCAGGATCTTACATTTTAATTAGGGGCAACAACATACATAGGAAAGTGGTGACAGCAGAGGGACACTTGAATCCTGAAAGTTACTGGGGCAGTGAGTAGAGACACAGGGAAGTGGATTGACACATCCTATCCGGGAACAATGCCAGAATTTAGTTGATTGTGATTCATGGTTCTAGAATTGTAGGAGTAGACAAGGTTGATGAGGGAGTTGTGAAGTAGGTGGTGGTAGAGGAGGAAGGCATGTGAAACATGGTTGGAACTTTCCAGAAATAGTGTTACTATCCGCCTCCAGGCCTTCGTCAACCCGTACTTGGACTCTCAGTAATTTTCTAACTGGTCTTTATGTCTCTAGTCCTTTGTCTTTCCCATTTTATCCTTTACTTGGCCACCTTCTACTTTCAACACTTGTGATTCCATTGATGTGAATACTTCCTACACTGATGCAGATGATGACCTTTCTTCAATTCAATGGATGGTCTTAGAGTCACTTGTATTGAAAAATTCTTTACATCTCCCAACTTAGCTTTACTGATCCTTAGATGAAAGGCCTATAATCAGTCACCAGGCCCGCACTTGAATCCTTTCTAACTTGGTGAGACCTGTCAGAATTTGTACTCCATTGGCATAGCCTTTGAGAAACCAGGTTCACCTCTATACCACTCTGAGGAGTCAGAAGAAGAATTTAGTGGAAGACTTTAGCCACTTTATTATCAATCTTTCTAAAATAAGTCATTAATCATGTTTCTTATTACTTAGAAGATTTAACGGATTCCCATCATCCGTAAGATCAATTCCAAATTTAAACATCTCTGGAATCCGGCTTCAACCTCTCTTTTCTAAAATTCTCCCTTTTTTCTGGCCAGATTGCTCTGTTCACTATTCTTTCTCAAACATACCTTATGCATTCTTACCTTGGTGCTTAGGTTAGGGTCACAGATTTAGAGCTGGAAGGGAATTCAGAGCTCAAGTCTTACCTCATTTTATTGGTGACGAAACCAAGTCCTAGAGATATCAAGTGATTTGCCTAAGTTCCCAGACATAGGGGCAGGACTGGAATTTGAATCCAGGCCCTTTAACTTCAAATCCATTATGTGGCTCTCATACCTCATACCTTATATTGCATACCCTTTGATACTTAACTCAGTGTTGTATACATAATAATATACAGAAAATAATAAGAAATTTGTTGTTTAGTTGTGTCCAATTCTTTGTAACCCCATTTAAGATTTTCTTGGCAGAGATACTAAAGTGGTTTGCCATTTCCTTCTCCAGCTCTTTTACAGATGAGGAAACTGAGGCAAATAAGTCAAGTGACTTGCCCAGGGTCACACAGCTAGTAAGCATCTGAGGCTGGATTTGAACTCAGATCTTCTCGACTGCATGCCTGGGCTCTATCCACTATACCATCTAGCTCATAATGGCTTGGGTGGTGTTGATTTGGACCGAGTGTAAGATTGATTATAGGAGTGGTGGAGGAGGGGAGGCAATTTGTAGTCTTCTCTTTCTAGTAAACATGTTGATATTTAATGAGGCCATTTTGTAGAGAAATAGTGTCCGTGGATCCATCCATCTGTTGGTTTATATCTGATCTGTTACCGTGGTTGCTTTCTGATGTGCACATAGGGTATCTAATGGTTAAATTTCCACGTTGCTGAATACGTACTTGCACTGTTTGGCAAACACACTGATGCTTCCATATAATGCTGCTAGAAATTCAATCAGCGGCCTTTATAGCGGCGAGTAATATGCTTTTGTTGCAGGTGTTACACTGTGCATGCCGATTCCCCAAAGGTTTTTATTGTCTCATTAATGTGCAGTTGCAATAAATTGTGTTGTCAGCAACCCGTTCTATTAGTCTGTGGCCTGCCAGGCGTTACCTTCTTAAATATGTTTGGAAACGTGGGCTCCAATCTTATCTGCATCACCCTTGCCCTTTCCCATTTTACTTATTTTTTATTCATTTTCAATTGAGATCCCATTTGAATTAGCTGGCTGACAGGACTCTTTCAGGGTGGAAATGGGGAGGAGGGCTAGCCTTCAACCCAGCCTAGGTGAAGACATTCCAGAGTGTGGAAGGCAAAGAAAGGTCAAAGGTATTTGTAGTGGGGAGGTGGGTTTAACTGTGCAAGGAGAATGTAGGCTTCATTAGGTATAATTAATCCTCAAGGTTCCTGAATGTCAGCTTCTGGAGCTGATTCTGGAATGTAACTATTTGTCATCACTGTCTTGGAAGAGGCCACGGAAAGCGGTCAACAAATCTCTGCATGCTTCCGCCTCTTTTTCTTTCAGGGGGCTTCCGTGTAGAAGACTTGCTTGGAAATTCCCTGATGAAATCGTCAGGGTTGGAGTGCTTATTTGTCTCCTCTTTCTGTGGCTGTTTTCCTAGTCTAATTATTGCTCTTTCTTTTACAGCTGAGCAGTATTGGTGGGTGGATATGGGAGAGGCAAGCTAATACTATGACATTTTGACAAGTGTGTTACACTAAAAAATAACTCCCAAGGGAAAAGGTTAATGTAGTTATCAAGCATGTTAACACTGCCATTCACAGATTTTTGCCTTGATGCAAGATGTTTTTATTTCTTAAAAAAAAAAAAAAAAACTCAGCATGGACCATATAGCATCTATTTTTACATGTGTACAGTGCCTGAGAATGTTTTTTTTAAGCATGTCCAGCAAATTCAATTATCTGAGCACAGGTTTTGTACTTTGGGTTTATCTACAGGACTTTTTTACTTCCTGGCTACCTTCCCTTTTCCACTTATCAAAGGAAGGAGGGCCGCTTCCCTGACCAACAGCTGATAGGAGGCTAAGCTACAGATGCTAATTTTAACATTAGTCTAAACAAAATAAAACTGGGAAGGTAAATTCGCTGCCAAAATAAACCATACATTATACTCACAAGGCAAACATCAGTGATTTGGGAATTATCTATTAGGAATTTTCTGCTTCTCCTCCCCTCTTTGTTAGTATAGATAATAGAGCATTGTATATGGAATTGAAGCTAGGGTACAAACATTTTCAGAGCTGTTTATCCTTTCTTCTATCTCTTCTCTCTAGGCTCATCTCTTTTGGGTGGTGGTAGTGGTAGGGGGTAGTTAACATACAGTATGTTTCTGGGAAACATGGAGTTGTCCTCTGTCATGCATTGCTGGTAGGGCAAAGGCTAGTGGTCTTAGAGCCTTCTGACAGTGGACAACAGGAAATTGTGGCCATAAATTTGTCTCTGGCTTGTTTTTTGGATATTTGCCTTCTTTGTGCCTTACTTTTTTTCCATAAGCAAAATGGAAGTTAATGAATTTTATAAAACACTAAGATCCTGGAATACCTGAATGTGAATTACTAAGTTAGTTTTTGTTTGTTTTGTTTTTTAGTCTAGATATGTTTTTTCCCTTGGCATGGAGAACTCTCAGTGAAGAAACCCACACTCCCAGAGCACATCAGCATCTCCTCTGTAAATTGTAATTTTCGAGTTGCCTAGGGTACTGAGAGATAGATTGACTTGTCCAGAGTCACCCAACAAGGATGTTATAGAAGCCACACTTGAACCAAGGTCTTTCTGCCCATATACAAAACCTCACTGCTTTTCTGGCCAGCTCAGAACATGCCCATATTCTCTTTCCTTCAAGAGCATGAATAGGAGAGAAAGAAATATTTTGTCTTGACAATTGATATGAAATGGTTATGGTTTTATTTTTTTTCTTGCTTTCTCTGAAGTAGGCTTAAAGAGCTCAAGGCAAAATGAGTTGGTTCTATTTTATCTTTTCTCATTTTCTCTTTGGGATTGGGGGAAGAAGGGTTATCCAACCACCACCGAAATGTCAGTTTCTCCCTGGATGTGGACTAGTGAGTGAGTTCTTGGATGCTGCATGAATTGTTTTGGAGTTGCTTATTTATGGCAGTTCTTTGTCTCTTAAGTGAAGAAAAGAATGAATTCTGCTTAAGGTGTGGAGACCTGCAGTCCAGAGATACTGAACAGACCTGGTAGTTCAATTTGCTGAATTAGCCCATCCAGTGACTTTCTTTAAAACTCCTGGGGGAGGCCACAGTCATGTGCAAAGGAGGGGAGATGGGAAGAGCATAACAACAGCTGCGCTGACCTCCCTGTATTTATATCTGGCAAGTAGCTTGGGCCTTGGCAGAATATGCCACAACATGTGTAGTATTAAATTTGCAGGTTTAGAAGAACTCAGAGAATAATGGAATTTGTCTGAAAGACCTTTGTAGGGCTCTCAACACTTAACAAAAGAAAAAAAAGGTATTTCTCAAAACTTTGCTAAGGGTTCTTAATCTGGGATCTAGGAACTTCAAAAAAATAAAATTTTTATGACTGTATTTGAACATAGTTGATTTCTTTTTAAATTCCATGTATTTCATTTTACATATTTAAAAACATTATTGTGAAATGGTCCCATAGACTTCATCAGGAAGTTAAAGGGGTTCATAACCCCAAAAAAGTTAATAATACCTGCTTTAAATTACCTTCATTTGTAAGGGGTATCTTGGAGCTTATAGATAGACTGTCTTCAGCTATGGACAACTAAGCTGGGTCCACGGGCAGGTGTCAGGACAAACTCCTTGGCTCTGGCTTCTGGGTACCTAGCTAATCCTTCCAAGGACCTTCCTTCTTTCTCTGCCCCATACCACTGGGACTTTCCTACTAAGGGACTTACCACTAAGACTTGCACATTCCAAATACTTTATTCAAACAGTCCCACATTCTTCATATCCCCACTTACATTTCTCTCATCACACCTCTAGCACTGAATGGCCTTGCTATGTTTTCTCATGTATCAGAGAATAAATGAAAGTTCTGCTTGAGCCTGTGCATTATGGGAACAAGATTGCACTTACGATCATTGGTCTTACTTTGAATGCTTTTGGTGGCGAATGATCTCATAAAAAAAGGGTTTCAGTTACAACTGAGGACAGTGATGCTCAACTCTTTGCGTTATAATAATAATAGTAATAGTATTTTAATAGCATTTTTAAGGTTTGCAAAGCACTTGACCAAAATTATCTCATTTAATCCTCACAACAACCCTCAGAAGGTATATACTATTATTGTTCCCATTTTACAGATGAGGAAGCTGAGGCCGATAGCGGTTAAGTGACTTGCCCAGGGTCATTTAGCAAGTAAGTATCTGAGTCTAGATTTGAACTTGAATCTTCCTGACTCCAAGCCCAGGGTTCTACCAACTGTCCCACCCAGCTATTTAAAGAAGCTGGTCAGATCTGTGCTCGTTAGGAAAGTTCAGAATATTGAAGACCCTAATGTCACAGAAGAAGAGAGGAGAGGAAATCCTGTTGTGTTACTCCCAGACACCACAATTTTATTTTATTTTTGTTTCCTGGCACACATGGAACTATTTCCTGTGTCCAGACTTATGCTTCAGTTGATATGTGATAGGGGTCAGACTCATCAGCTTTGTTTTATGGGTCAGAAAACAAACACATGGAAGTGAAATGAATTTTTGCTGAAGATCATAGAGTTATAAGAGAGTTCTAGAATCCCCATCATTTATCTATTAATACAAATAGTGAAGTCTTTAAATCTAAACATTATTAACAAAATGAGGCAGCTAAGTGACCTACTTGGACCTCGAGTCAGGAAATTTGAGTTCATATCTGTCTATTAAAGTTGTGCGAATCCTGGAAAAATTACTTAATTTTTATCTGCCTTAGTTTCCTCATCTATAAAGTGGGAATACATTTTTGGAAGGGTTAAAGGGAGTCTCAGCGGGCAAAATGTAACTTGCCCTTGGCCCTACAAATTACTTCCATTAGTTGAACAGGTAAGTGGTATGAAGGGGAAATTGGATCCAGCTGTGCTATAATGAAAATGATTTTGAATTAAGAGTCAGAAGAGCTGGATTCCAACATTAACTCTGCCACTTAATAGTCAGGTGATTTTGGGCAAAACCATTTAGCTTCTTTGTGGCTCAACTGTAAATTGTATACCAGTTTAATATGTGTGTATGTATATATGTGTGTATATATATTATATATATGTTATATATATATAATACACACACACACAATACATATGTATGTATATATACAACATATACAATATATGTGTGTGTTTATATATATACATGTAATACATAATGTGTGTAAATGTGTATATATACAATATACACAATATATGTGTTTGTATGTGTGTGTGTATCCATATATATGTACATGTATCTATATTGATAGCTAGGTGATGCAATAGATAGAACCCTGGGCTTGGAATCAGGAAAACTCATCTTTGTGACTTCAAATCTAACCTCAGATACTTATTAGCTGTGTGATTCTGGGCAAGTCACTTAGCCCTGTTTGCTTCAGTTTCCTCATCTGTAAAAGGATCTGGAGAAGGAAATGGGAAGCCACTCCAGTATCTTTGCCAAGAAAGCCCCAAAATGAGTCAGACATGACTGAAATGACTGAACAACTTATAGGTACAGATAAAAATGTACACACATCTATAGTTGGATGGATGGATGGATGGATTACCACTATAACTTTTCTCCCGGGGTAGTTGTGAATATCACTAGAGATTATGTAGGTAAAGCATTACACAAATGCCAACAGTTGCACAATTATTATTATTTTGACTGTTATTATTAGTACTATTCCTTTGAGCCAAAATGACCATTATAATGCATTCTTTCTGTGTCATCTCCTTCACCTCTGGATGAGGTTTGGCTAGAGAGGCTGCCTGGTGAAGGGGAGAAGAGATTCAATTCCTGTGGGTGGTTTGACCCTGGAGTCAGCAGCTCCCACAGTCATTTAGTCACCTCTTGGGTGACTTCATGCAAAAATCATAACAGGACAAACAATCTCATGGTCAAATGCTACAGACCTATTGTGTAGATACTCAACAACTAGTTTGTTCAGGGCACATTTGCACAATCCAGAAATATAGAGGGGAGACTTCTGCCAGAAATATTTCTGGTTTTATCAGAACCCTTGTCTGAGAGATAGTTAAATCTGGGGTGTGATTTAAGAAATATGATCCAGTTTAAAGAAAGTTCTCAATGGCCACTAACTTGAGGATGAACCTTCTTCCTGGAGAGGGCCTAGGGCCTCCAATTGCTCTAATCCTACATAGAGATACACTCCCGATGGAGTGGAACAGTATGGTGAACATGGGTTACCATAAGATGATTTAATTACAGGAGACAGTAATTCCTGAATTGTTTGTGAAGGAACAAAAAGCAAACCTGAGTGGTGGTCTGCCTCTATGATTTATTTTTATACCTATTTCAAAATCAGCTTTGAATACTAGTGGGTTAGAGGAGGTTAAATATATGAAGTGTGTGGGTGTGTAATTTTTGCTTACTGTATCCTGTACCATGGCAGGATAAAAACAACATACATATATGTGTGTGTGTATGAGAGAGAGAGAGAGAGAGAGAGAGAGAGAACTAAGCTTAAGTTGTAAAGGAAAACAAACTTGCCCTCCCTCTATGGAGACCAAACTTTAGTGTGAAAATAGACATACTATATGAAATCCTTCTTTAATCCCTCATGATTGTAGTTTTTTCCCTGTGTTAATTATTTCCTATTTATCCTGTATATAACTTTATATATATTTGATTGCATGTTGTCATCCACATTGGATTGTAAGCTCCTTGAAGGCAGGGACTGACTTTTGCTTCTTTTTGTATCCCCAGAGCTTAACACAGTGCCTGACACAAAGTAGGCATTTCATACATGTTTATTGAACTGAATTGATTAAAACAACAAAAGAGGGTAAAAATCTCTTTTGGGTGCTGTAAAATTGGTTGACACATTGATCTTGTTCTCATGATAACAATATCATGTTTTTTGACGTTTTCTTGAGTTTTTTTTCCTGTGTTTCAGAATTTTCCCACTTTGCGTCATTGCTTCAGTAAATTGTTTCCATAGTAGCCATTTTCCTCTCTCGAGCATAAATAAACTGACTAAGGATTCATTTTGTCCATGAATGCATGAAAAGCAAAATGTTTCCCAATGAGGAAAAAGCCACCTGCTTTGATCCGAAGGATTTTGAATCTAAACTTTCATATTTGACTTTAAAAATTAGATGAGGCAAAAGGGTTAAAAGGGAAATATGACTGTTGTGAATATCAGTCTGAATACAAAGTAAAAGTCTGGTTTTGGCCAGTGGAATAGGAAAGAAATACATCCAAGAGAAAGTCCTGTTTTTAAAGTGCTCTTAGCTACTTAGTAGATCGAAACAAAAGGGGGTAAATCAGTCCTGTTAGTCCAGGACCTTCCTAACCTATCCCAAACCACCTGTGGAAAAGTATGGGTGGTTTAGAGCTAGTACTTAGCTGATGGGAGGCAGAGAGATAGCTGTTTTATTTTTAAATGTCTTGGGGGAAGAATTTCCATGACAACCTGTATCTCTGTATCAGTGGTAAGGAAGAGAAATAACTGTTTTGAATGACTTCTTCCTGAATCTTATGACCTTCCTTTGGTGCCTAGGAAAGTGTACATTGCTAATAGAAAGATGCAAATGAAAGCAACTGCATTTGATGGAGGTGGCATTTTATCTCTATCACATTGGCAAAAGGGGCAACTTGGCACAGTGCATGGAGAACAAGCCTTGAAGCTGGGAAGATGAGTTCAAGTCTGCTTCTGACACATACTGGGTAAGGGGACCCAGGGTGAGTCACTTAAATTTTGAGTGAATTCTGCAAGACTGTAAGTGGCAGAGAATGTGTTGAGAGACTTTCCTGTCCTGGGAGTTCCCTATCCCCATAAAATCAAAGGCCTAGTTTCTATGCTTATCACACTGGCAATGATGGGAAAATTCAGTGTTGGATGGTCTGTGGGAAGACTGGCATTGTGTATCTGTGATTTGGTCTAACCATTCTGGAAAAAAATAGAATCTCTCCATAAAAAATATTAAATTGTTTATGCCTCTAGATGTTAAGGGAGGGAAAAGATGAGGTAAATTTTAGATGAGTTGGGTCTAAAGTGGCTTTGGGCCCTCTTGATGGAGATATCTAAGCAAGCAGGTAGAAATATGGGACCAAAACTCTGGAGAGGGGCTAGATTTGAGAGACACTTGTAGAGACATAACAATTTAAGCTCCTGATGTAAATGAAAGAAGGAAAAAGAAGGAAAGAGGTCAATGGACAGAAGCTTGGAGTGTGTTTTTGGAGTGAAACAGGATACTTGTCCTGGATTTTAAATGAGAGGATCTAGGTTGCAATTCTACCTCTGATTCTTATTTCTTTTATGACTTTGGGCAAGTCACTAACTTCTTTGGCCCTCGGTTTATTCATGTGAAAAATAAAAAAGACCTTGAATTATTTGATCTTTAAGGTGTCTTCCAGCTTCTAATGGTCAGTGCAGAGCCCCTAAGGAACCAAATCAAAATGCAATTGGGAAATATTTAACAAGAAAAACTAAAATAGAATATAGATAATGTTAACAGATTTGGAATTAGAGGGGACCATAGAGGTCATCGAGTCCAACCTCATTTTATGGCCTGTGAAGAAGTTAGTTGACTTGCCCAAGGTCACACTGCTAGTAAGTGTCAGGCAAGATTTGAACTCAAGTCATCCTGTCTCCAGATCCAGCACTCTAGTCATGATACCACCTTGAATTGTATATGTTGAAAGCTCTGTTTCCTGGTGATGTCCTCAGTATCCTTCCAGGAAAAAGGGAGATTTGATACAGTAATAACTGACTAGGATAACCATTTCAAGGACTGGGTATGTGTACCCAGTGGCTTAAATGAGCCCTCCTACTCTTCACCTGGTGTGGTTGGCATGACCCCATCCCTCAATTATTGTGATCAGGTAGGGTGAGATAGTGTCTGAATCTTGGAACTTTTGCAGGTAGTTGGCAGCAGATTCAAGTAGATTGGATTCACTGTTATCTAGCCTGGCTCTAATTGCTGGTAAGTAGGCAAAAGTTTCAGAGAGGTGTGTGTGTGTGTGTGTGTGTGTGTGTGTGTGTGTGTGTGTGTGTATGTGTGTGTAGCCTTATAAATATAGATGTGGGTAATGGCAGGGAGGTTGCTTTTAATTCATTTCAATCAATAATTTTCTTTATCTTCCTTAAATTGAATTAACTATTATTCTAGTAGAGAAAATTGTTTCCTCGAGGCTGATTTGTTTTGTTTTGTTTTGTTTTGTTAGAACCTCTGATTTTCTTGATTTGGAAACAATGTTAAGGAGAGACTCCTTCACCCAATATGGATCAGTCACTACTTTACAACTTAGAGTCCCAGTCTAGTTGTTTGGAGCACTCAGTGGTAAGGGACTTGCCCAGGGTAACACAGGTATCATGTGTCAAAAGACAGATCCTGAATCCAGGTCTTCTGCCTCTTCGGTGAGCTTTCTGCTTTACTGCCTCCCTTAAGACGTTTATATAGTAAACATCTCAGTAACTAATTTTTCTGGTGGTGGTTTTTTTTTCTTTTATTGTAATCAGGTTCTAAGGATATACTATTTATGAACTGAAAAAAAAAAACCCCAACTGGATTCTATTCTAAGGTAGAAATGCAAAGAGTCTGAGGGGGAGTATCAAACATTTAAGAAGCAAATATAAGCTGAAACCAGACCTTATGGAGGATCATTTTCCATATCGGGTTTGGGAGTGGTTTCACAAATCTTTCTCCAGCTGATTTGTCATCACGGGCAGGCCTTCACTACTGTCAGAAAGATAAATACTCTATTAAGTCTTTAGGCAAAGCCATCGGTTTTCACCTACTACTGCAGTTATATGTTCCTGAGGCTTCGGCTCTCTGGTGAAACAAATGTGAAACGAGAGAATGAAAATTAAATTTATGAACTGCCAGGCTGTGTGAAACCTTGTCTTTGAGATGGAATCCATTCAGCTTAATATTTGATAAAGGACTAAGCTGGTGGAATAAGGAAATCCATATATACAAGTTAGTGAAACAAGATGTTATCATTATCCCTGTTAAGTAAACAGAGAAAGTCCTTCTGCGAATTTAGTCAGTTGGTCTGGTCTAAGGTAAAATATTTCCTGAACAAATACTGTAGATAACACCATCAGATTAGATACTGATGCTGACATCTTTTCAACCTGAATGTGTGACTTTGGACAGGATGATAAAGGTTAATTTAGAAAGCATTTATTAAACACCTACTATGTGTAAGGCATTGTTAGGTGCTGGGCAAATAAATTTTTTAAAAATTACGTCGTTCCTGCCCTCAAGGAGGAAAATCTTATACAGGTGAGAGGAGGGGCATATGAAATATAGAGAGATAATACAATACAAAGTAGAATGTTACAAGGACAAAAGAGAGATATGACTTTGGGCAGAATGCTTAAGTTCAGTGCAGGGAACATTTGTTAGGCACCTATTATGTATAAGACATTACTAGACACTGGGCAAATAAAAGTCTTCAAAAATTGAATAGTTCCTACCTTCAAGTAGGAAGATCTTATACAGTTGAAAGTAGGGGATATAAAGCAACCAGGTGGTGTAGTGGATAGAGTGCTGGGCTTGGAATCAGGAACTCATTTTTCAGAGTTAAAATCTGGCCCCAGACACTACCTATATGACCCTGAGCGAGTCACTTCACCCTGTTTGCCTCAGTTTCCTCCTCTGTAAAATGAAAGTAGATAATCTCCAAGGCTCCTTCCATTTCATGTTGGTCTGTAGTGAAATCCTTACCAGAGTCCTGATGCTTGTGGCTTGTCCTGCTTTTCTTTTTGCCTCTCAGTCTGGTCTGACTTACGCATTCCTCCCTGCATTTTTAGTAGCTCAGGGAATTTTCTGGAATCTTTGGAGAGGGTAAACACAGTTCTTGCTTGCCCTTTGTTATCAGCCAGCATTCAGGGCAAAGAAAAGGTCGGAACCCGCTTTTAATTTATGTAAACTGCTTTCTTAGTTCGGTTGTTCTGGGAGGCCTTCTGGTGTGAGACTACATGCCAACGTACGCTTCTGTACCCATTCATCACAGATGGGAAAGAGGAGATCACTGGCTTATCTAGCCAGAAGGGCTCGATGCCAAGACATAATGGCATTCCAAACCTATGTTTGATATACAGTCATATCTTTTTGGAGGGTTGAAGTTTTGACTCCATTGGTGGTTACAATACGTCTGGGCTATATTGAGTAGGGTTGTCAGGATAATCAGTGTGAGGCCAGGTAACTGTGTAAGCTTGAGTGTCTCTTGTATTCGAAGCCAGTGTCTGTCTCCCTCTATATTTGAACTTCCCAGAGGGTTTCTGTGGCCTTATTTCCTTGTGATTATCTTCAACTTTAGCCACAGAAATTCTGCACATTAGTTCCACCACTGTGAATTGATAGCTTTTCATTTTATGTGTAAATTAGAAACTAAAAATGAAATGACTATTTTTTTAAGCCAACATCTCTGCTGTGTCTCTCTCTCTGCTATGTCATCTCCCCTTCAATCTTAGGGCCTCTAGTTAAATGATCTGTAATGATCCAATATTCTCTATTGACACATTAACTCTAATTTGAGACTTGAACAGGTTCAAATACCAGAGTTAGGACATGGCTGCTTGATTGGTCATATTTGCTATCGCCGCTCCCTAATTCCAAAGAACATATTCATTAAAGGCTGAATTGATAAATAATGCACTAGCCAGTTTAAGAAACTCAAATGTAGTTGATTGTAGAGTATAAACCCTTTGAGGGCAGGGACTTTTAAAATTTTTGTCCTTGTATCCCTAGATACCACTTGCTGATTAATTGTGTTTACCAGAGTGTTGTCAACTCAATGACTTCCTGAAAGACTTTTCATTTTTGACCCTCAGATTGAGTTTAGAATATGATGATAGATTAAGAACTAAACTTCGGATGAGGGACAGTCTCTCCATCTCTTTTATCTCCTGTGATAACTAGTATAGTGCTAGGAGGGCAACTAGGTTGGTGCAGTGAATAAAGCACTGGGCCTGGAGTCAGGAAGACTCATCTTCTTGAGTTCAAATATGGCCTCAGAAACTTACTAGCTGTGTGATCCTGGGCAAGTCACTTAATCCTGTTTGCCTCAGTTTCCTCATCTGTAAAATGAGATAGAAAAGGAAATGGCAAACCACTTTAGTATATTTGCCAAGAAAACCCCAAATGGGGTCACAAAGAGTTGAATAGGACTGAAATGACTGAACAAGAACAACAAACAGTGCTAGAAATGTCTGCTGATTGACTTGATGGCATAAAAGATGTTAATAATATAATACAATACAATACAATACAATATAATATGACATAACATGATATAACAATATAATATAATGTAATATATAATATAATATGGTATGATATGATATAATATATAACATGATACAATGTGATATAATGTGATATGATATGACATAACTTATAAGAGTTTCACTTCCCTTAGGATTGTCTTCAGGAACAGGCAATTTCCACTGGAAAATCTTTGCTCTCTCCAAACATATTATGAACAAAGGGTAGTGGGTATAGCTTACATTTATATAATGCTTTAAGATTGTACAACAGGAGTTCTTAACCTTTTTTGTGTCATGAACCCTATTAGCAGTCGATGAGTTCTATGGACCTCGTCTCAGAATAATTGTTTGAATCCATAAAGTAAAGAGGATTACAAAGGAAACCAATTACATTGAAATACAGTTTTCAAAATGTTTAAAAAACCAAGTTCATGGATCCCAGGTTAAGAATCTTTGACTTTGAGGGAAGTCTACAAAGTACCCTGCAAGCCTTACTACTACAAACATTAATGCCATTTTTTTTAAAGGAGGAAACTAAAGTTTATAGAGATGAGGTGTCTTGGCTATTGTCACATTGCTAGTGGGTTCCACAGCTGGGACTCAAATCCAGGTCTCTACCTGACTTTTTGTCCAGGACTTTTTGCCCTTAGACAATTCTGCCTTTTAAAGTTTTAGCCCTTGGTTAAGTTGGAATAGGCAAGGAGAGAAATGATGGAAAGGAGCAGAGATGATACATTCGCATTGTTAGGCCAAGAAAATGAGCCATTTCAGCAACAAGGCTATAAACATTGACCCAGTAGCTCATGTTTATGTATCTGAATTCTGATATTTGAGGAGGATTTTTGTGGGAATATTTTCATTATTCTGTCTAATAGATATTTGAAAGAAGAACATAAAGGAAATATGTGTATAGCACTTGAGGCTGGCACTTTTTGACTTATGTCATCTATAAATGTGCCTTTCAGATTGAAAGTAGTGAAGGTGTTGAAAAAGGCTTTTCTAGGATACAAATTGCAAAGTATTTCTCTTGAGTCTTACCACTGCTTAAAGAAATGTTAAAAAAACTGACGCATATGTGTGTGTGTGTGTGTGTGTGTATATATATATGTATATGTGTATAAATACACATATGTATATATATATCTTGAGTGTATTGGGAACAATAAGGGGCATGAGGTAGTATGGAATAGTGGATAGAGGCTTTAGAATCAGAAATAACCTGAGTTCAAATTCCACTTTTGCCATCAATTATGTGTGACTTTGGGTAGGTTTTTTAATGTTTCTGAACTTGAGTTTGCTCATCTTTAGAATGAGAAATGTGGATGATGACCTATCCAGTGGTCATTCCTTTGACTCTGTTTACTCTGAGATTTTTTTTTCACCTTACCTAAGATGGGTCAGATAGAATCAATTTCTTGATACTCTTGAAATTGTCAACCCTAGAATTTACTTCTTCTGAGTACACTTGGTCAAGTCCAAGGACTTTTCCCAACTCCGCTTTCTTTAGCACAATTTTCAAGTCCTCCTAGAGCATGTTGGAGTCTGTGATGATAGAATCCAAATATGGTGGCTTTATTTCCCTGATGGTGAGAACTCTTCAGATATTTTCCATTTTTCTCTTGTTTGTTGTCCTGAACTATTAAATGTCTTTGAATCTCAGTTTTCTTATCTGCAAAATAAGGAGGTTGGCCTAGGTGACAGTGAAACTCTTTTCCAGCTCTAAGTCAATGATTCCATGATTCTCATCCAGTTTCATCCTTAAATGTCATTAAGGATAACCTTGCTTGGTTGAATCTCTTACCAAGCTTTACCTTCCACTTGTTTTTTCCTCCATTGATTCTTAATGTTTTATGAGGCAATGCTGCTCATAATCTTCCACTATTCTTCTCCATGAGACTCAATGGGCACATTTATATTTTGATGCACTATTTCTCCTGAACTCTTATCTCTCTACTTGGCAAGGAAATAAGGTGCTCATAGTTTGTGGCAGATTTTTAGCCTCCTTTGGTTTCCTCATTGTTGCAACTTATATACATTGGTCAAATTTATTTATGAAATGATTATAATTTGTGTCATTTTTCCATCTATTTGTTATTTTTGGTGTTACTTTATGTAAATACATCATGCTGGAGTTGTCTTAAATTACAGGTCATATTTTGTTTCTCATTTTTTATTTTTTATTATAGTTTTATATCATCCATGATGCTCCTTCAGTGCAAGGACAATTTCAGTTTTATTTCTGTATCCCCAGTACCAAACAGAGTGACTGGTACAGTGTAGATGCTGAATAAATGCTTGTGGAGGGATTATTTTGTATAAAATTTGATGTAGCACCTCTTCTGGAGCTTTGTCCAAATCCCACTCATGTTAACGGGTAAAGTCTGCAGAGAGTGGCTACTATGACTTATAAGGCATAACTCCAAGTGTCTGGGGTTTCTAGTACTGTCACACATGAGCACCTATAGATTTGTTCCACCCATTAACAATTTGTCAGTCAGACTTCACTTGGCTTTGAGAAAGAGTATTTACTGAGATTGGGGCACAGTGGATAGAGTACTAGGCTTGGAATCAGGAAGACTCATCTTCCTGAGTTCAGAATCAGCCTCAGACACTCACTAGTTGTGTAACCCAGGCAAGTCACTTAACCCTGTTTGCCTCAATTTCCTCATCTGTAAAATGATCTACAGAAGGAAATGGCAAAACATTCCAGTATCTTTGCTGAGAAAAAAAACCCAAAATGGAGTCACAAAGAGTCAGACATGACTAAACAAAATTTATTGAGGTACTATGTATACTAAATACAGTCAGTATAAAACATCCCCCCCAAAAGTTTTCAACTCATTTTCTCACAAGTAAACATAGATTCCAACAGAGCATTGGGCTTAAACTAAAAGAACAGTGGTAATAAGGCACATATGCATGAAAGGTACAATTCATTTCTTGAGTCTGCAGCTAACATTCTTTATTCTCTGATACATAGGGTCAATCTCCTTGAAGCTACTTACTCCAGTGGCTGGCTTGTGTTCTTTCTCCCTGTCTCCCTCCCTCCCTCTCTCTCTCTCTCTCTTCCTCTGGGTCTATTAGTATTTGTTGTGTCCTCTGAATACATTGCTTGCTATTATCCCAGTCTTTGTGATACCATGGTTTGTAAGGGTGGGGATAGACAAGAAACTCTTTGCTTCTCCACTCCCCTAGAATGAAAGAACTCCTGGATTAGCTTACTTTTCATACATAACCTCATAGGGCACAAATGATTCCCTTCAGTCAATCACAAAATATTTTCTTCATGGTGTCATCTACTTCTATCCATGACTTAGGGCCTCTGTGACCCTTTCACATTGATTAAGGGCTTATTCATATCTGGTTTATTTTTGATTGATTGATTCAATCCAGATGTCTAGACCTTTAGTGATGATTTGGGGTGGGAGTGGACTCACACCCTCTTGTTGGTCTTTAATAAGTTGGTGTTTGCCTCTACACAGATGACTGATTTAAGAATGACTTCCACATTTATCATTTTCTCTCAGTTAATGGCAAAAACCAACAAAAAAAACCCCTTAATATATTAGATTTTGTATTTGTCATTTCCACAACTTCTTGCATCTTTTCTCAAAAAGTTCTCACCATTTGACAAACAAAACCAATGGAGCCAAAATTAGAAGGAAATCAGTAAAGCAGGGAAAAAAATTTTTACAGCTAGTTTCTTTAATAAAGGCCCCATTTCTCAACTATGTAAAGAACTGAGACAAATTTATAACATATGTTTGTGTATAATTTTATATATAATATACTATATATATAAAATAGGAGTCATTCCATAATTGGTAAATGGTCAAAGGATATTAACAGGCAATTTTCAGAAGAAAGGATTATTTTTATAATACCAATCAAACTAGGTGTTCACTGAGTTCCCTTCCAATTATGAAATTCTGTGATTTAGTGATTTCATATAACCTGTAGATCATGAACCTATGTGCAGTATTTCCAAGTGGTTTGAGGAGGGAAATCTTTCAAGTATATGTGGGGTCCTCTACTGGAATACAATTTGAATAGAGTTAAATAAGATAATTGAATTCCTGATAATTACGTTTTACTTTCTACTTTTTATGGGAATTTATCATACATGATCTCATGTGATTCTCACAACTAAAGATGTAGAAGTTCTGGCAATTTGGAAACCATAGGAAAGGAACCTTAAAGATGACCTCTCATTTTACAAAGTAGGAAACTGAGGGCCAGAAAGAGGAAGTGACTTTTCTTCATATACAATTTCCAGGCAGTCAATTTATTTGGCACCTGTAATGGTCAAACCCCCAAGAGACCTAGAGAGGTAAAATTATTTACCCAAAGTTACACAGTAATTGGGTCAAAATTTGAACCTAGATCCTCTAACACTAAAGCGACCATTTGTAACTATAGCACTGTGATGTAAAGACAGTGGAGGTAAGAAAAGGTATGTATGGGGTAGAAGGTAAGCAATTTCAAATTTATCCAGCCTGTATTAATATGTCTTCCTATCTTTATACCTTACTTGAGATTATCTATTTATGTGGTATGAATGTAAAACTTATACCTGATGATTACTGGTGGCCTTGTATTTGTAGATTAAATTAGCATCAGAAGAGAAATTCAGCAAAGATATAAGTGCTTGCTATCACTCCAGAGAACTGCATCTGCACACTGGATAGGAGAGAATGAGCAAAGGGAAATAACTCAAATCATTCTCTGTCACACTCCAAAGGAAAGCCCAGGGTTGGAAATGTCTTGATTAATGCTTTGGGTTGCTTGAAAATTCTAGTCTTGCTCTGGATTATGAAGGCTTGTTCTTCAAGAAAAAGAGGCTTTAGGTATGACAGTATCATGGAAGCCCTGGGAACAGGTGCCTCACTTCCATGTTTATTTCTCTGTAATTGGTAGAATTTCCAGAGAAAGGATTGATTGGTTTGTATTTAGTCTCTTGGTTTACTGATAAGATTAGCACATTGCTTACCCTACCATTTCTTGCTCTGTTGTAATTATATATTTCTCTTTTGGTCCAGAACTGTGATTTATCCACTCCTAGGGAGGAACTTCCTCTATTGACACAGAAATAAAAACCTTGTGGGTGTTGATACCTTATAGTATTAGAGGTTTGCTTGAGGGGCACTAAGAGTTTAAGTATTTTGCTGAGAGTCACACAAGTATTATGTATCAGAGACAGCTCTTGAACCCAGGTCTTCTCAGATCCTTCATTCACTAGAACAGGCTGTCTCGGTAATGAATGATAATAATAGTGATAATAATAACTCCATTTTGATAATGTCTTTATAATCAAATTGCAAAGTGCTTTACATGCTTCTAAAATAACTTTTAAAATTCTGAACTTATCAATAATCATGAACATTTATGTATACATAGAATTATATATAAATATGATTTTGTTATTTATAGTTTTTTTAAATCATACATTTATCTAATTTGATTCTTACAGTAGCCCCTTAAGGTTGATAGTATAAACATGATTATCTCCATTTTAGAGATGAAGAAATTAGTGCCTAGATTATCATTTGTTGAAAATCAAATGACTCATCTATCTGGGAGTTCCTGCCAATGATGCATACATATCACCACCTGTTGATGCTTGACCATTCCATGGTATTCTTGTCTATGTCTTTCTGTAAGTTTTCTATAGGGGGAGTGCATCTGACATGCTGAAGGCTTTCCTAGCTTACTTCTGACATTGTGGGAGCATTATTGGACTGATGTAACTATACATTCATCATCTTTTTGCCTTCCCCATGTGACCAGCCCACCATCTCTTTCTTCTTGTCCAAATAGCTAACAAATGTTGGAACCGAGGTCCCAAACTCGTGATTCCATGAAGGTAAAAAGAGAAAGCCAAGCAGATGGAGAGTTCCACCTACATGTTTCCTTTCATTTATAGGAAGTAACATTTGAAGCAGTAAAATAAAATGTTAGGACATAGGCTAGTTTCCTAATTGACCTCTTTAGCATCATCCTAGCTGAATCAGAACCAGATCATCAAGCAAACGTGAGAGAGACGATGGCACGGCAGATAGAGTACTGGACTTAGAGTCAGAAAGAACTGAATTTGAATATTGCTTCAGATCCTTGTGATCGTGGGCATGTACTTTGACTACTTCTGTTTCCTCATGTCTGAAATGGAGGGGTTGAACTGAATGAGCTAGAAGGTTCCTTTTGCATCTAGGTCTAAGATGCATGATCCTATAATGAAAAAGGCATTTGCTCCTTGGTTTTCCTCAGTAGGAATAGGAAATCCCCTTTTTTAGTCCTATCAAGAAAAAAATTAATATTTCTCTGAGTGTATCTTTACCCACCTATCAACCTAGATTTAGATGGAGATAAACATAGGAAAAGTGTACGTATGCCCACAATGCTATACACAAGCTTGTGATTTTTATTGGCACTGGTATTTTATGCACTAGCCCACATTGCAATTCATTCCAACTTTAATAGCTGACTTTTGAACATTGCTTCAACCAAAACATTCATTACCCTGTGGCTAACCTGGTGACAAGCCTTTCCAAACTTAGCAAGGTAGACCTTTCAGCCACAGATGTGCAGGCTATCATTGGCCCATTCTCAAAACATTTGTATCTTGGTAGCACCTACTAGGGAGCTACATCCTTGAAGAGCCTGGGATCACCTCTGTACCACAATGAGATATCAGAGGAGGACTTTGCAATGTGATGCAAAATATAAGCGATGCTCTCTTTTAGTCTTTAATCATTGTTACTATTCAGGTTCATTTGATACTGGAGTCATTAAGTGGGTTGAAGATGATGGGTTTGGATTAGATATCCCTTAAAGACATTTTAATCATATGATGTATGAGAAATCAAAGGCCAGTAGAAAACCAAGGACCCCCCTCTCCTTTACTGGTGTCTGAGATTGTATACACTGAGTGAATTCTGGCCGTTAAAGTGGGTGCACAAGCTTTGTTGCCACTAAAAAAAGAAAGGGAGAGGAAAGAACATTGCAAACTTCTGTGCATCCAGGCCTCCTTTGGCATGATGCCTGTGAATTATACTAATCCTGGGGTAAGTTCAGAATGGATTTTTGATTGTACCAATGTAAAATAATTTTAATCTTGTTAGGCGCAGAGGCAGTAATTTGATGTGGTCTACAGGAGGAATTTAAAGATGTCAAACCTGTGATTAACTTAAAAGCACATGCAAATGCGTGCATGTCCAGAGGAGATTCAAAGAATCCCACACATGATTTTAAAATTCTGTTTTGATGTGAGTGGGATGGGGGAGGGGAGGAGAGGAGATGGGAGATGACGCCTGGAAGGAAGGAGATGGCAGAGTAGCCATGATTTACTCTTCCTTACTCACTCCCTTAGCATTTCCAGAGGATTTGCCACTGTGATTGTGCCACATTTTTCAACGTTACTTTTTCTCTCTTCTTTACGGCTTGCATTTCATTTCCTAAATCTTTCTTTTCTCATTTTTTCCCTGTGAGAAGTTAAGGTTCATATAGTGAAAGGGAAAACATTGCGCTATTGATGAATGAACCACTAGAGAAAACTGCAAAGGAGATTTTATTTCAAGGTATCTTAGGTGTCAGTACTAGATGACAGACTATGGCATCTTTTGTATTTCATTGCTCTGGAGACTACATATCACCACCCAATCTGATGAGATGGTATTTTTTTATATTTATTCTTTATCAAGGAAGATGTATGGTACCTGTGTGGATGGGCTAATAGCTCATCCTTGCTGGATATATGTAGAATTTGCCTCTCCCCTTCAGAGGAGAGTTAGTGGTGATAACAAATTATTACTGTTCAGTGGTACATTTTTGATTTCATCTGAATGTCATTGGGAGTGGAGCCAGAACTTTTAGTGGAGGCCAACACCAGAATTAAAGCAGCCAGGAGGTTCCTGTTATCTCTATTGACCACTTCCTAGCTTTTATTCACTGTTTTCTGGAAAGAGCATCCTTTGAGGATAAAACTTTCCATACTTCATGCTAGCATGAAACTAAATGTTTAGAGGGAAGTCTGAATAAAGTCATTCACATGCCTTTAGTTATGTGACTAGGAAATTATACAACAACTATTTCTGATTTTATAAGGAAAAATAAAGTCCTTGGCCTGTTTTTTTTTCTTCTTTTACCTCCATAGCTTTACCATAAAGTCAACAGTCCTTTGTGTCCCATTGAAATGTGGGCAATAGGGAATAGAAGCCTTAAAAGAAAGGTTTTAAGTCAAGGAACTCTGACTAATTGTGTGGTTGGTAAGGAGGGAAGAGGAGGATGCTTTTGGTAGCCAAGTTAATATTTGCTCTCTCCAGTTGACCATTCTGTGCAGCCCCAGGGCTCTGCATTCCATTGGAATTACAAATAAGGTTTGTCCCTTTTCTGATGCTATAGTCTCTGCTATATAAAACCCTCTGGTACATTTCCCCATTTCCTGAATTACACAGCTAGGGCTTCCACCATCTCTGTTTCCAAAAAAAGCAAGGAACTTGAACAAGCAAGGAAATCTAAGCTAAGAATATATGTCCTGTGTATAGGAGACAAAGAACTGTTTCTAAACTAAGACCCAGACTAACATAGAATCACTTTATGTGATAAATGTCTTAGTTTTCTTGCTTGGAATGGGAGTAAGGAAGGCAGAATTTTTGCTGTGAGTGAACTGTGTCTTTGGTACCATCTCCTTGTTCTCACTCCCTCATTCTGTCTCTCCAATTAGATCTGGTACTTCATAGGGACCCAGTTCCCCTTCTGCCACTCAGAAACACCCACAGGCCTGTCCTACTCAGCTCTGCCTTTCCTGGCCAGTGTGCGGGACCTGCTTTTTCCCCTGACTTCTCTTTCAGTACATGCTTGTTGAATGCTTCCTTCTGTAGGGTCCTACTCCTCAGAGAGATGTCATATAGTGTTAATTATTTTATCAGATTTTCTCCTTAGGTGCTAATTGTGCTGAGGCAGCTTAATGTGTTCCTCACTGGAGGAGTATTTGTATTACTTTAATAACATAGAAGAATTCCTTAAGTTAGAATGCCAGCAATTGAAGATCAAGGGAGTGGTGTGAAGATTTTGGGGAAGGAGAACCTTTTTAGGGTTCCTCAGATTACCTTATGGAGAAGACTTCCTCCATCCAGTGAGATGAACTAATCTCAATGATACTTTCCAATGCACACCTCTGCTTTCAAAGCAGAAACCCTCTAATGACATATTTCTTGGCTTGGCATTTGAGGATCTAGCCTACCTTTCCAACCTTAGCTCACATGACTGCTCCCATTCTTTAGATAAACAAGGCATTCAATTGATGCAGTGGGTACTGTTGATCTTAGAATGAGGAAGACCTGAATTAAAATCCTGCTTCAGATACTAGCTGTGTGATTTTGGGCAAGTCACTGAATATCTCTATGCCTCTGTAGCTATAGATAGCTGTTTAGGACAGTGGATAGAGCTGTGGGCCTGGAGTCAGAAAGATCTGAGTTTAAATCTGGCCTCAGATACTAGCTCTGCAACCTTGAAAAAGTACATTCATCTGCCTCAGTTTCCTCAATTGCAAATTCCCCAGATGGTTGTAGATATGTACCTGCTCTGTTCATATAATCTCAAAAGAGTTTGAGGGCGTTAAGAGGTTTAATGACTCACCTTGGGTCACATATTCTTAAATGCCAATGTTGGGACTTGAACCTAGGTCTTTCTGTCTCTGAAGTCAGTTCTCTAATATGCTACATTGCCTCTCGTACAATATGTACACAAGTTAATAAATACAAGGTAATTTCATAAGGGAGAGAAGATAACTGGGTGGGGTAATAGTAGTAGGTAAGAGGTGGTATCTGAGCTAAGATTTGAAAGAAGCTAGAAATAGTACGGGGCAGATGGAAGCAGGCTATGTCAAAGATGCACAGACTGGAGGTGGAAAGTTGTCTATGGGGACAGTTAGCAGTACAGTTGAGTAGATTAGTAAGTAATGGAAGAGGAATAATTTAAAATAAAACCAGAAATGTAGATGAGTTATATTGTGAAGGGTTTTTAATGCCAGACTGTGAATTTTGTATTTTATCCCCAAAACAATAGGGAGTTATTTAAGAATTTTGCCTTGAGGGTGTGTGTGAGGTATCAATTCTGTGCTTTAGGAATATCCATTTGTCAAGGAAGGACCTGGAGGTAGGGAGAACAATTAGGAAGCTATTACAATAGTGCAGATCAAGACTATGAGAGAAGGAAGGGGGACTGATGGGTAACAAGACCTGTAATCTGACTGGATACTGGATATGGTGTCTTGTATGACACCAAGACTGCAAACCTGGATGACTGAAAGTGTGATAAACCATTAACAAATATTCACACGTTTAGAAAAGGGATGGATTGAGTACAGGTAAGGGAGGTTGGCAAAAAATGAATTCCTTTTTTGTACAAGTTGAGTTTGACATGCTAGACAGAAGGAACCAGTTAGTAATATAGAACTGGAATTCAGATTAGTTCAGGTCTGAATCAATAAATCGCAGAGTTAAATGCCTTAGAGTTTCTAATTGAACCCACGGGAACTGATGAAATCACTAAGGGAGAGAGTATTTAGAGAGAAGAGAGCTCAGGTCAGAGCCTTGGTGAATTAATAACTTGCTTTGTTTTCCTGCAGTAATATACAATGCTGTTATGTGTTGAAAATTAGTAAACTATAGGAAAACCATGATAGGGAGAGCAGAGTGGGGAAAGAAATGAAAGTTTCTGAGACTGCTTCTTGACATAGGCCAAGTAGAATTTGAACCTAGGACTTTGCTATGCGCAGTTGTGTGTGTGTGTGTGTGTGTGTGTAGATATTATTGCTATGGACAATCTATGTATCCATACACATACACACATATATGCCTAGGACTTTTCTATGGGCAATACTGTATGTGTTTCTATACAGATAGATAGTGTTGCCCATAATCAAGTCCTAGGTTTAGATATATGCATACACACACACACACACACACACACACACACACACATATACACACACATACACGCTCTCTGTCTATCTATGTATCTGTCCATCCATCCATGTCTCCATCTTCCCTATCTACCTATACAATACAATATTGCCTATAGCAAAGTCCTAGGCATACATACACATATTCACACACACAGTATACACACATATACACACAGAACATACACATGTCTAGTATGTCATATATGTATGTGCACATACATGTATGTATAGACATGTTTCTGTGTATACATATATGACTGTGCATATATATGTGTTGCTATAGCTATTGGTCAAACGAAAACAAAATTATTTTAAAAACCACCTCTTCCTGAATTAACTGGCCTTTGTAAGTCTTTAGCATTTTACTGCATTCCACATTATCATGGTGGCAAAGGGCAAACACAGGGCTCTGTCTGAGGCAATCACCATTCCTCATTCCCTGATCACCAGTTTCAGACAGATCATGTATTGCCTTTCCTTTCTCCTTGTCTCCCTCTCCCTCCTGCTGATGGGGAACAGGTGCCATGCATGGCTAACTCACCTTTGTATCCTCCACAGCACCTAGCATGGCTTTCTATACATAGTAAACCTACTATTTTGTGAGGAAAACACTCAGTAAGCTAAGTTCTATAGAATCATATATCTAGAACCGAAAGGGACCTCAGAGCTAATCTGGTGCAACTCCCTCCTTTTTACTTAAGAAGAAACTGAGGTTGAGGAATGTTAAGTAATGTGTCCAAGGTGTCATGCAAGGTAGATGTATCAGAGTCAGTCAGAAGGTATTTATTAAGTGCTTGCTACATGCCAGACACTGTGCTAAGTGCTGAGGATACAAAGAAAGGCACAAATAGTCCCTGCCCTCAAGGAGATCCTGGTCTAATCGGGGAGACAACATGCAAACAATTATGTACAAGCAAGATGTATACAAGATAAACTGAAGATAATCACAGAGAGAGGGCAATAGCATTAAGGGGAATTGGGAATGGCTTCTTGTAGATGGAATTTTAGGTGGTATTTGAAAGAACTCAGAAGGCGGAAAAATGGAGAGGATTCCAAGTATAAGGACAGCCGGTAAAAAAAGGACCAAATCAGGAGATAGAATGTCTTGTTCAAGAAACAGCAATGAAGCCAGGGGAGTAAGGTGTAAGAATACTGGAAAGTAGGAGGGGGCCCATTATTTAAGGCTTTGAAAGCCTAATAGAAGATTTCATTTTTGGTCCTGGCGGTAATAGGGAGCCACTAGAGTTAATTGAATGGGGGTGGAAGCAGGAGAGTGATATGATCAGACCTACACTTTAGGAAGATCTCTTTGGTAGCTGACTGAAGGATGGATTGGAATAAGAAAAGTCTTGAGGTGGGAAGACCAACCAAAAGGCTCATGCCAGGGGTGACTTGATGAGGGCCAGCACCAGCCCGGTGGCAGTGTCAGAGGATGGAAGGGGAATTAAAGAAGAGATGGCATTTGAATCCAACTCTACTAATTCAGAGCCAGTGAGCTTTCCATTGCACGTAAGAGATCCAGCCTAGGCTTCTCCTACTGAGATGTTTCCTGGGAATTGGCTTCTTCTCTGAACTGACCCAGGGAACCTTTGCCCTTGGCCCAGTACTTCCCTCATGCTGAAATCTAAACAAAATGACTAATTTCTGGCTCCTTGCAGCTGAGCCGACTGAAGCTCAGTCTTCTGTTTGTGCTATTAACTGTGGTCCCTGAACCTCTACTTCTCCATCTCATCCCCCACCAAAGGAACTGCTGGCCTGGCTCTGATACCCAGTCTGTCCTTCACCCTTTACTCCACGTTCCACACCACAAATGGAATTGTATTTGGACATTTACGTATGTGGCAAGTCGTACTTTAGAGAAACAGCAATAATAAAATTCAGGATAGCAGAAGTGTGTCTCCTTTTCCCAGATTTTATTTAGCTCAGAATTGGAGCCTTCCAAGCTTCCCAAAATGTCCTACCTAGCATTTTCCCAAGGTCCTATTAGCACCCCAGGATTCTCCTGGGACTCAAGAACATCCTGTTTTTGGGATATGGTAGCCAAGACAGCTAATGAGACCTTAGATGGCGTAAAAAGAAGCATAGTATCAGTCAGTCAATAAACATTTATTAAGTGCCCACTACATGCCAAGCAGTGTGCTAAATTATGGGCAAAAAAGGAAAAAAAAGCAGTCCCTTGCTTTTAAGGAGTTCACCACAGTTCAACAGGGGAGACAACGTGCCAACGATTATGTACAAACAAGCTACCTACAGGATAAATTGGAGCAAATCAACAGATTAAGGAGTATCTGAAAAGGTTTTCTGTAGAAAGTGAGATTTAGCTGGTATTTAAAGGAAGCCAGGGAATCCAGGAGACATAGAGGGAGAACACTCCAGGCATGGGGGACATGCCCCCGATGGGGGAATGCCCACAGTCAAGAGATGGAGTATCTTGTTTGAGGAATAGTATGAAAGCCAATGTCTCTAGATTGAAGATTTTATGGAGGACCATAAGGTGTTAGAAGTTTGGAAAGGTAGGGGGAACAGGTTATGAAGGGCACAGCATTTTTTATTTGATCCTGGAGTCTTTAGGGAGCCACTGGAATTTATCAGTTAGGGGAGTGACATGGACAGACCTAGGCTTTAGGAAGAAAATCACTTTGGCAGCTGAATGGAGGATGGACTTGAGACAGGGAGACCAACCAGCAGGTTATTGAAATATTTCAGATGTGGGGTGATGAAGAATTGCTGTATTCTGCTTTGTTAAGACCACATCTGGTGGGCTCTGGTCCCTTTTGGGCTCCACGATTTAAGGACATTGGCAAGCACTGAAAATTATTCAGAGGATGGTGACCAGGATGGTGGCCAGCCTTGAGATCATTCCTTGCAAAGACTTATTGAAGAAACTAGGTGTTCCTTTGCCAGGCAAAACAACTTGGTAGTTGGGGTTGGAATGAGGTGCGGGAGGAGATATTTGAATGAGGAAAGTGGGGAGACATGTAGGATCTGGTTTCGCATGTTTGAAAGGCTGTCATGTGGGAAATGGGGTTACATTTGTTCTGTCTGACCTCAGAGGGCAGAGCTAGAGCCAGTGGCTGGAAGGCCAATTGAATTCAAATTAAGGGGGAAAACAAACAAAAATTTCCCAATAAGATGGCTAGCACTTACGTAACCCTTTAAAGTTTGGCAGATATTTTTCAGATATTAATTCATTTGATTCTTGCCATAACCCTGGGAGGTAGATGCTTTTATAATACCCGTTTTATAGATGAGGAAACTGAGACAGGGATTAAATTACTTGCGTAGAGTCACACAATAAGTATATGAGACAGGATTTGCATTTGGGTCTTCCTGATTCCAGGTCCAGCTCTCTATAACACTGTACCACTTTGCTGGCCAGTGATGAGATATAAAGGGTTATTTCTCACTCTGGAGGTAAAGGCTGTGTAATCACTTTCCCCCCACATTTTAGAGTTTACTTTTGATCAAGTATGAGTTGGACTAGCTGGCATCTAAGGTTCCTTCCATCTTTTCTATTCTGTGACCCCCAAAGAATGGCCTCTTTCTTTTCCTTGTCTCTTTTGGATTGGCTTAGCCAAACTCACCCTATAAAGTTCATATCTACTGTGGAACATAGCATTTGAGTTACAAGGAGACCTCCAAGGCCATCTTGTCTAACCCATACCCGAAAACAAGTTGCCATCAAGTTGTCTCTTGAATACCTTTAGTGTGGAGACAGACAGCCTCCTTAGGCAGTCCATTCTACTTTTGAATAGCTGTACTTTTTAAAAATTGACTCACCCCACCTCACCTAGGCAAGAAATTAATTGGCCATTCATGGGCCAGTCCCCTCCTTGGATAGGCTGGTGGCATCATATGAACACTATTCTTAGTGTTCATCTCAATCACTCAATCACTTTTAGTCCTACTGCAGCTCAGAACTCCAGAGCTCGAGCAGTCCACTAGGCTCAGCTCTCCAATAATGGGGATTACAGACATGTTGGAGGGGTGGGAAACCTGTGGCCTCAAGGCCACATGTGGCCCTCTAGGTCCTCAAGTAAGGCCCTTTGACTGAATCCAAACTTCATAGAACAAATCATATGCTCCAGTTATGGAAGTTAAAGAGTACTTGACTCCAAAGGTATAGAGACATGACTACAAAGAAACCCCTTTTTTATCATAAAGTATTTTTTGAATTGATTTTTTGGCAGCAGTATGTGGTAATGGAAGGATTTCTGGGTTTGGATTCAAAGAATCTAATCCTAGCTCTGTCACTGTAGGTATGATCTCTGGATCTCAGTTTGCTCATCTGTAAATTGAAGAGGTTGAACTAGATGACTTCTTAATTTTATTTCAGCTAAAAATCTGTGATCTTATGTAATAATACAGTGTGTGTTATTATCAACAGGAAAAAAACACTCCGCATATTAAAACAAGTCACTGGTTTAATTTGATTGCTTTTTGTAACTTTGAAAAAACTGATGAGGAAATAAATCTCTGATTTATTTCCCATTTAATTTTACATCATTTTGTGTTCCTATGCTTTTATTTAATTATACTTCACATTCTCTTTATCTGTCATTGCTGTTTAGTCATTTTCAATTGTATCCAACTCTTAGTAACCCCATTTGAGGTTTTCTTGGCAAAGATATTGTAGTGGTTTGCCTTTTCTTTCTCCAGCTCATTTTACAGGAACAAAACTGAGGTAAACAGGGTTAAGTGACTTGTCCAAGGTCACACAGCTATAAGCGTCTGAGACTAGATTTGAACTCAGGAAGACTTATCTTCCTGACTCTAGGCCTGGTGCTTGCCCCATCTAGCTTCTCCTTTTATCTGAATATAAGTTTTATTTCTGCCCACTAGATAGAAAGTTCCCTAAGAGCAGGAATTGACTTATTTGTCCCTCCCAGTACCTAGCATGGTTCACTCCAAACAGTCAGTACTTAACAAATGTTTGAAATAAATGCATAATGTTCTGGTTTTGAACAATTTCTTTTTTTTTAAATTTCTAAAACTCAGTGTAATACAGTGACAATGGTTTAGAGAGAATGAGAAAGAAAAGGAAATCTGGTATGATATAGGTCAAGACTTCAGGTGCCATTTTAAAAGCGACTGCTGTTCATTACTCTTAAAACGTGTTTTCTTCGTCTTCTCTCTGAGTCAGTGGTGACCTGTCTCTAGCCACAGTTCTCTGAGCTTGAGCCCCTGAGGTGCAAGGTGTTTCAGCCTTTCTGGCTGTCAGGTTGGGAGCTGCCCTAATAAAGCTAATTGGTGGTGATTCCAAAATCCAGGGCATTCTGTGATCAGGGATTTCACCTTTGAACAAGGACTTCAAAGAGATGGTCTCTACCATGCTGTGTTTGAGCTACTTACCTCAATGCGTAAAAGCATAGCCCACAGTCGGATGCTGGCTATGCCCTCTCTACCCCAGTGGCAGGAAGGTTGTTGTACATCACTCCGCCATTGAAAGCCTGTCTTTTAAAAAGGAACAGTGAGATCTGCAACTCACAGGATCTCTCGTTTTCATATGGCTTCATCAAAGGGGTTCATGAGAAACCTGCTGACAGGTCATAAATAATGGTAGCAACACACTGAAGCAACTCCAAAGTTAAATTATTTACCATCACTGGGTCTCAGGGACTCACGGAGGGCACCGCTTTGAAAAAGAAATGCACTTGTTGGCTTGCGAATTCCCTAGCTTCCCATGGGTCTCATACAGGTATGTTGTCAAACTCTGGGGATCCCTGGTCTTTGGCAGGTGATGAGAAAGAGATTCAGTATGTGACTAAACCTTTGCTTCTTTCTTGTTGCTCCAAAAAGAGCTGTCTCTCAACTGAGAAGGCGTTCTCTTTGCTCCTGAGACAGTGTTCTGTCTGTTGCCTTGACTCGTCTATACATGACTGCTTTAAATAAGGAGGCTTGCAGGGAGATGACCATTCAGAAAATAGTTATTGACTTCTTCTGTGTTCAGAGCACTTCATTGGACCCTGAGGAAGATGCAAAGTTTAGAAGTACAAGGTCTTTAGATGGTTGATGCACCTAGCATGGTACCTGGCACATAGTAGGGGTTTAATAAATACTTGTTGATAGATAAGACAGGGTAAGCCACCTAGCTGGCACAGGAGAGAAAGACTTAGAATCAAGAAATCTTGAGTTCAAATCTAGCAAAAAATGCTTATTAGGTGAGTGACCCTGGACATATCACTTAACCATTCTGTAAAATGGGTATGATCAGGGGCAGCTAAGTGGCACAGTGGATAGAGCTCTGGCCTTGGAGTCAGGAGGACCTGAGTTCAAATCCAGCTTCAGACACTTGACACTTACTAGCTGTGTGACCCTGGGCAAGTCACTTAACCCCGATTGCCCCACCAAAAAGCAAAAAAATAAAAATAAAATGGGGATGATGATAGCACCTACTTTACAGGCATGTTGTGAGGATCAAATGAGATAATATAATATGTAACACGTTTTACAAATTTAAGTGTGGTATATAAATGCCAGTTATAATTATTTATTGTTATTAATTATTACTATTATCGTTATACATGGTTTCTTTTGTTCTTAGAAGCACAGAGAGTTAAAAGACAAGCTAGAATTTTCCCACCTTTCAAGTTACTCATAACCTTATTCTTCTCTCACACCTGTTTGAAGGAGGGTGCTTTCCAGGAAATATGTGAAATATTATTTATTTACCTAGGATATCTCAAGGTGGGGGGTGGGGAGGGAAAAAGCAGTTTTTAGCACCATTTTTTTTGTGAAGGTGAAGTACAAAGCAAGAATTAAGTGCCAAGGTTTGTCAAGAGATAAGTGCTTCCTTGGTGTGCTTACAAATTTGCCAGTTTCCAGTTACCCCTCCAGTATTTTGAGTGTCCATGTGACTACGGATACAGGGGGAGAGTTCTAAGAAGCTACCAAATGTAGTGTTTTTGATGTGAAGTCTGAAACTGATTGATGGTATCCACGTACTCAAATGCCCAGGGAGAGCTCTCTCATCTTTTCTGTCCTTCCATGGCCAAACAGATCCCTTTCAAAGAAGTAATTATAAAGGTTTTTGATTGAGAGAGGTTCTTGTGATGTATATCCCAGCTCTGTCCTTTAGAGACGTGGGATTCTCTCCCTGATCTCTTCATTTAGATAATAATTTATTACAGGGGGGTGGGGAGAAGAGGCATTAAAATTCCCGGCACAATCTTCTGATTGCTTTTAAGACTCACCCCCCTTCACCAAATAGATCTGGCAACCCAACTTTGCCTCAAGAAATCCATGCAAAGGATAAACTCCAAAGGATTCATAGTATCTTTGAGACCAGCATACTGATTCTTACACAAGTCTTAATGCCAAGTTAGAGAGGTTAGATGACTGGAGCCCCTCCCCTACTTTACCTCACCACCAGTAAGGAATTCTCACATGCCGCATTGGCAGACCCAGGGGTAGGAATAAAGGACTTGTGGAAGCAAGTGGACCTAAATAATGAATCACTGTAGTGCCTTGAGACTTATGGATATGAATGTGGGTAGAAAAAGAAATGTGAGAGAAAGAAGGAGGGAGGGAGGGGGAGAGAGGGGGGAGAAAGAGAGAGAGAGAGAGAACACTAGCTAGAGCCTTTCAGAAAATCATTCTTTTATTTTTAGCCCTGTAATAAATCATAACAGTTAGGTGGGCCCAGGTAGTAATAAGGTAAATCTAGATAGTGTGGGCCCTTAAATTACTAGTGTGGAAATTGAAATGGAAATGCCAGGGGGTGGGGTGGGATGAATTACTCACAAGGAGAGGCAATTTGAAGGGAGTGTTTATTTCACTACCTGGTCTAAAGAAGAAAGAAAAGCACAAGGTGGGTTCCTGATTCTTTGTGGAAACCTAAAAATTAACCTGATGACTCATTTTCTAATTCCCAAGCCAGAGCAAAGAAGTTGATTCAATTCAATAATTATTTATTAAATGCCTACTTAGTCGTTTATTAAATTCACTAGGTCTTGGGATAAAAAGTAACACAGTCCTTGCCATCAAGGGACTCCCAATTATCTATTGAGAGAAAAAACACAGGTATACAAGTGTATGTTGCAATGTGAACTGTGATGATGACCAAGGAGATATCTAGACAAAAAAACAAAATTGAGTAGGGAGGAGGGAGTCCTATGCAGCTGGGGGAGAGGGGAAAGAAGGATCTGGGAGGACTTGGCACCTGAGTTGGACCTTGAAGAAAGAGAAAGAGCTCACCAGGTAGGAATGTAGAGAGAATGCATGCAGATATGGGGCACAGATGACCTGCATAAAGATATGGAGGTGGAACTAAACTAGATAAGATGGGGAAATGAGTGGAGTTCATTTTGTCCAGAGCCATTTTAAAGGGACTTAGATGCAAAGCTAAGGAATTTTTTTTTTATCTTGTCCTCTGTAGGCACTGAGGAGCCACTTTGAAGGCTTTTGAGCAGTCTGACTTTGTCAGAACTGAACATTAGAAATGAATTTGGCTAGCTGTATGAATGATTGTTGGCATATGAGGGGAAAATAGATGGCAGAGAACTGGAAAGGACTTAGTGATTATCTAGTACATATGTGTCAAACCTGTTATAACTTGTAGGTTGAATGTAGCCTGCAGCAACTCCTGAGTGTGGCCTCAACCAGATTAAAACCTAATTTGGAAATGCTTAATAAAATAAATAAAAATACAATAGAACGTAGATAATGTTAATATGTGGTTTTCTAAGTCCATATGTGACTTGTAGAGTTTAGGGGCCTCCATTCATATTTGAGTTTGACACCACTAATCTAGTCTAATCTCTTCATTTTACAGTTGAGAAAGCTGAAACCCAGAGAAGTTAAGTTACTTGCCCACAGTCACACAGACCTCAAGTGGCAGAGCTGATAACCCACACCCAGGTTCTCTGAATCCAAATTCACTACTCTTCACTGTGTTATGCTGTTTTATCTAGCTAGCAGGCTTTTATGGTAGTGCAGTTAAGAGATAATAAGGATCTGGACCAGGGTAGTAGCAGTATAAATGGGGGGAGTAAAGGATAAAATCAAGAGGCATGGACAAGTGAGCAGCTAGATGGCACAGAGGATAGAGTGCAGGGCCTGGAGGTGGAAAGACTCATCTTTATGAGTTCAAATTTGGCCTCAGACACTTACTAGCTGTGTGACCCTAGGCAAGTCACTTAACCCTGTTTGCCTCAGTTTCCTTATCTGTAAAATAAGCCAAAGAAGGAAATGGCAAACCACTCCAGTATCTTTGCCAAGGAAAACCCCAAATGGGGTCATGAGGAGTCAGGCATGACTGAAAAACAATTGAACAAAGACAGATTGCTGTTGTTTGTCCTTTGTTCTTGAAGAGGACCATGACATCAGGGAGATGATGCCATGACATGCAAGTGAATTGGGTTTAAGTGAGGAAGGGCTGTGCAAAGTCACCAGCCTCACTTTTTCTTCTAGAGCCATTTGGGTCCAGTGACCAGATATAGATCAGGATGACTGGAGATGGCCCTGAGATGCAGTGGGAGACCTTGGCCTTTTTAGGCTAAGGTCTTTAGCAGTCAGTTTGACTTCCTATTCAGTGATTAAGACTAGGTAAGAAATGAGGCAGAAAATGGCCTCTTTGCCTAGTAAAAAAACAAATCAATCTGGGAGGGAAGGACCCTCAGGGTTTCTGGCCAAGACAGAAACAATTGCTATTTACATTCATTCTGAGCCAAATTAGGGCCCAAACAATGGCCAAGTGGGGCTTGGCCTGGGATGTATTGTTGGCTAACCAATGAGAGCCAGAATGATTTGGGTTTAAGGTAGGTCCTTAAGAAAAAATTGTTTCAGTGATCAAAATTTATATTCCTTTGGGCAGAGCACATGCAGGTAAGGGTATGATACCCTATGTGGACAGAGGGAATGGAAAGAAAGGAAGAAAGAAAGAAAAGAAGAAAGAAAGAGTTAGCTGTGTTGCCCAACTGGCCAGTTCCAGTTGGGTCCCCAGTGAGGCAGTTCCTATTTTTTATTCACAGAGATTGTTTGTCCTTCATTCTTGAAGAGAACCATGACAGCAGAATGAACAGGATATGGCAACTGATGAGATGTAAGTGGTGAGGAAGAGGGAAGAGCAAAAGAAGACTTTGAGGTCTCCACCCTGGATGATTAGAAATTTAATTACCATAAATAGGCAAATAGGAAGATGGGGAAGATTTGGGGGGTAAGATTATCAGTTTGTGGTGCAAGATATATGTGTAGGTGGGAGGTGTCTAGCTACCTGTAGGATATGTAAGACTGGAGCTCAGGGTAAAGATTGAAGCTGGATACATAGAGGTAGTCACTAAAACCATAAGAATAGATTAAATAGCCAATAATAAAAATAGTAATAATCACTAACATTTATACTGTGTTTTAAAGGTTTTTTTAAATTAATTTATTTTTTAGTTTTCAACAATCACTTCTTGAAGAGGACCATGACATCAGGGAGATGATGCCATGACATGCAAGTGAATTGGATTTAAGTGAGGAAGGGCTGTGCAAAGTCACCAGCCTCACTTTTTCTTCTTACAACTTGAGTTATAAGTTTTCTCCCCTTTCCTCCCCATCTCCCTCCCCAAGACAACATGCAATCTGATATAAGCTCTACATATACATTCATGTTAAACATATTTTCATGTTAGTCATGTTGTAAAGAAGAATTGGTACCAATAGGAGGAACCACAAGAAAGAAGAAAAGAAAAAAAGAAAAAAAGAGCAAGTAGTATGCTTCGATCTGCATTCAAACTGCATAGTTGTTTCTCTGGATGAGTCTCCATTATGTGACTTTTTGGAGACGTCTTAGATCCTTGCATTGCTGAGAAGAGCTAAGTCTATCAAAGTTAGTCATTGCACACCGTGACTTACTTCGTACAACATTCTCTTGGTTCTGCTCACTTCACTTTGCATTAGTTCATGTAAGTCTTTCCAGGTTTTTCTGAAGTCCACTTGCTCATCATGTCTTATAGCACAATAGTATTCCATTACATTCATATACCACAACTTATTCAGTCATTTCCCAATTAATGGACATCCCCTCAATTTCCAATTCTTTGCCACCACAGAAAGAGCTATTATAAATATTTTTGTACATGAGTCCTTGCTTTAAAGGTGTATGAATCATGTCATGAATATTATCTCATTAGAGGAGCTATTAAAATCCCATTTTCAGAAGAGGAAACTGAGGCAGACAGAGGTTAAGTAACTTGTTCAAGGTCATATAACTAGTAAGTATCCTAAAGTGTATGAGGCCAGATTTGAACTTGGGTCTTCCTGACTCCAGGTCCAGTGCTCTATCCACTGCACCACCTAACTGACCAAGGGACAAAAAGTAGAGAGAAAAGGGAAAAGGGTGAAATACGGTGTCTTGGGAGCTACACACACTTTCAAAAGGAGAGAAGAAGAATATGAAACAATAAAGGAGTTAGGAGGAGTGTTCATGAATGTTTGGAGTGGAGGTAATGGGTGGTAGTGGTGTTGAAACCAAGGGAGGGGGCTCAACAATATAAAATGCTGGATGAAAACTGCCTCTGCATATAGCTGTGACGTCTTGGGTGAATTTGATGAAATAAGTTTTAGTAGAATGGTGGGGATAGAAGCCAGGTTACAAGGTACTAATAATCTCATATTTTAGCAGGGGTAGTAAATTATTTATGTTTCCTGAATTTATGGGCTCAGGGAGAAAATGGGTTAGAGGCTTCTTCAAGAATTCTAGGACTCTTTGGGAACAAAATTGAATAGATAAGACAGAAGCATGCTAGGGGAGATAATGTCAGCTTACTGTCTTGGTAAACCAGGAAGCCAAGAATTAATAGATCTGAATGCTGGTTTTCTGAGCTTGAGCTCTTCCAGTAAGTGGGATATGTAGTTAAACACACACACACACACACACACACACACACACACACACACACACACAAAACACAGTATATGGATAGGATGTCTTAGCCACAGGATTATATGTTGGCCATAGGTGAAATAGTTGTATCTGTATGTGGGGTAAAACAGGCTTCCTGACATGAATTTACTGAACAGCCAGATACAAATCACCAGATAACCAGGCCAATGAAAAACTTTGTTTCCAGTCACATAATTGTGAGCCTATATAGAGGATTAAGATTGCAATCCCAGAGGTATGGATGGGCTTCTTCTCTACAGAAAATATTTTGAGGAAGATGAACTTGTATATCCTTTTACCAGAAGGGAACTGGCCCCATAATTCATATGATCAGGCCTTGATTTTCATATTGTTGCCTCTCCTTTGCATGGTATTTGTTTGGAGAGAAGCGAATCATGGTGTGCTTTGAAATAGCAACCTTTTTCTCCTAGAAGATTAAGGTATGGTTCATTGCCTTGTATATGACTCCAATATTTCAGCCGTGGCAGTCTTGGAGTAATTTTACTACCCACTTATACAGGTATGGTTAATTAAACCCATATAATGACTTCATGCTTATAGGAGGTGTAGATTAAAGGAGAAACATGAAGGCTGATGGGTTTTCTTCCAACCTAGAAAGAAGTAAAAATGAGAAGTCATGCACATGACATCCTTTTTTTCCAGAGTGAGAGAAATTTCAATCTCTTCCACTATTCTAAACTATATACCTCACTGCAGTAGTGCTAATTAATCATGAAGATTGTTGGTTGTTTGTTTTTATTGTCATGACAGCAGTGTAGTAAAAGGCTGTTCCAAAAGAATTAAACAGGCAGAATGCAAACATGAGCTATGATTGATGGTGATTAAGATAGATGTCAAGAAAGGGACACTTAATGTCTTTGGAAATATGAGACATGATAAAAGTGGCACTTCTAAGATGTCTGCAGTTAAAAAAAATACAACAAACCCGCCATACCACCATGACAAAGCCTCACTGGACTGTATACTTTCTCTCTCTGCTTTTTGGCAGTAGTGTACAAGTGGAAGATCATAAAACATAAATGGCCATATTAAAAAGGAATGGAGGATACTTAGATGGAAATGGTGTGGGACTATAGGAAGTGTTTATTAGGTCTTGGATCATTTTATAGTCTGGTGACAATGACATTATATCTGATATTAAGTGAAACACTTTGACTAAGCAGTTAAAGATTAAGACTTTGGTGATATACTGAGTAGAATTTAAGCTGGCTTTTTCACTTCACTTTGCCTATATCATGTACAACTTTATTACAATGTCATCCTTTCTTTTCTGTTTAATGTGCAAAGTCCAGGCTGGGCATTCAAGGAGGGTGGAGCCAACATGCAGAGAAAAGACAGGAACTTGCATGAGCTTTCCTAAATTTCCCTCCAAACAACATTAAAATATTGTCTCAAAATAAATTCTGGAGTGGCAGAAGCAACAAAAGGATGAGGTGAAACAATTTGCCAGCCCAAAACAACTTAGAAGGTTGGTAGGAAAAGTCTGTCTCACTAAGGTGAGAGTGGAGCACAGTCCAGCCCAGGCCAGACCAGCACAGGCAATGCTCCAGCAAACCAGCAGCAGGCCATGGGGATGACTGAATTTGGGGTGGCTTCTAGAGCTCTTAGCCCTCAGATTGTAAGGGGGCTGGACCACTAGTCAGAAGGAGATTAAAGGATTAAAGGATCCTTTGCTGGAACTGGTAGCAGGATTCTGTTGCATTGCCCATATGTGGTTCTAGGTTGCAGTCTCAGGGTGAGGAGGATTGGCACTCTGAAGACAATTTCAGGATGGAAAAGAGTGCTTGTGGTCACTCACAGACCAGAAGAGCAAGGACCACACCTTTCCTTAGATCACACCACCTTGGAAGAACTGAAAACTTACAGAACCCTAGAACTAGCTCTAAAAACATCATCACAAAAATCCTGAAGCTTGGGGACAGTGCCCCCTCCACCTCAGGAGCAGAGTCCAACTTTAACATAAAGTTAAAAGTCAAGAAATAGGCTGGAAAAATGGGCAAGTAACAACAACAAAAAAATAACCTGATTATAGAGGGTTACTATAGTGATAGGGGAAATCAAAACATAAATTCGGAAGAAGACAACAAAATTAAAGCAGCTCCATGCAAAGCCTCAAAGAAAAATGTGAATTGGTCTCAGGCCCTGGGAGAGCTCAAAAA
Source organism: Vombatus ursinus (assembly GCF_900497805.2). Classification (NCBI taxonomy): domain Eukaryota; kingdom Metazoa; phylum Chordata; class Mammalia; order Diprotodontia; family Vombatidae; genus Vombatus; species Vombatus ursinus. Next base: position 16,800,927 of record NW_020954559.1, on the reverse strand, counting down.
AGATTTTTAAAAATCAAATAAGAGAGGTAGGGGAAAATTGGGGAAAGAAGTGAGATTGATGCAAGAAAATCATGGGAAAAGAGTCAACAGCTTGGCAAAGAGGCACAAAAAATACCGAAGAAATAATATCTTAAGAAAACAGAATAAGCCAAATGGTAAAAAGAGGAACAAAAATCCACTGAAGAGAACTCCTTAAAAAGCAGAATTTGTCAAGTGGAGAAAATGTACGAAAAGTCATTGAAGAAAATAATTCCTTAAAAATTAGAATGGGGGGCAGCTAGGTGGCACAGTGGATAGAGCACTGGACCTGGAGTCAGGAGGATCTGAGTTCAAATCTGGTCTCAGGCACATGATACTTACTAGCTATGTTACCTTAGGCAAGTCATTTAACCCCTATTGCCTCACCAAAAAAATAGAATTGGACAAGTGGAAGCTAATGACTCCATAAGACATCAAGAGATGATAAAATAAATTCAAAAGAATGAAAAAAAATAGAAGAAAATGTGAAATCTCACATTAGAAAAAAAATGACCTGGAAAATATATTGAGGAGAGATAATTTAACAATTAAAGCCATGATAAGAATAAAAAGAAACTCATATGTCATATTTCAAGAAATTAGCAAGGAAAATTGCCCCATATCCTAGAATCAGAGAGCAAAATAGAAATTGAAATCTCCTGAAAGAGAGCTCAAAATGAAAACTTCCAGGAATATTGTAGCTAAATTCCAGAGCTCCCAGGTCAAGGAGAAAATATTGCAAGCAGCCGAGAAGAAACAATTAAAATATCATGGAACCACTCTCAGGATAACATAAGATTTAGCAGTTTCTACATTAAAGAATCAGAGGGCTTGGAATATGATATTCCAGAGGGCAAAGGAGCTAGGGATTTCAACCAAGTATCACCTACCCAGCAAAACTGAGTATAATCCTCAAGGGAAAAAATGGATATTCAATGAAACAGCAGAATCTTTGGCTACCGTGGCTTGTTGGTTGGTTATTGTTTAATGCTGTAGATAAGAGTGCCCTGCCTGAAGTCAGAAAGACTCATCTTCCCAAGTTAAAATCTGGCCTCAGACACTTACTAGCTGTGTGACCCTGGGCAAGTCACTTAACTCTATTTTCCTCAGTTTCCTCATCTGTCAAATGAGCTGGAGAAGAAAATAGCAAACCACTCCAGTATCTTTTCAAGAAAACCCCAAATAGGGTCATGAAGAGTCAGATATGACTGAAAAATGACTGAACAAAAACAATTAATATTGAGAGTCCTAATAAATTATACAAGGACACAATAGCTTGAAAAGTATGAGTGGCAGATGGATGAGTGAGATGCTAATAATAATTTCTAGGCTAGTAATTTTTCCAGTATGATATTTTAGTGGAAAGAAAAGGGCAAAACAAAATCAGTCAGTTGCACAAAGTATTAATATGACACTTCCCTCACTCTACTCAACCACTAGATCTCTGTTGGGTCATCCTTCTCAATCTGCTTAGCATTGTTTGTTTACCTTCCTCCTATCACCACAATTCAGGATTTTATTAACTGCCATGTTTATCATTAAGTAGCCTACTCATAAATGGTGTATTCAAAGATGCTTCAGTCTTCTGACTCTAGACTGGTTCATCTATAAAAGCCTTCAGTTTCCTTTGTCGTCCTGGATAGGAAACAATGTTATACATATCTGCTAGGCTTTGAAATCCAGCCCACATTTCTGGGCAGGGTTAGTGTCTTTTGGGGCTCACCTGCCACTTCAACTCTTGTAGACCAGAACCAGACCAACTGAGACCTGGGGGTGGTGGTGATGAGATGAGTTGGGCATACTATTAATCACCCTCCTGGTTAGAAACAACTTAGAGCAAGACTCTGCCTTTGTTCCTTGCTATACTTTCCTACACTTGCTGCTTCCAATCTGTTCTCTGTTAAATTCACGTACCATGATGCAATATTTCTTTCTAAAGCCTCACTTTCATCATATCACCCTTCTGCATTGGAAATCTTCATTAGCTCCCCATTACCTGCAAGATAAAGTCCAAACTTCTTACCCTGATGATCTTGACGCTTAGGTGTTAGTGCTCATCACTCACCTCCTGAATCCTCTTCTCTAGCAACCTAGTTTAATCAGCATCCTTGAATATACCTTACTTTCATGCCTTCATGCTTTTGCTACTAGTATTCCACTCACTTAAAATAGCCTTCTTCCCACTTCTTTAAAATCTTGCCAATTCTGAAAGACTCAACGCAAATGCCACTTCTTAACTAAAACTTTTGTTTCCCTGACTGTGCTGCCAGAAAAGCCTTCTTTCTCCTCTAAACTCCTGTAGTGGTCACCTCTACAATTCAGCTGTTTATGCCTTCTCTTGTTGTCTTCCATTGTTACTTAAGTTTGCAATTGAAGTTTAATTGTTCTGCTAGCAACCTTTGGGAGTCAAGACAAACTGCTTGAGGGCAGGAACTACACATTCTGCAACTTTACATCCTCCATAGCTATTAAGATGCTTCCTTATTCATAGAAGATGCTTGAAAATTCAATGATTTGATTTGGGAAGAGGGACCTTTGGAAAAGATGGCCTTCATGAAGTTGTGGCATTGGGAATGGTTGGCCAATTAGATGTTAGGCTGAGCAAAAGAAATAAGATTCTGTTGTCAGGAATTCTTAACCAGCAGATGTTGGTGGTGTGTGATGTGTGGGGAAAAAATCGACCTCTATTTCATTTTAATTGGTTTTATGCATTTAAAGACATTATGAAAAGGGGTCCATAGGCTTCACCAGACTGCCAAAGGCTTCCATGTCAAAAAAGGTTAAGAATCCTTTTTCTGTGTAGTTTTAGGGTGGGGGTCCTTGAATGTAGTGGTCGAGAAGCTCAGAGTACATGGAACATTTGAAGAGGTTTCTAGAAAGGAAGAGGATTTGAAGATTGGTGTGTATGATAGTTTGAAGAAGAACTGTGCTTCACTCAGAATAGGCAGTCAGAAATATGTTTTGTTAGCCTAGACCAGAAACGAATTGGACTAAGGATTATACAATTCTTATAATGGAATAGAGCTGGAAGATCCTAAGAGTGATTTAAGCTCCTTTTCTGATTTATTCTTGTAGCTCCCCAGGGGCTTAGCACACATCATAGGCACTTAATAAATGTTTAAATGAATGAATGTTGTGAAGGAAAAAGTGAAAGCCTTTAGCCAAATCCTTAATTGAAACAGTGGAGAAGTGAGAAGTTAAATTCTGCTTTCAGAAGAATAGAACAGCATCTTTTTCTGGGATTGGGAGGGGTCAGTTTGTTTATGTAAGCATTGTATATTGGGGGGAAGCTGAATGTGGCTCTGGAGACAGTTGAGGCATTTCTACTTGTACTTCAGGCACCAGGGGAGAAGAATAACACCTGCTTTATAGACATTCTCTATTATTATAGTAGAAATATGTCTGTTATCTTGCATACAAAGTGGAAAAACAAGGACCAACTCCCTCATAGGGGCATATGTGCCTTTTGCCATTTTAGAAAGGAAATAAAGACATTTCTTTTCAAATTACATTTATTAGTTGTTAACCATATGTAAGGGGCACTTTGGTAATTTGCTCTTCAGGAGTCATAGCAAATGAACAATATCTCCTGGGTCTATTAGATTTGTCACATGACCAATTGTGACTCCCTTCTCTGATGATAACGGTGGTGATGATGATTTCTCCTGGTTGTATAATGCTTTTCTCTTTACATAGTACCTAACAACACTGTCAAATAGAGAGGGGCATTGCATGTACTTAAAGGATGCAAACATATTAATGTCCTGGATTGGGTGTGTGGTATTTTATCTGATTGGGGGAAAGATCATAAGGCTGTGCAAAGGAGAGAGACAGAGAGAGACAGAGAGAGAGAATGAGAGAGAATATGGTACACGGGTGTTCATTAGCAAGAAAGACTGTGGAGAAGCAGGAAGGGAGAGCTGAACTTGACAGAGGGTTAAACTAAGATTTTATTAATAGAGTCATCATACTGCTGCCCAAAGGCTCTTTTTGGCCTATCACAAGAGGTTAATGCCTTGGTAATATTGTTATAATGCTGGCATCTTTCTCATTACTGTTACAGTTGTATTTTTTTTTCCATTACAAAGTCTTATTGCGAGAAAGAGTACCATTAAGATTCTGCATTTAGATATCTGGCGCTTGAAAGTCTGGAGGAGAATCATTTGGTTAATTGGTTTTGTAAATGGTAGAGATGAATGTTTACAGGTGAACATAATTCAAAAGCCCCAGTAAAGGACTGCTGACGTGCAAATTCTCCTATAACGAAAATAAGATGTCTCTAGTGTTACAACAGAAATATGGGTGAATTGATAATCTTCCAAGTCCTTTTCTTCCATTCACGCTATCATGCCACAGTTTACTCATATTGGTTCAATTCAACCAGCATTTGGTAAGTGCCTACAATTAGTATCAGACCCTGTGCTAGGTACTGGGGATATGGAGACACAAATTAAATTTTTTAAAAAACCTATCTCTCACTCACTCACTCAATCACACACACACACACACACAGATTGAGAAAGAAGGGGGCAGCTAGGTAGTGCAGTGGATAGAGCAATGGCCCTGGATTCAGGAGGACCTGAGTTCAAATCCGGCCTCAGACACATAGCACTTACTAGCTGTGTGACCCTGGACAAGTCACTTAACCCCAGTTGCCTCACCAAAAACCAAAAACAGATTGGGAAAGAAGTAAAGAAGTAGTGAGTGATCACTGGCAGCACGAGATAAAATGTTTTTTGAAGAAAGTTTGTGTTTTTGCTCTTTCCCCACCCTTCATAGCTTCTACATCCTATAAAAGCACTCTCTCATCCAAATAAACAAACAAAAGACCCCACACCCACATCTGAGTTTTGCCTTTCTTTGAATCCCCACAACTTAGCACTGTTCCTGGCAGCTAGTAAACATTTAATAAGTGCTTATTGATTGATTAATTCTCTTCCTCATAATTATTAGCAGGGGGAAAAGAAAAAGGATTTAAATAAATAAGCCATGTAAGGTAGAAGAAGATATTTATTCTCTTGCCATGGAGTTGAAAATGGGTAAGATTGGATCTTCTTCTCTGGGCTTACAGAATCGGGTTCCTTGGTTGGGAGTTGAATCTTCATTGGCCTAGCAATAACAAAAGCTGACAAATAGAAGCTCCTTTCTCTTGGAGTGAAGTTTCATGATGAAGAAACCTTCAATAAGGGCAACAGCTGTGATTTATTCCTCCATATTTGATCAGAAAGTACAGAGAGTCACATCACTGAGAGAATGTCATGATGTTTTTCTCTAGGCTTGTTCTCTCTACCTTCATCAGGATTGTCCCTCCCAGTTTTTATTAAGTGAGATAAACCCGGCAGGAATGGAAAGATGGAAAATCTATCCGTGGGTGGTTTTGCTGCCTGTCCCTTTTCATTCACTCCCCACCCCTATGTGTTTTACCATGTATCCTAGTGTACTTATTTTGGTATGTATATTTATATATGATGTGGCATTATGATAGAACAGTTGTGTAATCTTCCCCGTGGTGATGCCACACTGACTGCTTTGTTGTAGACTCACATTTAATATATGAACTAGCTTATTGTGAAAGTTCAGACGCTGTCTGGGAGTGAGAGCAGCTAGGGGAAAAAAATGACAAATGTCCCAGAAGGTAGGGAAAAGAGCTAAAGTTGGCTAGCCCAGCATTCTTTGAAACACTAGGAAATTTCTTTTTAAGCCTAATGTGGCAAGAACAGCTTACCAAGAATATTCCACTCCTGACCAAGATGACTGCCTTTCCTGCTGCTTCCCACACTTAGCTCAGGTCTGACCACGTTGAGTGAAGTCCAGCCTGAAAGGAGAGAACAGACGCCCCAGAGAAGTGAGTGCTTGTGGACTGCCCTCCTTCCCGCCTTGGGGTGGGGTGGCCTCTCTGGCACATTGCAGAGACCTCGGGACATAACTGAAATATTAGTGATTCTGTCTGGGCAGCTCAAACCACTTAATTTCCTTTCTACTTCAGCCATAACCCAGAAGGTACAGTTTCATTATAATGGTTCATGTGACAGTATGCGAGGTATATGCAGTTGATAGGAAGAAATTTACTGTGTCAAAGGCTATGTCTACACCACTCAGGTAAACACTTTGGCTCCCCATTATCCAGATTGACTAATCAGGAGATAGACTCGCGTGAGTCTTAGAGTTTGTAACTGGAAGGAACAGAGTTCAAACACCTTTGTTTTACAGTTACAGAAACGGAAACCTAAAGCAATTAAGTGGTTTGCCCCAAATCGCATTGGTAATGCTAGAGGCAGTATTAGAACACAGCTCTTTTACTCCAAATCGGAAGCATTTCACACTATTCTAGCCACTTCAGTTCTGTTATCACTTTTTTCATTCGTTTTTCTTGTTGATCATGGACTTAGGAAAATGACATCATTGAGGTATAGCATGTTCTAGTGGAAAGAAATATGAGAAAGAATGCTGGTTCTACCATTGTTACCTGTTAATTGTCAGGTTAATCTTCCTGGGTGCTCAGCATTCTCTATGATTCAGTGACACTGGCCTCCTTGCTGGTCCCTGCATCAAGACTCCAACCTGACACATGCATTTTCACTAGTAATCTCCCATACCTACAATACTCTGCTTTCTTGTCTCCAAGTCCTGGCTTCCCTGGTCTTCTTTAAATCTCAGCTAAAATTCCACCTCCTGTAAGAGGCCTTTCTAAGCCCCTTTAATGCTGGGCACTTCTTTCTGAGATTACCTCCAGTTCATTTGTATATATCTTGTTTGCATATGGTGGTTTGCATGGTATCTCCCCTCATTAGACTAGGAGCTGCTTGAAGGAAGGAAATGTTTTTGTTTTTTTTTTTAAACTTTCTTTGTATCCTCTCCCCTTAGCATAGTGCCTGGTACATAGTAAGTACTTAAAAAATACTTGCTGGCTTAGATTCCTAAGGAGGGATTAGCTGACTTTAAAAGTCCTGTCCATTTGGTTGTTTTAAATGTCAATATGTATTCTGATTCATTTGTATAAGCTTTAAAGAAAGAGGAAACAAATAATTAAGCAGATTTTTGTATGTAGAAAGTATTGCTGAAGGGTTTCTATTACTTTCTTCTTCAATAGTTCCCAGTCATTGAATATCTCTTGGTATTCTTGAAACATAACTTAAGTGTCAGAAAACTATTGACCTTTAGTAATGTGAGTCCAGATATTCTCTGAGGATATTAATATTCCCTTGAATCTTAACTAAGCCCCAATAATTTTTTTTTGCCCATTCTCTAGAAATCAGAATATCAGGGTATCTGCAAAGGGACCAGAGGATTTTAGAACCAGATCTGGAAGGGACCTCAGATAATTTAGTTCAACTCCTTCATTTTACAGATGGAGAAACTGAGTTGTGTTCTTTTCCACTTGCCTACATTTTTAGTCCTATCCAGGATGTTTTGCTGCACAGGCCAACTGGAAGTCACCACCTCTGTCTCTTACAATGAACCTTACCATTTACCCATCCTTGAAGTCTTGTAGTCCTCTGGGCCTTATTATCTGCGAAGCAGTCTCTGGCAGGCACTGTCTTCTGATCTACTGATACAATCTAAGGATCCTTGGGCCTAACCTTCTGCCATACCACTGACTCTTTAGGATTTCTGAGCTTTTCCATCTATCCTGAAGCTGCACTTTGTTTTATGTGCTATCTCTCCCCTTCAGAGTGTTAGCTTTTTTGGGGAAAAATAAGCATTTATTAAGCACCTACTTTTGTCAGCACTGTACTGAATGCTTTACAAAATTATCTTATTTGATCCTCCCAGTTGTGGGAGGTAGATGCTATTATTATCCTCATTTTACAGAGGGGAAAATCAAGGCAGAAACCAGGGTACAGGTTAAGTGACTTGCCTGGGTAATTGCCCTCAGAGGTGAGATTTGAACTCCAGTCTTCTGCTTTCAGAGACAGTTCTCTTCACTTTGCCTTCTCACTAAAAGGTTAGGACCCCCTACTTTAGGCAGGGAGAACTCTGTTTCTACACACCATAATCCTTACCTAATTTTGTTCTGTAGTTTTGAGCTAACATCTTTTTTGGTTGTTTTAAATATCCATATGTATTCTGATTCATTTGTATAAGCTTTAAAGGAAGAGGAACAAATAATTAAGCAGATATTTGTATATGGAAAGTATTGCTGAAGGGTACATGAAGTGAGGGCAGAAACCCCAGTGTGGAGCCGTGGAGGGAAGCTTTAGCTTAAATTGACTGAGGTGCCTTTTGGCTTTGAGAGAGACTGATTCTTAGCCTCTCCCTCTTCACCTAACCTTTTCTAAGCACCCAAAGGCATGGAATCAGCACCTAGCACCAATTCCCTGAATCATCTGTTTCTCTGGATAGCTACAACTGTTATATTGTCATCAGAGTCTCTCTACTTTTATTTTTGTGATTTTATTTATCATTTCTTCCCACATAGTGAGTTCCAATCCCATGGGTATTTGATGCCATGTAGAACAGAGAGTTGTTAGGCCAGGGTCTCTGACTAATGGAACCCCAGAGAGTTAAATAAAACACCTCAGTAAGGAATGGAGATTGTATGAGGTTACAAAGTAGGAGCAAAGGTCAGCATAGAGATTCCTTTGTTGTTGTTGAGCTGTCCAGGCAGAAGGGTGAGAGGCTAATATAAGCTCGGGGAGCTCACATCTTCTCTCAGAACACAAGTGAAAATGGACTTGGTTGTTTCACTGACTGCCCTATTGGTACTAAAGAAATACCACAGACCTGGGAAGTGCAGACGATTCTGTTATTGGAATTGATTTACATTGGCAGAACTGTTAGGGAAAATGTACAAAGGACCTGCAAACACTTGGAATTTGACACAGTCACTTGTTCTTTTGATTTTATGAGTACTAAAATAATTTCATATCGATTCTTCTCAGGCAGGCAGCTTGGTATAGTGAAAGGAACACTGGTTAAGAGTAAAAAAACCTGGGTTCAAAACCTGTCTCATTCACTACAGATAGTTTTCTTGATCTCTTCTCAAGTCTCCACTTTTCTCCCCATCTCAACTGAGGAACTCTGCTCTTATTTTGCTGGAAAAAATAAAAACAAAAACAAAAAACAACAAGGCTATTTTCTCTGAGTTGCCTGTTTTCCTCTTCTCCTCATATCAGAACCCCTTGACATCATCCCCCACTGTTGCCTTGCTTCAGTTGTTTTTGTCATATCCTCAGCACCTAATATGGTGCCTGGAAGATAGTAGGCACTTAATGGATGCTTGGTTGATTGATTGAGACAGTCCCTTCCTTTAAGGAAATTATATTTTAAAAGGTAGAGATATTTTATAGGGCAGTTGTGACAAGAGAAGGATGTTTTGGTCTGAGGAGTCACTGGGATGGTATGTAAAGCCATGGGTGAATCAATGACAGACCTTTCATTTGCACTTCTCAAACATCCTGATATTTTGGTTACTTGTTTACGTAAAGACATGTTTCCCTTGCCCTTATTAAATTGAAGTCCCTTGAGAGTAGGCATCTGAGTCATATGTATCTTTACAGTGCCTTCTAAGAGTACAAAACGAAGCCCTTCAAACCTGTGGCAACTTCCCCTTTTGCCTTTGTGTTACCCTCCTGGGATGAATTAGGAGTTCTAAGAACTCTAGCTTTAGACTTGTCCTTTGTAAGCATTGGCCATGCTCTCCCATATACTTCCTTGTACTTATATCACTGTTGCTGCTTCGTTTCCCCACTTCTTGCTGCGTAATGGAGAAAAGGAAAAATAAATTGATGGAGTGAGTCATTTCCCAGTTCACTTTTCTAAATCAAAAGAAGGTAGTTCCTTTGACAAGAGGCTGTCTTTTGATTGGTTCTCGGTAAATAATCACCTTCAAGACAATGCCAGTTACTGTGGAGCAGTCTGAGGAATTCGTGTGTCCTCTAAGCAAGAGGCTAAGGCACATGAATCTCAACAAGATGCTAGAGTACATACCTATCTCCGGGATAGGTGTCCCCTTATAACAAAAGTCCATAACCCTAAATCCAATCAAGTTGACACCCATGCTGAATTTACATTTAGGGAGATAAGCCTTTGCAGGAGACATGAACTATCATTTTAGATGCCCAAGGTATCATAAAAATAAAGGTTAAACCTGAAATATAGTATGATTCTGGTGGTGCTTAATTAATTATTCCCCCAAGGATCACCAGGCACTTTGGAATCTCACTCCTGAAGATTTTCAAAATGACATTTTTTATTACCTGAAAAGAACATTTTAATAAAGCCAGAAAAACTAAGTTGTTAGTGGAAAGTGGGACATAGAAGCCCTACACAATGAGATCCTAGTAAACCACCCATCAACAATAAAGAGGTAATGCAATTAGATTGGATGCTGTTTTGCCAACCACTGATAACATTAAAGTATTAAATCACCTACCTACCCAACAAAAAATGAAAAGTCATATATTGTAGAAGGAAGCTCATTAAGTAGAAGAAAAATACTAACACCTATCACAATACTCCCACCATTTTTCTTCCCTTAATGAAAATCTCTAAAAATTCAGTTGTTGAAAGCAGATAATGTGTCTCATATACAGACATTAAAATTGAACAGGAAAAAGCATTCCTCATTGTGTGGTGGGAAGAACCACTGGACTGAGAGTCCAAAGACTTGACTTCCACTGACTGCTAAGTCACTTTATTGGCTCACCTGTGAAATGGGAGTCCCTTCCAGATCTAAAAATGTATGGAATGCTCAGGAACTTGACAACAAAGTGGCAGCAAAATCAACCACAAGAACTAACTGATAAAATTCTTATTAAGGTCTGTGGCAGTTTGGCTTGCATGTGTGACAAAAAAATCCACGAAACACATCTGATTAGATGCCTATGGCCAGAGCATACTTCTGATTTGATGAAACACTGTCCAATCTAGAGGAAATGTCAAGGGACAGCTAAATTTGGAAATGCTTCCTTAAAGGCATCCTTAATTTGTGCTTCCTTGCTGCCTTTGGCTCCCATCATTCACTAAAAATAGGATGAAATCTTTAACCCATTAAAAAGAAGCCTACGCTAAATGTAGGCTAAATGATCTAGCCCATAAATACTAGTCTCAAATGATTTCTCTCTCTCTCTCTCTTTTACTTTCCTTTCTCACTCTATAATTATAATATATAATGTAATATAAAATTAGCAAAATTATGAGAGAGAGAGAGAGAGAGAAGGGGGAAGAGAGATGGAGGGGAAGAGGGACAGAGGGAGGAAGGAACATGTGTACCTGGAATATCTCATCACATACCAGATGATGAAGCCTGATGCTCCAACCCAGGTAGCAACAACAGTGAAACAGAAGACCTAGGAAAGCCCAGGCTAAAGCCAGATGGGACTTAAATCTGACACTGTATTACATTTAATTATTTCCCAAAACCAAGATACCCTATAAAAATCCTGATTAGCCTAGGAAATATATATATATATTATATGAAATATATAAATATATGAGTGTGTATATATATATATAGAGAGAGAGAGAGACAGAGAGAGAGAGACAGAGAGAGAGAGACAGAGACAGAACACACTACAACTTTTTCCAAATTAATTTTTAGTTTCAAACCCTTAAGATCTCAGTCTGAACTGTTGCTCTGATCTCCTAAACTAACCTCCACTTCAAGTATCCTTCTTCTTGAACCCATCATACCACTGCCAGCTCAATCCTTCTAAGTTCTATTCAACTTGACAAGCATTTATTAAGTACATTTTCTGTACCAGGAAGTATGCTAAGCCCTGAGGCATTTTTTTTTTTTAATTTTAGACTGAATCTGTGATTTCATTGATATAGGGGAACTCCTGGTAAGACAACTCCCTTCACCAATACCAAGTACCACCTGCTCTTAGGCTTTAGTCTTTTGGAGTTCCCTGGAATTCTGAGAGATTAAATGATTTGCTCTGTCACAGAGCTAGTAAGTGTCAGAGATGGGACCTGAACTCAGGGCTTTTTGATTCTGAAAATGTCTCTTTATCCACATTGACTTTCTCAGGTATTAGAGATACAAAGACAAAATAAAAACAATCTCTGCTCTTAAGCAGTTTGTAATCTACTATATAGAGATGGCAGGAACACAAAAAACTAAATACAAAATATATCCTAAGTATTGCAGTTGCGGGGGGTGGGGTTGTTGCTGGGCAGAAGCTAAGTGGGAGAGCATTCTCTGTCTAGAGGACTGGCTATTCAAACACAAAAGAGGAAGAAGAGTGTTGGGTATGGAGAGCAACAATTGGGCTGATTTGTCTGGAATGTAGGATGTATAAAGGAAAGTAATGGGAAATTTCTCTAGAAAGACAGTTTGGAACCAAATTGGGACAAACTTTAAATGCCAGACAGAAGAGTTTGTATTTCATCTCAAAGGCAAAAGGAGCCACAAAAGCTTCTTGAGCAAAGTACTGACATAGTCAGAGCTGTGTTTGAGGATGTCAATTTAGTGGCTAAGTGGAGGGCAGATTGGTGAAAGGAGAGACTGGAGGCAGGAAGAATCATGATGATGAAGACAATAATAAACAGTTCAATCAACTGATTGATATAACAGTGATAATATGAATAATTGATAATACATTGATATTGATGTTAATAATCATAACAATAATATTAATAGCTCAACTAATTGCTCAATAATAATAGAAATAAGAGTAATAATTGATAATAATGAACAATAGCTAACATATTAATTAATATTGATAATTAGTCAATATATTGATAATTAGCTATTATGTTAGTGATATTAATAATGTAAAGGTTTGCATTTTAAGGTTTGTAAAACGCTTTACAAATATTTCTTCATTTGATGCTCATAACAACACTACAAGAAAGGTACTATTGTTATAATCTTCATTTTTACAGATAGGAAATCAAGGCAGATAGAGGTTAAGTGATTTGCCCAGCATCACATAACCAAAAAGTATATGAGGCAGGATTTGAACCTAGGTCTTCCTGATTCCAAGTCTAGAGCTCTACACATTGCATTTCCTAGCTTCCCCTATTGCAGCAGTACAAAGAAAGGGAGTAGAGATAATTTTTTTTTTATCATTTTAGGTAGTGGCACCTACCATCCTGTGATTAAATCCATGCCTTACAAGTCCTCAATGAAGTCTTACCTTATATAATAAAAATTCTTTACTCATAGATCTGACTTACCCACCGAAAATCCTTGAATGTAACTCATTGGAAGTAGAGCCAAGATGGCTGAGTGAGAAGAAGCATTAGAGTTTAGCTCTCCCCTACACCTTCTCAACAAAGATCTAGAATGCTGAATAGGGAGACAAGCAGAGAGATCTGCGGACTCTGGGGAGAGAAGCTCTCCAGGAGTATATTCCAATGTCCTCAGGCAGAGAGAGCCAAGGCAAGGCACCAGAAAGATCCTTCTTGGGGAAGTTCTGGATGCCGGAATGGGTAGAGTCTGAAAGTTCTGTCATGTAACCCATGGTGTCAAGTTGTGGATCCAGGGTGGAGAGTAGCAGTGGCCCTTGTCTGGAACAAGTTCTATGAAACAAAAGGTAGTTGTGACTATCTCTGGTCCCTGAAGCACAGCACATTGTTCCAGACAAAAGAGAAGCCAATAATTCAGCTGTTCTGAGCCAGCAGAACCTCCCAGCAGGTCAGTAGTGTGTGATTCAGGCAACAATGTGCTGAAACTCCAAGCCAGAAACAAAGTGATAGACCCAAACCTGCATTAGGGACCTGTAAAGCTCAGACTGGGAGGACAGTGAATAGACTTTCCCCCAGATCATACCACTTTGATGGCACTGAAAGCTTGCAGGCCCCTGGCTAGAGCTGCGATAGCATCAGGGGGAACTAAGAGGACAGAAGATCAGGCCAGACATTCCCCCCGACCCTAACCCCTAGCCTCCAGAGGTGTGCAAAGCCAAGCAGTATCAGAAAGTCTGAATCGAGAAGAATGAACAAACAAAAGAAGAACCTGATAAAGAGTTTTTATGGCATCAGGGAAGCTCCACACAAACATAGAAGAAGAGATTGATTCAAAAGCAACTACCAGCAAAGCCTCAAAGGAAGAAGCAGCTGGATCACAAATCCAAAGAGAATTCCTGGAAGAATCAAAGCGTAGATTAAAGGAGATAAAACACAATTTTAAAAATCAGTTGAGAGCAGTAGAGGAAAGAATGCGAAAAGAGGCAAGAGCTGGGGAAGAAAGATATGAATGTGACTTATTGATTACTGAATAAAGCATGAACTAAGTATGCGGATGATCAGCATCTTCCAGTCTGCCATCTTACATTTCTAGTTTGCATGCTCTGCTTCTTTCCATGAAATTTATGCTTTAGCTGGATTCTATTTGTCCTTGCCCATGTGTGTTCTTCACTTTCCTGTTCAACTAGTTTGCTGCCCTCTCTTACCTCTACTTATTAAAAATTCTCCCCAGCCCAAATGCCTCCTGACCATCATGATTTCCTCTTTATCCTCAGAATGTTGTAAATGATTTTTAGACCTTGGCACATTGTTATTTGGTACAATGGAAAGAATGCTACACATGAAATTAGAACCCCTGGGTGTGCATCTTGGCTTTACAATTTGCTATCTAGGTGACATTGGATGTGACTTCTCTAGACCTCTATAAAATGAGTGATTTGGGTCATGTTCCAGATCTGACAGTGTGTAAACTGTGACCTCCTTGGTTATTTATGTTCTTAGTTTGTTTCATACATGTTGTATGATTTTCGATAACTTGCCTAACCTTTCTAAGACTCGATTTCCTCATGTATAAATTGAGTGTAATAATACCTGTACTACTAACATCAAAAGGTTGTTGTGAAGTTCAAAAATAATGTATAGAACGTTCTACAAACCTTAAAGTATTATATGAAGTCACTGTCAGTAGCATTGTCTATGTGTAGCACTCTTCTGACTATTTTATAAATTCAGAGAAGACAGAGACTTCATGTGCATCTTTATATCTCTTCCACTTCCTAACTGTCTACAAACTATTCTGCTTTCCCTGTGGCTTAAGTTCACCTCCCATACAGATCTTGGACTCCTGCTCCTGGGACTCTGGGCTCTAAAAATTGAGATTTTTTATAATTTTGCCTGGAAACAAGTTATCTCCTTATCCTTACCCCCCTTTACTAAACATCTCTAAATCATACCTCCTGAACTCATCCCCCTTTCTTCCCCTCCAACTCTAGCTCACATACATACATATATAGATATATACACATGTGTATACATATGTATATACACATATATGTAAGTATACATATATACGCACATAAATACATGCATGCATATACTTATGTGTGTACATACATGTGTGTATACACACACACATACATGGAGACAGACAGTCTTCCCTTGTTAGAATGTAAGCTGCTTAAGCACAGGGACTATCTCTTTTCTTTTGTGTTTGTATCCTAGCTCTTAGCACAATGCTTGACACACAGTGCTTGATAAACATTCATTTACACATTCATTTCCAGGCCCTTGCACCAAACTCTCTGCATATTGCACATCAGCAACAATAAATATTTGAATGGAATCATTGCCACATCTTTATAAGGGCTATTTTTAAGCTATATATTTCATAGATGTAGGTTTCACCTTTTCTTACATCTTGACCTATGGAATGTTCAGATTTGGGGGTGGTGCATGGCAGAAAAGAGGACGAAGAGAAGCAGAGTGTGTGGATAATCTCATATATTAAATAAGCAGCCTCACCTTGACTAAGAATTCAAGAATAACCTTGCAAATAGCTTTTTAGCCAGAGCTAATGATGGCATATGCTGACTTAATAGTAAAAAATGTTACCTAAGGGAGAATAAACTATAAAAATAAAGAATAATAAAATATTATCATATTATCATATCTCTTCTTTTATAGTTATTACAGTCTCATGCAAAAAAAATAAAACACATACAACTATCCACAGACAAACATATAAATTAAAATTTTGTTAATATTCAAATACAGCTTTAATTATCATTTTAATTCTGATCCCCAGAAGCCAGTCTTCCTAACTTGTTAACAATAATCAGCTTGGCAGTTTGGTGAGTGACCGCACCTTCTGATTAAAAATTGTTTTCCCTATATGGTAGACTTAAAACACCTTTTTATAGGAGTCTGCCTCCCACCTAATAGGAAATGAAAGTCAAAGCAAACAATAAAACCAACCAGACAGAGTTTCCTGTTGAAATTGTATGAGAGAGTTACCAGTTGGGGAGGAGAGGGGCAATTACCAGAGTGTCTAAGGGTCATCTGTTCAAAGCAAACCCAAACATACCAGAAATATAAGAGGTGCTGTTAGTAAAAGTGTTGATTGTAACTGAAGGAAAATGCAGAATGATCAAAAAAAAAAATGACTGATACTGTTCCTCCCCACCCCACCTTCAAATAATATCAATCACGTTTTTTCTGACATGTTCTCAATGTCCCCGAGCCTTGGATTAAATATGTATGTGTATATGTGTGTGTGTATTACATATATATGTAATGTATATAATATATAATATATATATACAATATAATATATACAAATATAATGTATGTATGTATGTATATGTATATAGGCTTGTTTTGCTTATGTTATTGACTGTAAAACTTCATTCCTTGTCAATGACATCCGAATAAAGTTAGTCTCTAATGAGGGTCCCTGAAGGAGAGAATTCCTATTAGTGTGATTGATACCATGAATGGACCAGGTAGCAGGTGAACAATGGGTTCTGGACTTTAATGTTGGCAGATCCTGGTCTGGGTTCTTTTCATCACCCTTTGTCAGATCTAACTGGAGTTCCAGCAAGGTCCAGCTGTTCTTCATGGAGAAGAATAGACATTTAACTGACATCTCATCATTCCTGTTCAACTCCCCTGCCTTGAGCAAATACTACTGAAAAAGGACTTCATTCCCTGGTGTAGATTACTAAGAAATAAATTGTTTTATTACCATGACTAATTTTTTTCTATTTCTTTTCACTTTATTAAGCAGGGATCCCATTCTAACGGTTCCCCACCCCACCTTTTCATTCTATAGCTTGTACCATCTTGTCATTTTGTATATTAAAAAGAATGGTAAAGTGGAAATCCTAAAAACACACCTTACCATCCGATTAACTTTAAGCATCAAAGGATGCTTAGGATCTGCTTGCCTCAGTGCCTCAGGATGGGGATTAGACTGGTGATTTCATTTGAACTCCCTTTGAGAAAAATCCCTCTCCTTTTGTATCAGTGCCTGGCACATAGTAGGTGCTTAACCAGTGTTCATTGATTGATACCAATGCAGATCAGCATCTTCTCTGCAACATTGTCTTAGAGAACTGCCTAAAGTAGTGGTGTCAAAATCTAATAAAGATAGGTCACTAAACCATATGTAAGGATTCCTGCAGGCAAATATTGACTTAGAAAACTATATATTAACATTACTTATGTGTTACTGTATTTTTGTTTATCTTGTTGAGTATTTTAAATTGCAGCATCTGGAGTGCTGGGGCTGCAAACAGCCTGTAGGCTATCTGACACCTTTGGTCTAGAGCACATAGATTAAGTGAGTTGCCCAGGGTCACACAGCCATTTTGTATCAGAGGCAAGTCTTGAACTTGGGTATTTCTGTTTTTAAGTGTTTTTAAGTGTGGCTTTCTATTCTCTACTCCCTGCTCTCTATTCTCTACTCCCTGCTGCCTCTCTTTAACTAACAGACTGAGATAAATCCCTCATCTTCTCTGAGTGATTATTATTTGTAATTGAGAAAAAATGAATTCCGATTGAGATTGGGGGTGGTAACTTCCCAACTTTTGATTTCTAAAATAAATTAACAACTGCTACTGATGTTTATTTCAATAAAATACAATGGCCAGATAACAAAGCAGATGGAGAGCCATGAAATGACAGCAGAGCCAATGCTAGGCGTTGGCCTGCTCCATGCCGTGTTTGAAAATCACACCCTTGTGTGTGCAAGCTTTTAGCCTTCTCTATAGCACATGAAACTTGACTTACCACAAATAAATACCTATGTGCCACAGAGACTAGAATGTCCTGGCATTCAAAATATATGCATTTCCCTTTGAGTCAGAGATTCTACTGCTAGACTTTTACCCCGAGGAGGTCTGTGACAAAAAGATTGGCCCCATATCTGCTAAAATATTTATAACAGTAAGTTTTGTAATAGCAAAGAACTGGAAACATAGGAGAAATGCCCATTGATTGGGAAATGGCTAAACAAATGGTAGTATATCAATAAAATGCAGTATTCCTTTGAGAATAGAAATACCTATGATGAATACAGAGAAGGATGGAAGAATTATATGAATAGATGCAAATTGAACTAAACAGAACTAGGAAAAAGAGTATACATATTGATTGCAGCAACATAAATGGAAAGAGCAGTGATGAACAATAGAAACAAAATATGAAATTATGATGACCAGTTACGGCCCCAGAGGAGATATGAGAAGGTACCTCTGTGTTTCTTTGTAGAGAGGAAGAACTATAGTTCTGGAATACAGCATGTCATGTCAGACTTTTTAGATACGTTCCTTATTTTGCTGAACTTTTTGATCCTCTAGTAAAATGTTCAGCTCTCTGGGAGAGATGCATTGAGAAATGTATGTGATATAAGAAGAAGCTATATTGATGTGTTTTTATTTTAAAAATCTGTATTTGTGAAGAAAAATATTCTATATTGTACCAAATTGGCTGCCTACTTTGCCTGACCCCTAAACCTACTAATGAGTGACAGTTCCCTGATACTTACAAGATGTTAACACCTTGCATATGTGTGTATATGCATGCATACATATATATGTGTAAGTTGTGATTGTTGTTTAGTCGTTTCCGTCATGTCCAATTCTTCGTGAGTGTGTTTGGGAATTCCTTGGTAAAGATACTGGATGTTTACCATTTCCTTCTCCAGCTCATTTTGCTGGTGAGGAACTGAGGCAAGCAGAGTTAAGTGACTTGCCCAGGGTCACACAGCTGATAAGTGTCTGAGGTGGGGTTTGAACTCATGAAGATTAGTCTTCTTGCTTCCAAGTCCAGTGCTCTATCTACACACATGTGTAACTCCTGTAGCAGGTATTTGGGGCCTTTGTGGATGAATGGTTTTTTTTATTGGTTGTTTACTGACTATTTTGGTGGGTGACTGGAGGAAAGGATACCAGTTCTCCCTGAATTTTTCTCTGGGGAGATGCAGTTCTGGAAAGAGTCAAAAAGCTATATTCTGCCTTCATTCTTTTTTTTTTTTTTGGACAGGGATGCAGTATGACCACAAAATAAAAAACAATGATGTACATTCAAAGAAGCTTAAAACTGACGTTAGCACAGCTGGAGGGTTACCAGCCAAATAGGCTTTTTACCAGAACCCTAATATGTGTGTGACATATTTATATATAGATTAGATAAATAGATACATGTGTATTTGTATACATGTATGTACATACATATGTATTTTTTCTGTAGCACTGCCTGCTATCATTTTGTGGTTTTATCTTAAGATTACTAAATATTTGTCAGAAATTCCTTTTTTTTCCCCTAAAATTCTTTCAAGAAGTCAATTTTTTATTATGATCTTAGGCACCAAAGAAAGGTGTCTCTTGTGCCAAATGCTAACAGATTTTAGGTATCAGGAGACAAGTCTCAGGAAATAACTCATTTGTTCAGTCATTTGGAGCAAATATTTATTAGTTATGTCAGAAATAATTCCCACTCACTGATGCCAAGAAAGCAAAACACAACTAGTAGTAATGGACTATTCTTGATTATATGGATAATTAATGAAGCATTATAGAAGGAATAAGCTAGAAATGCTCAATGGATCAGGAAGGGAAACTGTTCCTGGCTCTAGAACAATGGGTCTGACATTTAATCAAGTCAGATGGCATGAGGCCCCCACAGGCATCTTTTGAGCGACTATTTCCATGGCGGTTGGGGGAGAGAGAAACACAGCTTCCCCTAGTGGGGGGATTGTGAGTTATACTTACTGACCTTAGAGGCCTGATTGCTTTATTCTTAATCTTCTACTCCACCCATAGATTCCTAAGGCTTTGGCTGGTTTGGATTTTAAACAAATACGTTAAACTCAGCCCATCTTCTACCTATGGCACACTGTTTGTCAGGGGACGACCAGGTATGTAATATGTGGATGACTTAGTGTTTCTAAAGCAAAACTGGAAAAATAAAAATGCTTGAGTCAGTCCTGATTCTTTGCATGCAAAGGATAGAACACTTCAATATATAAGAGCAGGCTTCCAAAAATGGGAGGGATGGCAACTTGCCTGGATTTAGAAAGCAATTTATCTTGGAAATGCCTGCTTCTCCATTTGTACTCCACCCCGGACACCTACCAGTTCACTTTACTCCCACTCTGCAGAGAAGGTGCCGAAATTCCCCCAGGAGGAATAAAAGAAAGAACATTGAGGAAGAGAAAAAAAAAGGAATCATTTAAAATCTCAGCTCTGCTCCTTACTTCCTTAGTAAAATCTTGGACAAGTTACTCAAACTTTCTGGACTTTTCTTATCTGTGGCAGTTAGGTGGTGCAGTGCTAGAGGGCTGGTATCAGCAAGACCTGAGTTCAAATGCTGCCCCAGACACTTATTAGCTATGTGACCCTACTCAAGCCACTTAATCTATTTGTTTCAGTTTCCTCAACTGGAAAGCGGAGAAAATAATAGTACCTTCCTGTCAAGGCTATTGTGAGGACCAAATGAGATAATATTTGTGAAGTGCTTGGCACAATTCCTGGCACATTGTTGTGTTGTTGAGTTGTTTCAGTCATGTCTAACTCATCATGACTCCATTTGGGGTTTTCTTGGCAAAGATACTGGAATGGTTTGCCATTTCCTTCTCAGCTCTTTTTACAGATGAGGAAACTGAGGCAGCCAGGGTAAAATGACTCGTCCAGGGTCACACAGCTAATAATTTTCTGAGGCCTTGAACTCAGGAAGATGAGTCTTTCTGACTGCAGGCCCAACACTATCTACTGTGACACCTAGCTGCCTGGCACATAGTAAGTGTTGTGTAAATGTTAGCTATTCTTATTATTTATTCTTATTCTTCATTATTGGTGAAATATTCTTTATTGTTACTATTGTTAGTAGTAGAAGCAGCAGTAACAGCAGTAGTAGTGGTGGTGGTAGTATGAGTGGCAGTAGTAATAGTACTAGTGGTGGTGGTTGTGGTAGTAGTAGTAGTAGTAGTAGTAGTAGTAGTAGTAGTAGTAGTAGTAGTAGTAGTAGTAGTAGTAGTAGTGAAATATGGCAGTTGGATTAGATCACCTTTAAGGGCCCTTCCACTTTGATTCCTTTGTTTCTAGGAAGCTTCCTTTATCCTGAATGTTGAGCACTTGCAGCTGGCGGAGGCCTGAGTCAGAGCTTTTACCCTGGAGGTTTAAAGGACCTCAGAGGTAGATCCTAGGGAGGTGTCTTCTTTCTCCCCAATTTGATGTGGGAATCAAAGGAAAGTTTTCTGGACGGTGACTAAGGTGTTTCTCTTACAGGCATGAAGGATGCAAGAGTTCACCTTCTCTGTGGTCATCCTTAGCTGAGAGCCTAGAGCACAACAATAGGGAATCCTTTAATTCAGTAGGAGTGACAGGTCAGAGTTTGATTAATCCAAAGTAGAGTTTAATATGTACAAGGGCTCTAGGGGCCCATTAACAGGGAGGATATTAAGTTGTTGATTAAAGGGCATTTCTTCCACTCATTGGTAGCACACTCCTTTTAGAATTGTAGATAATAATCACCATTTTAGGATCCTGGGATCAAGTGCTAAAAGAGGCTTCAGAAACCACTTAATCTAATCCTTTCATTTTACAGATGAGGTCTAGGGAGGTTGTTAACTTGTCCAAGTCTACAGTCAATCAACAAGTGCTTATTAAGTACTTACTATATACTAGGGACTGTAGGAGATGGTGGAGATACAAATACAAAGACTGAAACAATCCTTGCTCTCAGGGAATAAACATTGGAAGTGGTAGAATTTGAACCTGTCTTTTACCTCCACAGCTAGTGCTGTAGTGAAAAGAACATTGCGGCAAGTGTAAAAAAAAAAAAAAAAAAGTGTCCAGGGCTCTGGAGTTGAGTTAGTTACTTAATAGAGTCTGACTTCAGTTTCTTCATCTGTAAAATGGGGATAGTACCATCAGCCTTATTTAGCTCATAGGATGATAGTTGTAAAGATTGAATGTGTGGAAGTGATTTTTAAAAAGTATAAAATGTTAAACAGATGTGAAGGATGTGCCTGGGGAAATAACAGACTGTTCTGTGAAAATAATTACCATAATCCAGGGCTACTTTCTGTGATGTTCATTTCTTTCCTATTTCTTTGACCCTTCCTTTGTCTAGTTGAAGATGATACACTTGGAAGTAAGTACATCTTCCAAAGATGTATTCTCAAGTTTTTGTTTTAATATTTATCAAGAAATCATGATGTGCCCTATGGTCCAAGTAGAGCATCTACACCCAGATAAAATTTTATTGTCACAGATGCCATTACAAAGTACTCTCTGTTGAAAGGGTTTATGGGATTATAGAATATGCAGCTAGAAATTCATCTAGTCTGACCCCTCTTATCTTACAGATGAGGTCTAGAGGAATTATGTGACTTGCCTAAGGTCAAACTGGTAATAAGTAGTAGAACTGGGATTTTTAACTCCTACTTTCTTATTCCAAATGCATTGATTCACAAAAAATTAAGAACTCCTGGTCTAAGGTTAAGAGCCTGCTCTTGTATTCTGTGCTTCTTAAATAGAGACAGGAGAAATAGTTGGGGCTGTACAACTTTCTTTTCCTGTGCCCTAAGGTAGACACTATTATTTTGATTCATTTCATTGTTTTCCCACTTCCATCACCTAAATAAAACCCACTTCAGTTGTGAACCACTCTTCCTCCTCTTCCTCCCTAACCTAACACAAAACAAAACAAAGATTCCAGAAATAGAGAATTAGAAGATGATTGCAACATAATATGTGGATTCAGAACTGGTTAAGTGCTAAGTCCCAAAGAATTGTCGTTCCTTGGCCTATATCAGAAGTGTCAAACACAAGGCCTGACCACAATGCTACTAAATGCAGCTGAACAAGATTAAAACATAGTTACTATTTGACTTTGATGTGTTCATGTATTAATAAAATACATTTTATAAAAACATATAACATAAATTATGTATAATTTATTCCTATTATTTATGTATGTGTGCATATATGATATATACGTATGTGTGTATATGTGTATATATGTACGTGTGTGTGTATATATACATATACACATATATACATATATATATTATATATATATATTACATAAACATGTGGTTTTCCAAGTCACTATGTGGCTTGCAAAGATCTTTATGTACAGTTTAGTGGCCCCTGCATCCAGTTAACTTTGATACCACTGACCTGCAACCACTTGGACAGAGGTCTCAAATACAATGCTCCAGGAAATTGTTTCTGGTCTCTATCTTTTTAATCTTTTTTTATGACTCAGAGAAAGGCACAGATAAGTAGCATAAACCTGGGAGGGTTAGCTATCTTCTTAAATGACAGAATCAGGATTCATAAAGATTTTGACAGGTAGAACTCTGAGCTGAATCTAGTAAGAACACATTTAATTGAGATAAATGTAAAGTGTCATATTTGGGTCCAAAAAATCAATTTCAAGTAACAGATGGCAGAACTGTGACCAAACAGTGGTTTCTCTGAAAAAGATCTCAAAGTTTTAGTGAACTCAGAGCTCTATGTGAGTCAACAATAAGATTGTTTGCTAAAAAGGTTAAAATGATTCAAGATGGCTTTGAGAAGTTTTAGTGCATAAGACTAACAAGGTATTAAAACTGCTTTACTCTAGACTCTGCTCACTTGTGGTGATGTGTGTAGTTCTTTATACCAGTCCATACTGGGTAGAACCCATATAAATGCAGTAAATGTTATGTGGCATTTCAATAAAAATTTATAAAAGAAAAGTCATAATGGAGAGAAAACTTAAAAATTAAGAAAGACCTCCCTAGATTGTCAAGTGTTTACTCATTATCAGTAGATTCAAAATGGAGAAAATTGTTTGTATAAAATGAATTCAAAAAGGTATTTCTTGAGACCAAACCTAGGATTCCTGCTGGAAACACATATTGTGGATACACTACCTTAAAAGCTTAAGGTATTATGATTGATGATAGGGGGCAGCTGGGTGGCTTGGTAGATAGAGCACCTGGCTTGGAGTTAGGAAGACTCATCTTCCTGAGTTCAAATCTGGCCTCAGACACTTCATAGCTGTGTGACCCTGGGCAAGTCGCTTAACCT
The DNA here is from genome assembly GCF_900497805.2 of Vombatus ursinus. NCBI lineage: Eukaryota > Metazoa > Chordata > Mammalia > Diprotodontia > Vombatidae > Vombatus > Vombatus ursinus. Next base: position 16,776,691 of record NW_020954559.1, on the reverse strand, counting down.
CATTGCCTAGCCAAAAAAAAAAAAAGAAAAGAAAAAAGGTATAGGCAGCACCATGTGGAGATGACTGAGAAGCAGAATTTTGTTAAAATCAATTTATTGCAACAAGGCACTTTGAAATCCTATTGAGTTGGTGTTAAAAGGATTTCCCTATACTATAGTGTTTTCCCTCTAAGAACTTCCATTCCAAGTATATATTTTCAATATCATCATGCATAAGCAGTACAATTTATGTGCAAAACACTGGATTTCTTAACTTTAATTCTTTACATGTTTATACAGTAAAACCTCTGACTTGTGACTCTTTTCTTCATCCCCCTTCTACAATAGTGATATTGAAATCAAATATCTACTTCACTGCTCTTAAAATGGTATATTAATCTGAATCAAATATGTCTGTCCTGTGACATTGCTGTTTAAGTTAATGGGTAGGATGACTTCAGGAATCAACTAAAATTGTTACTTGCCAGGAGATTATATTCTCTATAGGTGTATGTCCTCTAGCTCTGGAGTTTCTTTCTCTCTCTCTTTTTTACTCGGGTATGTTCTTTCTCCCATTAGAAAATTGATGTTCCATTTTATTTCATTTCCATGAATATTTTAGTGTTAAGTGCCCAGAGATATGGGGTTAGACGTGATAGCTTTTGCTGTTGCTGTAGAAGCAGGTAGGTGGATAGAGCACTGAGCCTGGAGTCAGGAAGACTTGAATTCAAATGCTGCTTCAGCTACTTACTAGCTGTGTGACCCTGGGCAAGTCACTTAACTCTACCTTTCTCATCTATAAAATGAAGATAATAATAGCACCAAGCTCATGGAGTTGTTGCAAGGACCAGATAAAATTGTATGTGAAGTGCTTTGCAAACCTGAAAGCACTATATAAATATTAATGATAATAATGATGATGATATATTCCACCTGATGGCACCTAGGTGGCACAGTGGATGGAGTGCAAAACCTGAAGTCAGGAATACTCATCTTCCCAAGTTCAAATCTGACCTCAGACACTTACTATCTGTGTGACCCTGGGTAAGTCACTTAACCCTGTTTGCCTCAGTTCCTCAACTGTAAAATGAGCTGGAGAAGGAAATGGCAAACCATTCCAGCATCCTTGCCAAGAAAAGCCCCAATGGGGTCATAAAGAGTCATATATGAGTGAAAAATGACTTAACAACAAGAAATCCCACCTGAGATGGAGGGTGCCCTTCACCCTTCCAGAACCTCACCTGTCTAGCCTCTACCTTTGGCAAGCCTTCCCTTATAGATAGAGACAACCATCCCTAGGCTAAAGAGGAAAGATGTCTCCATTAGTTAAGAGCCACCAGAGATGTCTCTGAGCTGTTTGCCTGACAAAATTTTTCCAATGAAACAGCTGCCTGATTTTCTGGTCCAAACCTCGAGCAATTGTTGGACTCAAAAACAGCCTCTTGGAGTCCGGGGTTCTACATCATTTGTAAAGAATGCCACCTCTGAAAAGCCACAAAGCTGCTGAAGAATGGAGCACAGAAGAGCAAGAACAGAAATGACATTGTGCCTCAGCACCTAAAGATGAAAATAAAATTAGACAGACCCTTTAAATAGGCCTTTGGTTCCCAAATCACAGCATATTTCAATAGATGATTCATCTCCCCAGTAATCTAATGCTTCCCACCTATATCATGTGGACTGTTTGGCATGGGAGGGGTATACCATCCATAGAACCCAAATCCCAACACCTAGTGTGTATGCCTGTAGCATACATTTTATGATTGCTTCTGTTGAAGGTAAAAGGAATGTATCCTTGGAAACACTGCATAACGTGTATGCGTGTGTGTGTGTGTGTGTGTGTGTATGTGTGTATATACACACACTATATAGATTTAGAGTGTTTATATATACATATGCATATATATGTATATATATATATATGTATGTATGTATATACAGAGAGAGAGAAAAAGGGAGAGAGAAAGACAGAGGGAGAATGAACCCAACATAGGCCATATGATCTATATTAAAAGGATTAAAAGACATGACTGTAGATAGGACTTTGCTAGCCAAGAGTTTCATACCTTGAATGTCAAACTCACTGTATCCAGGAAAGCAATACCCTTCAATTGCTATGCAGGCTAAAAGTGCGAGAACCTTTGCCAGCCTCAGTCATAAAGCTCTCCTATGAAAATAGATGGAGAGAGGGTGTGGCTCAATGGAAGGATCACAACTGTGATTGAAGTCTACTTGGATGAATGTCAACTAGCTCAATCTCCTCCACATAGTATGGCAAATAACATGACGTCAAGTTTTGTTTTCATTATTTTTCTGACTTTTCATTGGCATTTATTTTCTGGTATGCTTAGAGCCAATGCTTGTAGACTATTCCAGAAACCAGAGCACAGTGATGGTGCCATGCCAAGAAAATTACATAACCTTCTCAGCTATGTGAAGAATCATAACCAGCCCATTTTTCCTCTTAAGCTGGTAGACTATTAGAAAAAAGAAAAAGAATGGGGGGAAGGGAAGAAGGTGAGTCTAAAATTGGATTTTTAAAACATTATCTTTATATATTAGCTAATAGGTCAGTGTGTGGAGGGCCTAGGATTTCACTGATAAGGAAATTTTCCATGTGGAAACCCTTTCTACCAATTCAGATCACAACCTGTCTATAACCTGTAATCCTAGAAGGTCAGAGAAGTTAAGTTACTTATTCAAGGTCACACAGCTAGTGTCAGAGAAATGATTTGAACCTTGATCATTCTGAGTATAAGGCCAACACTGTATTCACTATTTGATTCTGCCTCCCTTTTAACTAAAATTCCCACTTTGATTCCTCACCCTGGTGTAGTGATCATCCTGGTTTCTTGAAGAATTCAAGCTCTGCCCTGTCCTATTAACTAGGAAATACTTTGACTATCCAGTTGGTAATAGACTAATTCATTTGAAGACAAGACTGGCTAAGTTTGGAGAGGCCTATGACCCAATCATTGGCCCATAAGTGATGAACTCTTTTTGGCCGTCATAACTCATGAAATGATTTTCTAAGATAAGGAACAGCTTTGATCTGGATTGAAAGAAGCATCCACACCAACAATGTAAATATCTTTTGATGCATTTTAACTAAAGAGCTAATGTACTCCAGGGACTAATATAGTCTTTCATATAAAAACTTATTGACTAACAGTTTAGCTTAAAGAAAACTCAGTTCTGTCTACTTGTGTAACATCAAGTTCCTGTTCTATGTTTAGGTTTCTGCTAGTCACGGGAAACATGTAGACAAAGAGAATGCAGTCCGAGAGTCGACATTCTGTGAACAACTCTATGCCTTCTCTAGCCAGAAGCATTGCCTGCTATCTTGCTTTTGGGGATCCAACATAGTTTAATGAACACCTTTCAAAAACAAAAACCCTGACTATGCATAAATACTACATGATATAATTAAGAAAAATATTTCTTGGAATGGCATATTAAAAAGAAGGCTTACCAGTGAGGGCTGTGTCCTTAAAAAGGGAATCAAAAACTGGTATGAATCAGGAATTTAAGAAATTAATTTGTTGAATTGAAAGATATTATTCCAAAATATTAATTTGAAGAAACTGGAATGTTGGCTTGGAGAAGAGAAGAAAGACTCAGGTGGCTGTGATAGCTATATTCAAGTATTTGAAGGGCTGCCATATGCAGGAGGGATTAGACTTGTTCTGTTTAACTCCAGAGGGCAGAATGAGGTGTAATGGTATAGAGAGGCCAATTTTGGCTCAGTATTAGGAGAAAAAAAAATTAGAGTTCTCCAAAAGGGGATTGAGCTTCTTGCCTTGAGAAGTGGTGGATTCCTCCATCAATGGAGGTCTTCATATAGAGGCTGCTGGATGGCCACTTGTTAGGTATGTCATAATGGGGATTCTTTTAGTGGCTAGTTTACACTAAGTGATCACTGAGATACCTTTCACTTTTCAAATTTTGAGTCTGTAAAATATACTGATTGTGATTCTGTGAAATATGTTGATGTAAAATACCATTGTAGGATAGGTATGGTAGAAGATTTTGTAAAAGCTACCATTCTTGGGACCAAGTAGTTTATAAATTTGGCATACTTGCTGTGTTTAGAACACATGATTAATCAAACAAGTATGTATTAAGTACTTATTGTGTGTCAAGCACTATACAATGTGTTAGAAATAAAAAGAAAACAATTACCCAGTCTCTACCCAGAAGAAATCTAAATTCTGTTATGATCTGAATATCACTGCAACTTGAAGGATTTTAGATGAAAATAAAATCTTAACTTCTGTCAGTTTATGGTTATCACAACACCTTATTTTATGGCACTGTTTAGAAACAAGTGAACTTTCTAATTACTTAAGGTTTTTCTTTAGCATTCAATTAAAAACAAAACAAAAAAGACTTCCAAACTCTATTTTAATATACCTTTTTGAAGCATGTACTGTCCTGCCAGCTTTAAAAATAAACTGAGGATAATTTAATCTTAATCATTCAGCATTATCCTTATGAAGATCCGTTATTGTGCTATGTGGTAAGAAATAGATGCCTTCAAGGACTATTGAAGTGTATCTGCCCATGACCACTCACCTCTTATCTTCTAATCTTCTACCTCCTGTAAACTGAGGCTGAATTGAAAGTTGTTAGGGAAAACTGGACAACCAAGCTGATTAAATGATAAGATCATAGATTTAGAGTTGGAATGACCTTATATGGCACTTAATTCAACTTCCTTATTTTATAGATGAGGAAACTGAGGCTCAGAGAGGTTGCAGTTTTCTATTCAGTACTATATGAATAGGCTTTGACAAGAGAGAAACTGTTTGTTCCTCTTCTAATTAAATGCATGGGCATTGTGACAACTATTTTTTTTTCACGTGCAAGAGGAATTAAAAAAAAAACTTTCAGGTTCCATGCTTTCAAATTTTTGTGGTTGCCAGAAATCTATGTGATGAGTGGAAACTTCCACTATGGAAGTAGTACTAAAAATTATAATAATAACCAGTGACATTTTTGCACAGTATTTAGAATCCATCCATCTTTTTTATTCCCAAATTAAATTGTGGATTATGGACATGTGCAACTTTTAGATATGTACATTTTAAATAGTTATCCTTAATATGTTTACTTTCTGAAGATAGTAAACCCAAATCAAGCTTCTGCTCTAGTTTCTGATCAATTTCTCTTTCCTCTCTTCCTTGCTTCTCCAGGTTTAAACACATAATTGCTTCATGATCAGACCCAGTCACTTTAGCTACTCTGTACCTCAGTTTCCTCAAATATAAAATGGGATAATATTAGCTAGACTTGTCCATTTTATGTGGATATTATGAGTACTTTGAATCTTTTGGTATAAATTAAAATAGAGTCATATAATATAAGAGTTGAAAGGGATCTCAACAACCATGTGGTTTAAATTATATCTGATGAGCTCGATGATCTTAGAAAAACATGGATAGACTTGTATGAGATAATGAAGAGCAAAATGATCAGAACCAAGAGAATGTTGTATATGGTAACAGCAATATTGTTTTAAGAACAACTTTGAGCAAATAAGTCATTTTGACTATTATAAATACCCAAATTAACTTAAATTAATCTACCATCTCATTAAATGAGTGGAGCTGGGTTGTGTTCTCATGTTCCTTCTTTAGAACCATGTTTATTCTTTGTAATTTTACATCATTGATTTTTTAATGTGGTTCTATTTACGTTGTTATAGTAATTGTATATATTGTTTTTCTAGCTTTGCTTACTTCATTCTTCATCAGCTCATGTAAATCTTTCATGCTTCTCTGTATTCATCACATTGATCATATTTTACAATATATTAATATCCCATTACATTCACATACCACAATTTGTTTAGCTATTCCCCAATCAGTAGATATATAATCTATTTCCAATTCTTTGTTATTATAGAGAATGCTGTATAAATATTTGGGTTTGTATGGAGGCTCCTTGACATATAAGCCTAATAATGCAATCTCTGGGTGAAAGGGTATGGACATTTTATTTGAATAATTACAAAATGCTTTCTAAAATGAATGTATTTGATTAACAGTTCCACCAACAATGTGCTTCTGGGGCTGTCTTCCAACAAGCCCTTCATTGTTGACCATCTCCATCTTTTGTCATCTTTTCCAATTTTGAGGATGTGAGGTGAAACCTTAGTGTTTTTTTGATTTTCATTTATCTTTATTATTAATGATTTGAAGCATTCTTTTTTATGGTTGTTAATAGTTCGTAATTCTTTTGAGAATTATGTATTCTTATCCTTTGACCACATATCTATTGGTCACTTTATATATCTTGGATATAAAGTCCTTATCAGAGAAATCTGATACAAAAATTCCTCTTCCTTCCATTAGACCACTTCCCTGCTTATCCTAGGCGCATTATTTTTGTGTGTGCAGAAGCTTTTCAGTTCCAAGTAATCAAAGTTATCTATTTTATCTTCTGAAATTGCCTTTATCCCTTGTTTGGTTAAGAATGCATCTCTTACCCATAGCTGTGAGAGAGATAGGATCTGTTTCCCTTCTAATTTTTTTTAATAGTATGAGCTTTAACATTAAGATTTCATATCCATTTAGAGTGTATTGAGGAATATGGTGTAAGGTTTTGGTCAAAGTGAAATTTCTGCCAGATTGCTTTCCAATTTTTCCGGCAATTTTTATCACATAGGAAATTCTTTCCAAAGTAATATATGTTTTCCCACTTTATCAAACACTAGGTTATTCACTGAGTTCTATCGTTTCTGATAGTAAAATCTGAAAGTAATTCTGTTCCATTGATCTACCTCTCTATTTTTTAATCAGTACCAAAAAGGTTTTGATAACTGCTGCTTTATAATATATTTAGGGGGCTGAAAGTGCTGTTCTCCCTTCATCTCTACCTATTTTCATTCTTTCCCTTGATATTTTAAATCTTTTATTTTTCCAAATGAGTTCTATTATTTCATTGAGTTTTGTAAAGTATCCTTTTAATAATTTGGTATAGCATTAAAACTGTAAATTAACTTTGGTAAAATTGTTATTTTGCATGAACATTTTTTGGCCACCAAATCACACTGCTGCCTTATATTGAGCTTGTGGTCCACTAAACCACAGCCCCCTCACTTCTGCCCCAGATTTATTTCAAAACAACTAATATAATTTAATTTTCTGCTAAGTAATTTATAGCTCTTCCAAGTTATATTTGTAGGGTTGATTTTTTTTGTATGCAAATACAAGACATTTATCTTTATTGAATTTCATTTTATTATATTCAGTCCAATGCTACAGCCCTTTTGGATCCAGAATTAGCTATTCCTCCCAGCTTTGTGTGGTCTGTAGATTTGATGAGCATACTATAATCACCTTTGTCTAAGTCATTGGTGAAACGATCAAATAGCAGAATTACAAGTACAGATCCCTGGGAGTACTTCATTTGAGATTTCCTTCCACCTTGATACAACCATTAACACCTATTCTATAAGTACATCCCAGTTCTGAATCTATCTGATTATATTTTCATCCCATCCATATCTCTCCATCTTCTCTATGGAATGTTTCATCAAAAGCTTTGCTAAAATCTAGGGACATTACATTCACTCTCTTCTACTATACTGTCAAGACAAGAAATGAGGACATTACTTGTGCATGATGAAGTTGTGCTGGCTCTTTGCAAACTACCATTTTCTTTTTGAGATATTTGCCAACTCTCTCTATGTGATGGTTCACTCTTGCAGAATTGTCTAAATCAGTAGCACCCAGCTTTTGTGTTGGAGCTTTGTTGTGCATCCTAACTCCCTTCACTTAGTTCAGATTTGGAAAAGATTATTGAAACATAAGTACTTTGACTTTTCTAACTAAAGGGCAGATTAAAAAAAAAAAAGATGACTCTTGCACACACTTGAGTGAAATTTTATTTCTGTTAAGCAGTGGTAAATGGGATAATATGAGATGAACCAGGGCTTCAAGTGAAGCTTTGCTGTTTTGTTTGAAATGAAGTTCTTTAGAATCTCAGGCATACTTAGGTTTGGTATAACTCCATAAACATTTCTCAAGCTCTTTACTATGTACAAGTCACTATGCTAGATGCTAAGGTTACTAGGATGAAAATTTACAGTCCCTGGTATGCAGGAACTCAATTTAACAAAATGGAATGACATACATGTATATGTATAAACATACATGTGCACACACATATATGTATATGCATAAACATATATGTGTATATACATGCATACATATGTATATGTGTATATGTATACATACATACAAACATACGTACATATGAACTAAGGATAGAGACTGGATCTGTGATTTCATTGGAGCAGGGAACTCTCAGGTGAGGAAATTCCCTCTACCAATACAAGTCAGAAATTTCTCTGCAACAATCAAACAGTAAATATGTATTAAGCACCTACTATGTGGCAGGCACTGTAGTAGGTGCTGAGGATAAAAATACAATAAGTGAAACAGTCTTTATTCAAAAAGATCTTATAATATGACATTATAGAAGATTGTGAAATTTAAACTGAAATATACTCCATAGCCAAGGTTCACCACCTTTTGTGTGCCATGGATTCCTTTGGCAATGAAGCCTATGGGTCTTTTAAGAGATCTGTATTTTTAATTAAATTTTTTAAAGAAATTATTTTTTAAAAGATCTTAATCAAAGAAAATGTTAAATAATAGATGTTACTAAAAATAAAGATGTAACTTTTTCCTTATTCAAGTTGACAGACCCTCTAAAATCTATCCCAACTCCTTGGGGGTCCATGAGCCTCAAGTTAAGAATCTCTGTTCTTATTCTGGAACTCTGCATCAAGAATTTGGGATTATCAATCACTTTAGAAGACGTGTTCTTCTATTACCTTTGATTTGTGAAAATAATTGAGAGCTAACTATATTTTAGTTATTATGTTAGTTCTAGTCTAATGCCACTGGTCTGTGTTCTGAATTTTGTCTTTCTAAATACCCTCACAATCATCCACAGCTTTCTCTGCTGTGGGGACATGGTTATGGAAATCTCTTCCATACTCATGATTCCACACACTATAGCTATGTAATTTCATAAATTTTAATATCTTTTTATAAAGAGTACCGTTTCTATTAAGGCATTTAATAGCTGACCGCATGACTGAGCAACCTGAAGACCATCGGGGCCACGTTCTTTCTGTAACAAGCATTTATGCCTCCTAGTTACTTATTACTTATTTTGTTATTGTTTATTGTAGCAGTCTCTTTTTATGCTGTCTAGCCTAAAATTAACTCTGAATTAAGCAGGCGTCATTTGACAGGGACTATGTTTCTTCCATTCTGCATAGTTAAAGGTTCTCTAAAAATTGCAGGCATATTTCATGGTGTAAATTCAATCAACAGTCAATAAGATCATTTATCCCAAGTACAGAAGTAAAGTTATGGGGTGGGAATTGATTGTAGGTTTTTTTTTTTTAAAGAATTGTAAAGAATGGAATATCCGATATTTTAAGAATGGAGGAATAATTGGCAAAATAGCTCCAACTCATTACTGGTCAGAGTCTGTTAAGAGGGCATTTCTTTTGCTAGAAAATCATTTGACTAAATTCTTTCAGCATTTACCTGTATTCATTTTTGGTTGGTGTTTTAGATGAGCATAAGATAAGCATTCCACTGTTCCCCAGCCTCAGCTGTTCCCTTGGTGACACATGTGCAGAGCAGATTGTTACCTAACCCAGGTGCAGGACTGAGGCACAACGGATTATTATGGCTTGTCAGTTTGTCGTGTTAATGACACTTCTGAGAGGAAGCATGACATGCCATTCTTTTTCCCTGTTTACTATTCAGTGTTCAGTGTTCTCTACTTAACTCAAACAAATGGGATAACTGAGGTTTGTGATTGAAAATGAGACAAAGGGGACTTGACAGTGGAGAATAACCCAAAGTGACTGTGTCAGGCCTTGGAATCCAAGCACAAGTTATTTGTAGGGGTCCTGAGTGCCCAGTTAATTGTAGATTGATTAATAAAGAAAAGGTGTACATTTCTTTTGGCATGTGTTAATACAAGGTGATTTTCCCTGCATATATTTAGAGCATAATGGAAATTGAATTTAGGAGACCAGTTCAATCCATAAATTACATAGTAAATTTGGGATTTGGGGGAGGGGAGAGGAGACAATAGAACCTATGATTTTTGATGCATGGAACTCTCAGGATGAAAATTCCCATAATCTATGCAGATTAGCTCATCTGCAATTCATTGTCCTAGAGAATTGCCTAGAGCACTGAAAGGTTAAATGATTTGCATGGTGGTTACACAGCTGGTAGGTGTTTGATGCAGGATTTAAACCCAGATCCTTCTGATTACTTTCTAACCACTGTGCTACAGTGTTTGTTTAAAAAAGTGCAGAGTTAGGAAGTCATTTACACCTGGCTGTGTAGCACAAATGATGCCTACGTATTTTCTCGGAGAGCACACAATTAAGCACACAAGTTCTTTATTTGGCCTCAAGGCTTGGGTTAAAGCATAAGCTTGGGTTGGGGAATTTACAGAAAACTGGTACTCTGGAAGCTGATAAAATAAGAGCTTTATTATTATGCTGTGCAGCAAGTTGGCAGAAATAAAGTATGTACACATACTATTTGACAATACAGACAGATTCATCCCCATGCATGCAAGAAACTAACCCAGTGGGAGGAGGAAAGAGCTGTGTCAAGTAGGGGGGAAAAAGTTATACACTCTAAAAATGGGCTTGTTGAGAACAGACTCTGTGCCAGATGTGGGATGGGACATTCCTAATCAGACCCAGTTGTAGTGGAGAAGTTCTTGGGGTCACGAGGTTGTGGTGAGACTCGAGTTGGGGGGGTTTCTTATTGTTGTTTGTCTTTCATTTCTGAAGAGGATCAGTGACATCATGGGGTGATGTCTTGAATTGTGCAAGTGAATTGAATTTAAGTACAGCAAAGTTTCACAAAGTCCTCAGTCCTAGGTCTCTCTTCTTGAGTTATCAAAGTCCAGCGTCAAGACAAAAGTGAAAGACTGTCAATGACCCAGGACTCAGTGGATTGGCTTGGCATCTCCAATCAAGCTGTAAGCTAGACCTGCACACCATATGGCCCATGAGCGGTCTGCCAAAGGTTTTTGGGCAGCCCACCCGAAAAGTGTAGGGTTGTCACTACACATTCTCCTGTTTGTCACATGACCTGCAGCAACTAACCATCATCGGTCTGTCTCTAGTCTAACCTATCTGTGGCTTGAAGAAGTTTACAAGTTGTGCAGGTCTGCTCTAAGCACACCATAGTGCCTACTTCAGCCACCTTCATGGCATTGGAACAAATTGTTCTCATCTGCCCATTCTGCCAGGGGAAGTCTTCACATGTATGGGGTAGACATCTCACCAACAGACTTTTCAGTTGCCTTCAACCCGGTTTAGCCCTCTGTGGTTTAGCCCCACCAGGGTGTAGCTGCTATGCATGCAATCCCTACTTGGAGGCATAGATAAGAGTTAGGTGAAAGATAGACACCAAAGATGGATGAGCAGCCCTGAAAAGGGTTTGTCTAGCCCTCCCACACCAGAAGTGCTAGTCCTCCTGGAGCAACCCATACACCACTGGGAAATGGGAAAGGGTCTGGGTTGACTATGTGAGGCAGTAGGAGGAGAATGACTCAAAAACCATTGCATTTAGTCAGCAGTTATATCCAAACAGAAGCTAAGAGTATTAATTATCTGACACAGGGTTAATATGGGTCAGAATAGTGGAAAAATACAATCGTAATGGTCTTTGCTCATATATTTTATGGGCATTTGGATCATTTAGCCTAAATGACTCCATGTTGGAGCCCTATCATTATAACTGTAATATCAAATGATGTAGAGATTACAACTATCACACCAAGTCAAAATTGGGAATTCCCTGAAATACTAGAATATAGTGGAAACTAGGATATTTGCATACTTTTCTGAAAGCTATGATTTGAACCTATTATTTGACACCATTCCTAAGGTTGATACAAAAGGGCTGAATGTAAGTAGCCCTTTGGGCTACTCCCAATACTTGGACTTGCAGGTTGGATCCCCAGAAGCTGCTTCCTATAGTTCCATGGGTAACTCTTTATGTCTGCATTCCTCCAAGGAGTTCTGTATTCCTAGAGAGACCTCTACATAGATAAAATCACAGCTGTGGTCTAAAAGAAGAGGTGGGAAATGTATACATACATATATATGATATATAATACATTATATATCATATATATATATTTCTATTTATAATTATACTTTTGTCCAAGTGAAACTGGTGATTTCATCCTGTGTCAAGGACTTTTGTAAAAAAATTTTCTTTCCATTCAGATCAATACCTGTCCTGCAACCTACAGTCTTAGATACCTAGAGCACTGAGTAAGTGCCTTACCTAAGGTCACATATAGTACCTGTCAGAGACAGGACCCAAAAACAGGTCATCCTGACTCTGAAGCCAGCTCTCTTTGTGATTATATGATGCCCTACTTACACACACAGACACAAACTAAAGGAAGGAAAAGGCATTTGTTTTTATTGTTTCCCCTGTCAGAAAAATCTATTCCTATGAAAGAAGGAAATAACTCAGAACAAGATTTTCCTCTCCAGAATTTTTTTCCATGAGTAAACAAACTGTAGATAAGAAGCAAAACCAATTCTTTTTTAATATGAACAGTGATGTCCAACTTTTTGGAAGCAATGATACTTGGATGGGAATGATTTTTTAATGCCCTAGAATTTAGGAATGGGAGTGTTTTTACTAAGTTTTGGATCTGATCATTTAGAAAGAATGGCACTTAATTTGGCCCTTCATTTTGACAGAGGTGGCCTGCTTTGTATTTATTTTATCCAATCACTGCTGGGGCTCCTGAGCATGACAAATGACGTGGTCAGGCCTCTGTATTTATTTATTATTTCCCTAATAAAAATATTTGACAATAACACACAGTGCCTGGAGCAAAGTAAGTGCTTAACATATCTATATATATTTTTATCTTATAGACACATATGTATAACAAATTTTATGAATGCTTACTATTTGATTGAAAATAAAATAATTTAAAAATACTTATCACTACTAACTTTTAAAAATAGAGGGAGGAGGAAAAGGTAGAGGAAGGTAAAAAATGTCTCCATGATGGTACACTATGATGATAAACAAGTATTCTGGGATCATGGCTAGTTGTTATTACTTGCAATGGTAGAGGGAATTTCTTGCTTATAGCTAACAGAAGAACAATTTATACCATTGAAATCACAGGTCTGTTAAAAAAACAAAAACAAAATCTAAACCCAACAGAAATATCTATCAGCCATATTCATGCAAATAAATCAGACCCTCTATTTAAATAATAATTTGATGTTCACTTGTGTCTGACCCCACTTGGGGGTTTTCTTGGCAAAGATACTGGAATAATCGGCCATTTTCTCCTCCAGCTAATATTACAGATGAGAAAACTGAGACAAACAGGATTAAGTGGCTTACCCAGGGTCACACAGCTAGTTAGTGTCTGAGGCCAGATTTGAAATTGGTATGACTTATCTTCCCAACTCTACACACTATCTATTGTGCCACCTAGCTGCCAAAATAGAGCTCGTCTCCCCCAAATCTGTTCCTTCTTCCTAACTTCTCTATTATTGTTAAGGATACCGCAATACATCTAGTCATCTAGAATCACAATCTCAGAATTACCTTTCACTCTCCTCTTACTGACCCTTCATATCCAACTAGTTATCAAATCTTTTCTATTCTCCCTGTACAATATGTCGTATTTCTCTCTCCTCACACCGCAAACACTCTAGTTCAGGCCCTTACCACCTCACCTTGTTTTTCAGTCATTTCAATTGTGTCTGACTCTTTATGATCCCTTTTTGGAGTATCTTGGCAAAGATACTGGTGTGGTTTGCCATTTCCTTCTTCAGCTCATTTACAGATGAGAAACCTGAGACAAACAGGTCAAGTGACTTGCCCAGGGACACACAGCTGGTAAGTGTCTGAGGCCAGATTTGAACTCATCAAGATGAGTCTCCTTGACTTCCAGCCCAGCACTCTATCCACTACCTCACCTAACTGCCCCTATGATCTCTAGTTATTCCGCCCTGACATTAATTGCTTCTATGAAGTCACAACTTCAGCTAGAACAGCATTACACATTTTAAATGGGTGACAATGGAGTTTCGTGGTGCAGTTTGGTTAGAATATATTATGAGGTTCTTGGAAAGCAACATTGATCAAAGCAACATCATTGGGGTATGCCTGTCTGCTTGATCTCATCACTGAGCTCTCTTTTTGTTCTGGCTTTGGCGGGAGATGGGCCTATGAATTTTTTTGTTTGGTTTTTGTTTTGGTAAGGGAGACTTTTCAGGCATTTTTTATCATAGGACACAGAACACAGGGAACAGTGACAGATATGTGTTTAACTCACAGGAAGAGAAAGATTCAACAATTTGGGAGAGGTCACATTTAGCCCATTTTGTGGGCTAAGTAATGCTTGTGAGGCCCCCATAATTCTTTTGAAACTCCTTTTCAAATGTGGTTTACATATCAGAGACTTGCCATGATCTGCTTGAGATCAAGTTACGTGCTGTGATGACATGAATAACTACAAGATTTTAAAATTTTATTCTTTTAAAAAATGTAACTGTTTCTAAGGAAAAAGGAAACCATATTGTGTTCATCTTCTGCTTACCTGATAGGGTTTGGGAAGCGAATGAAAGACATTTTAGATTTGCGGTATGAAAAATGAACACAGCCTGGGCCTCTTTCAATGACCACTATTCACTTACCTGACTACAAGTGGCATTGGACTGCATTTAGATCACACTTATCTTGTAATTATAGATAGATAAGAGTCAGCTACAGAAGTAATTCATTCCTGAACTATGGAAAGATCCAAGGGGAGACAGAAGACGTAGGGTCTGGGATGGGGGAAAGATGGAGTGGTTAATGGAGTTTTTTTTTTCTTTCCATGGAGAATCTTAAAAGAAAGCAATAGTAGTCCCAGGAATTGTGATCCTAATAAGCTTGTCATTTTGGTCTAGACTGTGGAGCACTGTCAGATATGGAAGCAGATGGTGGCTTTTCCTCTTTTCGCAACTTTCTCTTGAGTGTAACCAGGGGAGGTTGCTGAAATATTGTTAATAACTGGATTAGGCTGCCCTCAAAATCAATATAAAAAGAAAAAGCACAAAACTCTTTGTCTTAATTAGGCTTAAGACATTTTCTACTTTTACGAAGAAAAAAATGGAAGGTAGGTATGTTATCAGCTAATGCAGGGACAGGTAGGAATTTGATTCTAACCAAGAGCCTGGGGGTGGAAGGAAGAGTGGGTGAGGCGATAAATCATGTTTTATTCATGCTTTTGGAGTGAGTTCATACCATAAGTGGAGCCTAGAACTATCCCTATCTTTTTTCCTCTCTGAAAGCAATGCATGTCAGAGACATGTTATGACTTATGAAAGTTTCATTATGGGATCTGTCAAGGAAGTGCTGTCCATTTCAAAGCAGACAAACCCATTAGAATTCAGTAGTCCAGCCATGGGAGACACATTTCCTCATTCCTCAGTCTGTCAGCTTTTGTTTGATGTTTAATAACAGTGATGTATCCGTACAAATTGGAGCCGTGATTGGCTGCTTATTTTTCCACCCAGGGGCCTTGTCTCACTTGATATATTTCCCTCTAGGCTTTATTTAATGAAAGAGAATCTCTCTTATACATGTGGACTGCTAATCCACTTGGTCTTTATGGTTTTGGTCTTCCATTTGTGGGCTTTGTGACCCTGGAGATGACTGGCCAAACACAAGTCACAGTCAAGGCAAGCAATTGCAAAAAAAAAAAAAAATCATCAGGTATATTGCAATCAAATGATTTTGTGACATTGTGTTTTAGATCTTATTGCAATGATCTGTGTTTGTGTTTCAATGAAATAAGTGTACAATATATGTGTGTGGTGCCTTTTATCTGTGGATTTTTAATTGACTTATTTAATTGAGGATATTACCACTTTCTGAGACCTTTCACATATAGGATCTCTTTTAAGCCTCATAACAGCCCTGAGAAGTAGAAAAAAACAAGTGATGATATTCCCATTTTATAGATGGGGAAAGTGAGCCAGAGAGCTTAAGTAAGTTTCAGGAAATAGCAGAGTCTACTTTCACTAGAGATTTTCATTAGAACAATGTGAGGTCCATGGGTCCCAAAAAGGTTCATGGATAGATCTCAGGTGGGGAGTGGGGGAGGTCTGTGAAATTGTAAAGAAAAAAAATCTTATCTTCAATTCCACTAACCACTATCTGAAATATGGCATTTCCTACAGTTATTTAGAAGCATCATTCTGAGAAGGGGTCCATAGGCTTCACTACATTGCCAAAGGGGTTCATGACACACAAAACTGGTTAAGAACCCCTGCCTCAGAGGTTGGATGGCCCCTTGTTTCATATATTGTAACAGTGATTTTTGGTCAGGTACATTTTGAACTTGAGAGCTGCTGAAGACCCTTCCAGCCCTTAGATTGTTTGATTATGACTTGTCCCATGTAGAGGATTGTAATAGTAATTTTTGCTGGTTATTGGTCAATTCTAAGGTTTAATTTCAGATGCAACTAGACTTGTCAATAAATAGTTTTGCCTGGGTTAAAAGCAACAGGGAGAAAATAAGTTCCATCCCTCAAAATTAAATTCTTCAAACATGTCTTTAAAGCACCTACAATGAACAAGTTGTGCTAGACTTGGGGTACAAAGGTAGAAAATGGCATAGTCCTTGCTCTAAATGAGATTCACAGTCTGATGGGGCAGGGGAGGACTAAGATAAGCACACAAATAAATGTGAGACAGGGTGGAATATTATAGGGGAAAATAAATTTAAGGATAATAAGATTATAAATTTAATTATAAGGAACCTTAAAGGGCATCTAATTCAACCACCTCATTTGACAGAGGAGGCAACTAAGGCCAAGAGAAATTGAATGACTTGCTCCAAGTCATACAAGTAATAAGTGCAAAGGTGGAATTTGAACTTGGATCTTCTTGGATTAAAGTCCAACATATTCTCTGTAATGTCAAATTCATCTAGGCAACTCAGGAAAGACTTTGTGGAACAGATAGCCCTTGGACTGAGTCTGGGAAGAAAAGAAGAATTTAAGCAGCTGAAGTAGTAATGAGAGTTTCTTCTAGGTATACAGGATGGTTGGTAGAAATGCATTGAGGTAGAAGAAGTCAGAATGATCAGGAAATATCCAGTTGTCCAGTTAGCTGTAAGTATAGAAATAGAAAAAATAAGTTAGGAAAAGTTATTTAGAGCTGGATAATGGAAGACTATAAATGAGAGTCAAAGAGTTTGTATTTTGTGGTATATACATGTAACAGGATATTATTATACCATAAAAAATGATGAAATGGACACTTTAAAAGGAAGTGAGAAGACTTCTATGAACTGATACAGAGTAAAATCAGCAGAACTGGGAGAAAACTGATAACAACATTACAGAGAAAAAACAACTTTGAAATATTTTCAAACTCCATTAGTGCTAGGATAAATCATGAATCCGAAGGACTGAAAATGAAACAAACCACCCATCTCCTCCCAAGGAGATTAAAGACTTAAAATGCAGAATGAGACATGCATTTTTGGACATGGTCACTGAAGGAATTTCTTTTGCTGGAATATGTATATCTCTTATGAGAGTTTTATTTCTTATTCTGACTTGTCTTCATTAATTGTTCAATGGGAGTAGAAAGAGAGAGATAATAAATGCAAATAAAATAATTAAAGATTTTGCATTTCATTTTGAGGGCAATGCAGAACTAATGCATTTTAAGCAGGGTTAGATCTGTGCCTTATAAAGTTGGATTGATGAATGAGTTGAGAAGGAAGAGACTAGGAGCTGGAAGGCCATTGAAAAATAATATAATCATTCAGGTAAGGGGCAGCAAAAACCTGCAGTAAGATAGTGGCAGTGTGAGTGGAGAGGAAAGGAAGGGTTCAAGAAGTAGTGAAAATTTGGTAAAGGATAATAACCTCAAATTTCTTCAGTGATGTACATTTTAGGAAGTCCTGTCCTTGTGATATCCCTATCCTTTTGGGAACAAGAGACCCCCATTTTACAGATGAAGAAACTAAGGCTCAAATGAATTTGTTTACCCATGTAAACTAGTAAGTATCAGACCAGGAGTCTAACCCAGGTTTCTTAACTCTAGGTCCAACAATATGCCCCTTATGCCATGCTGCCTTTTGATGAGAAATAAGACTGAAGAAAAGGTTAAATCACTCTCAGGACTTGGCACCTTTGTGATATTAGTCCTATCTCAAGACATGAGGAAATTGGACCAAGAAAGTTTCAGGAAAAAAGATAATATTGAATTTTGATACAATGCAGAAGGAGCATCCAGGTAGATATTTCCAGCAGGCATTTGGAGATGAAGGGATGGGGCTGGATAGATGTTAGGGACATCCACATAAAGGACATAAGTACAACTATACAAGTGTATGAGAGCTCCAAAAGAGGTGAGAGAGAGAGCGAGTGCCGACAGAAACTTCTTGGACAATGATATTTAGTGGAATGTGAACTAGTAAAGGCAGTAGAGAATGAATAGTAATACTGCTTGGAGAAGAAGCAAGAGAGAGAGCAGTGTCTTGGAAGCCTGGGGAGAAGAAAATATGTTGAGAAGTCAGGGATGGGTCAGCATTGTCAAAGGATCCAAAAAATTGAGAATTATGAAGACTGGAAAAAGACCCCATGCAACTTAGAAGTTAAGAGGTCATTGGTGACTTTGGAGAGAGAAGTTTCATTTGAGTGATTGTAATGGATGAGGAACAAGCAGGTAATGAGTAAGTGAGGGCAGCAAGCATAGACCATACTTTGCAGAAGTTTTTATCTTTTTCCAAAGACAGACAGAAGTTCCAGAGTTAGCCTACCAAATTATTATTAAATAGAAAAATGAGTCAACATTGTGATTGGGCTTGATTTGGAGGTAAATAGGGAAGAAACAAAAAAAAGTGTGATAACTATCATTAGTTTCAATTAATTTGTACACAATGGATAGGATCTATTAGTATGATTTCATCCTCAAGTCAGATGAGCTCTAACAGGATAACATATTAAGGAATATTAAGATGGATATCTTTTTCTAAAAACCACTTCACAGAGAAGGCATTTTTGTATTAGTCCGTGCTAACTATTAAATTCATATGAAACCAGATGGCGTGGTACAATACAAAGACAGTATTAAAGAATACTCTTTCCTTGGGACTTTTTTAAAGATCCCAGATAACCTCTAGAGCTTTGGGGAGATCAAGGGAAAGGCTAGGCACTGAATTGCCACTGAAAGGTTTTATTTTTTTCCTGCCATTTGCTAACATGTTTGTCTCTTTGCATGAAGGGAAAACAATAAGACACCTGGAGAATTTTTGACTCAGATCCTTGATTGTATGAAAAGGATAAAAAGAAAAAAAAAAAGTGGTTTTCCTAAAGGGGAATTCATGGGATATAAGCTACCAGATGGCTAGAAAGCTACTACAGGAGGAATGTAATATCTTTCTTATTTAGAAGACTTCTGGAAATCTTCATGCTAGCGTGTGAAAAACAGATGGTGGCACCAAAAAGGAAATTGTACTAGTGTGTGCAGACAGTAAGAGATTGCATGTTGACTCCAAATCATAGCTATGAATAAACCAACAAATTTATTTGTGGGTTTATCAAGTACATAAAAAAATCATTCTAGCTGGCAAATGAAAATGGCATTATATTGTGACCTGACATTGATTTGTCAACAGTTCTTGGACTGGTACACATTATATTATAATGGGGAGCTCACATTATAAAACTACATTGAGATTTTCCAAACCTGAAAATGTGGCAAAATGGTTAAATTTCTCCCCCTCAAAAAACCCAATACTCTTTCATTGTAATTTTATTTAGAGACCACCTTCTGTGTATACCAAGCTGTTTTAAAGAATACTGCCTAATCACTAAGATGGACAGAAAGCAGAGACAGAGAAAAACACTTATTTTTTTCTTTTCTACCCCCCCATCAGTAAAGAATTTCAGGTCCTTATTTCTACATGAGGCATCCTTTAAGGAAGAATATAATCAGTGTTTGCTCTATGACAACTTGATTGTTATTTCTTTAACTGAAAGGTGTTTGGGGTTTAGAGATTTTTTGTTTGCTTGATTTTGGTATAGATTTATGATTTCTTTGGTATCTGTAACCCTTGTATGGAAATTTCTGTCATGTACAGGCCAATAAATTGTCTACAATTTGTATGTAGTCTTAAAGAATTACCTCAGGGCACAGAGTAAGTAATTTGCGCAAGATCAGAAAACCTAGGTATTTCTGACTTCGAAGCCAGTCTTCTGTCCCCGATGGTACACTACCTTTAAATAGAGGTTTAGATAATTCCACTTAATCATTCAATTAAGCAAAAAATTATTAAATGCCTATTTTGTATGAGACACTGAATATAAAGACAAATGCAAAACAGGTTTCCTCAAGAAGCTTACATTATACTCAATAGAAAATCTATTATTCTTCAGAAGTCTTGTTTATTAAGCAAATATTGATAAAGTATTTTCTAGAATGCAGTACATTATGCTAGTCACTGGGAATACAGAGTGAATAAAGATAAAATCCTCACCCTGACAGGGTCCTTGCCTGGTACACAAGGCAAGACACACTTCTTATATCTAAGTTAGAATGTATGGAGTGCATAGAAGTACCGACAAAATGCTTTGAAAGATTTAAGCGGGTGAAATGGTTCTCATTTGAGGGAGGAACAAGGCAGGCATTACAGAGAAGGTGTGATTTGAACTGGACCTTGAAAAGGGAAGGAGGGAGGAGAAGGGAAGGGAATACACATTTGCATAGTACCTACTGTGTGCCAGGCACTGCACTAAGTACGTTACAGATATCTCAATGGATCCTCACAAACCCCTGGGAAGTAGGTGTTTTTATGCTTATTTTACAGTTGAGGAAACTAAGGCAAACACATGTTAAGTGACTTGCCCAGGTTCACACAACTAGGTGTGACCTAGTAGCAAGTAGTAGAATCATGATTCAAGTCCAGGTCCCCAAATACAGTGTTCTTAGCCTTGAGCACTAGACTACAAGGTATCAACTTTTATTTTACTTAACAGCAACAAAAGTTTAAAAATGTTTTTCTACATATGCCTTTGATAGAGTAAGCTGTTTGATGTAAAGATTTTGTTTGGTTTGGTTTGATGTATTAATAATAACCATCACTGTAATATAACTGATTACAACCCAACCCATGGATATAGAGTTAGAAGGCAATACTGTTGCTGAAATTGAGTCAGGATTTGAACTTGGCTCTTTCTCACTCCACTTTCTCACTCTACTCATTAGTGCTCTATGCACTCGGCTACCTAGCTACTTCAAGGAAAGGTTTCAACTGTCACAGCTCTGTCTCTTCCTGACACAAGGGATCAAATGAGCCATTCTAGGAGATAGGAAGAAGCAATATGATATTGGGTAATTGTGAATAGCCCAGTCTGGCTGATACACAAAGTATCAGGGAAAAGTGGAGCCAAGGGAGGGTGATCCAAGATGGTGAGGAAGAACAAATTGATGCCATGTGAAGATCAGTCCTTAGTGAAGTTTAGTCCAGAGAAGAAAAGACGGTAAAGGAGGAGAATAACCATTTATATATTGCCTACTATGTGCCAGGCATTGTACTAAGCACTTTGCAAATATTATCTCATTTAATCTTCACAACAACCCTGGGAGGCAGATGTTATTATTATCCCTATTTTACAAATGAGGAAACTGAGGCAAAGAAGATAAATGACTTATTCAAGGTCACATAGCTAGTAAATGTATGAAGCTGAATTTGAACTCAACTCTTCCTGACTCCAGGTGCAGCATGTATCACTTAGTCACCTAGCTATCCCATAGTATTTAGTATAATCATAATATTTAAAGCTGAAAGGAACCTTACAGAACACCTGTTTTAACTCTCTTATTTCATAGATGAGGAAGCCAAAGGAAGACAAATAAGGGGTCATATGATTTATGCAAGGTCACATAGGTAGCAAATAACACCACCATGATTCAAACCTAGGTTTGATGTCAAATACAGCGCTCTTAGCCTCAAAAGCTAGACTACAGAGTATCAACTTATATTTTACTTAACAACAACAAAAGTTTTAGAAATTTTTTTCATGTGCTTTTGCTGGAGCAAGCTGTTTGATGTAAAGCTGTCATTGGCTTGATGTATCAATAATAACCATCACTGTAACATAACAGATTGCAACCCAAACCATGGATGCAGAATTAGAAGGGCAATATTGTCGATGAAATTATGGATCCATTGAAACGTAATGTAACAATTTTGACGTGGTGCTTTCTGTTAAGATGGTTGTTTTTTCAGAGGAGCTCAGAAAGCCATGCACATGTTTTCATTAACTTCACATCTTCTGGCTTAGCTATAGGACAGATGTTAAAATAGCCATTTTAAAAATTGGAAGACTAAGGTATCATGAAGCACCATGAGCATTCCGCTCTCTTATTATAGAAGATTTTGTAAGGAATTTCAAAGAGTAGTGCCATTTAATAGCTCTTGGCCAGATAGATACTGAACTATAGAGATTGAATAGCTGGGAAATGGGAGCTTACTAGATAATTGAGACTTTATATTCCCCAGAACAGGATAGCGAATTGGATGCATTTTTGAACCTAGATAAAGCAATATAGAATCAGAGTCTTAACTAGAAAGGAATTCTGTGTATTCCACCTGAGCCCAGAAAGTTGTAGTATGATTTGGCCATAGAGTAAGTATTAAAACCAAAAGCCATTCTTTGGATCATAAGGCCCCTCAATAATTTGGCCCACCCTACCTAACTATATTTCCTATTGTTGCCTGCAATGTACTTTCTGTAATGCACAGAGAATGGTCTCCACATAGGCTATGTTCATTTGTGACTTCGTGTTATTTCCATTGCCTGGAATGTCTTGACTTTCTCTATTCACTAATCCAAAGCCTTGAGCCCAGCTCAAATCTCACCTCTTCTATGAAGTCTTCCTAACTGCTCTGCTCATCTTGCCTGAGCCTTGCCTTGTCTGAACTCCAATAGCAGTTAGTTTTTATCGCAGGGTTCAGCAAATTAATTGATCTTTTCCTTGAGCTGTAATTCTATTTCTCTGGCTAAACTATGAACTAAAACTGAGAGCAAGAAACCATGCTTGATAATGGTATACTCCCCAGTGTCTGGATGGAAGAGGCAGCAAGGTTTGGTGAAAGGAGAGAGAGCTCAAGAAAGCGAGGGATCAAGTTGTCTCTTGGACACACACTAGTTGAGTAATCAGGGAAAAGTGACAACCTCTCAGTACTGGCAGACAACTCTCAGAAACAGGGGTTCTTCACCTTTCTGGTGTCATGAACCACTTGGGCAGTCTGGTGAAGCCTATGGACCCTTTCCCAGAAGAATGATATTAAATAATTGAAAGAAATGCTAAATTTTAGCTAGAGGTTAGTGAAAATAATGATATAATTTTCCCCATCCAAGTTCATGGCCCACTCAAAATCTATGGGACTGTGGACCTCAAGTTAAGAACCCCAGGTCTAAGACTACGCAAGGCAACTTATAGAAAGTTGTGAACCACTGACTATGTGCCGGGCACTGTGCTAAGTGCTGAGGATACAAATACAAGGAAAAAGAATCCCTGCTCTCAAAGAGCTTGCATACTAATGGGAGAAGATAATACATAAGAGGGAGCTGAAGGTGAAAGAGACAGAGAAACACTCATTTAAGGATATTGTAGTGGAGTCCAGGGAATCAGAAGTATAGACAGGAAGGGAATTAAGCATGACTAGCCTGGGCTGGTTCCCCAAATGGAGACCTAGTAGAAGAAACTCACCAGTGGGAGAAGGGGATGAAAGGTCATTGGTAAGAGATATTCCAGGGTGAAAAATTCCCAGGCATTGAGGGAAGTTCCAGGGTGAGAAGGCCACTAAGTAATGGAGGTGAGATCTAGAGTCAGACACACAGCTGGTCCCTTTCCCAAAGTGGAGTCTGTATGCCACAAATGTTTCCACACTGGGAGTTTCTTAGTTTCTTGGAACAGTGAAATAGTAGCTGCAGTGGTCTCCCTCTCCCTCTCCCTCTCCCTCTCCCTCTCCCTCTCCCTCTCCCCCCCCCTCTCCCTCTCCCTCTCTCTCCCTCTCTTTCCCTCTCCTGCTTTCTCCCTCTCTCCTCTCCCCCCTCCCTCTTTCCCCCTCTTTTTGTACACCCCTGTGCATGCATGCATAGTATATATTATGTACATATGATGTCTATGTTACCACATGCCTTTTCGTACATTGTTGTTCACTCATTTCAGTTATGGCCAACTCTTTGTGACTTTTTTTGGGGTTTGCTTGGCTAAGATGCTAGTGTGTGTTTCCATTTCCTTTCCCAGCTCATTTTACAGATGAGGATACTGAGGCAAACAGCATGAAGTGACTTGCCCAGGGTCACACAGCTAGTACATGTGTGTGGC
This sequence comes from Vombatus ursinus, assembly GCF_900497805.2. Taxonomy (NCBI): domain Eukaryota; kingdom Metazoa; phylum Chordata; class Mammalia; order Diprotodontia; family Vombatidae; genus Vombatus; species Vombatus ursinus. The sequence goes on along the minus strand of NW_020954559.1, from coordinate 16,752,254 downwards.
TGGATTTGAACTTGGGTCTTCCTGACTCCATGCCCAGCACTCTATCCATCATGCCACCTAGCTGCCCCAACCATATACTATATATGCTGTATTATGTGTTTATTTATACACACACATCATATAGTAAGTACATTGAGAGCATAGGATCATAGTTTATACTTGAATCTTTCACAATACTTGAAAACAAGAGTCAGTATTGCATATCAAATAGAGAACTGACCTTGGAGTAAGGAAGACCTGGATTCAAGTCCTTCCTGCACCACACTGTGGCTCTGTGGTCCATGACAAGTTACTCCTCAGTGTCCCCTAGCAACTGCCTTAATATTATAAGTTGCATGACTGCATCGATAAAAATTTCCTTACCAGGCTTTTTCCATACCAATGAAATCACAGCTAAGAATTTGAATAAATAAATATATGATCCTCCACAAATGCTTGTTGATTTGATTGTTAACCTCTGATGATCCAGAGGCACCCTGTCATTTCTTTCATTTGGGGATGTGACTGATGGAACCAGCAAGTCATCTTATCAGTATAATCAAGATTGGTTGCTGATTGAACTGAGAAACAAATGCATACTTTACATACTCTTTATGGTTGTTGGTCAGAAAAAAGAAAAAAAAATAACATCTTCCACAGTTTTTGCTTAAAGTACAGTCAAGATAATGCAGAAAAATGCCAGGAAATCAGCAGCAGAAGGTTGTCAGAAAAGAAATAAACTGAGAAATTTCAGGTTTCTGCATGTATGGGGGGAAGGGAAGAAAGGGTTTGTTTTGATTTTAACAGCATACAGCTGCCTTCATCGGTCTTGGATAGATAAGACCCATCTGTCCACAAAGTATAGTGGAGATTATATTTTTCTATATCCCCAATAGTTGGGACTTTTAGTAGCTGTGGCAGTCTGTTGAAGGGCATGGATTTGAAGGCAGGATGCTGATCAAATCTGGTTTCAGTACCATAGTTTTAGGTAAAGTGACTGCTGAGAATCGCTGAAGCTATTGCTGAGGGTGCCATTTTGGTATGGGGTGCCTCCTATTGAGGCCCTGATTCCATTTTGTGTTCAACACACACATAATAGCAACTTCATTGTTTTATTAAGATAGAGTCCAAGTTCATCTATGGAATTTTTATTATGAATGGAACCCTAGAAATCATTATGGAACACATAAAAAGTTGGGGAAAGGGATCTTAAAGATGGGACCTGGGTATTCTTAAATATCCCTAAATATGATTCATTTAGATTGAACAAACACATTAAGTTTAGAGAGCACTATTCTAAGTACAAGGGGGGGAACAGAATGAGCATTTATATAGCACCCACTATAAGCCAGGTGCTATGCTAAGTGCTCTACAAATATCCTATTTCATTTTCACAACCCTAGGAGGTAGGTGCTGTTATTAACCTCATTTTACAGTTGAGGAAACTGAGGCAAAAAGGTGCAGTGACTTGCCCAGAGTTATATAGCTAGTAAGTGTCTGAGGCTGCTTTTGGACTTAAGTCTTCCTGACTACAAGTCCCTTTCTCTATCCACTGTCCCACCTAGCTGCCACTAAAGGAGATGGTGTAAAGCTAAGACAGATTTTGTCCTATGCCATAGAAGATACACATACAACATATGATACAGTCCCTACTTTGGGAGCTTACATCCTATGGGAAGAGAGAAGTACATAAGTACCCAAGAGAGGTAGAATCAAAGTCAAGTGGTGATGAGAACTCACACCAGGAGAATGGGAATAGAAGGGAAGGTGAAAAAGATATTCTAGAGATGGAATTGGAAGGACCTGGTAACTGGGAATGAGAGCCAAGGGAAATGGGAGAAAAAAGATTTCAAACATGGGGGGGCTTGGTGAGTGGTGGTGACACGGATTAAAATAAAAGTCAGAAGTAAGTTTTATAGGGGAAAGTGTTCAGTTTTGGACATATTAAGGTTGAAGTGACAAAGAATATCTAAGTTGTGGCATCTTATAGGTGGTTTGAGATACAGATCTGTGACTCTGGAGAGATGTCAAAGCCTTAGACACACATTTGTTTACATACCTTCATAGGGTCTGTTTCTATTGGTATTTAGTTACTGTTTATTTATTTTGCTTGTTGGGAACTGAGACAGGGAGACTTGAAAGGGTGGCATTGTGAGAAAACTGTTGGATTTGTAGGAGACCTGGATTCCAACATTGTCTCAGTCACTGTAGATAGGGCATTTCAGTCATTTAAGCTTCAGTTTTATAATCTGTAAAATCATCATAACAATACTTACCCCCAGCACCTTACCACATTGTTAGGAGGAAAGCATTGTTGTAAACCTCTAAGAGTTATATAAATGGGAGTTAGTAATAAGTGATTAATTTTAAAAGTGACAGTATTGGCTACCACCCCTAGTTTGGAACGCCTGTTGTATCATTAATCTGAGCCTTGTTAAGAAGGTACTGTATAGTTGAGCAGCAGTGTTACTGTCTAGAGAATGTCTATTCCCTGGAGCAGTGTCTCCAAAGCAGAAAGAACCCATTCTCCTATGTACAACAATCCATGTTTCAGGTTTTTGTTTTGTTTTGTTTTGTTTTCAATTTTCAGGTATGATAGGACAACTCTGCAATTTAAATAAATTGCCCTTTTAAGCAAGAAGGTTTACTTGAAAACCTCTTGCAGATAATAGCTATAGATGTGTGATTGCAGGAACAAAGGGACTTGGGTATATACTGACTTCATAAAAGGGTGTTAGAAAAACTGTCCCAGCTTTATGGAATGGCTTGATCAATAAACAGATTTTATTCTTTGGGAGCTGTTAAATGCCATTAGGTTTGGCTGAAGCTTAAAGCAGTCTGTGGTTTTCACTAATGTACAGGAGGGACAATTTGGAAAGTCTCATTTCTGAAAGATCAGAATGAAAATAAGACATTTCATTTTATACAGACAGGTCAGTATGGCTTTCATCCATGAGGATATCATGTGTTTGATTTTGTTCCAAAACAGACAGGGAGTTGAAGAGTCTGCCTATTGTCCAGCCAGGATTCTACCAGGTCTGGGAACGTGGCCCAGCTGTCACTTCCCCATCTCTGATGCCCTATTCCTGGCCCACCCAGGTCGAATAGAAATGGTACTGGCAGCTGTTGTTAGTTATTACCACTCTGGGGCTATTAGCTGGGGCCAGTGTAGGAATCAATCAATCAATTAGCAAGCATTTATTAAGTACCTGCTATGTGTCATGTGCCGAGGGTACAAAGGAAAAGGAACGGTGCCAACCTTCTCCCTCCCCAATAAAAGATTGTCCTGGGATGAGTGCCTTCCTATTTTTCCTCCTTGACTTCATCTGGCACCCATGCTACCAGTCCAGATGTCAAACGAACAGGTGTATACACTTCCATTCATCTAAAAGTCTTCCTTAGGAAACTTCAGTATATCCCAAGTAAGCTGGTAAGTGAAAGAGTGAGGGAGAGACCTATTTTTCAAATGGGAGTCAGAATTCACCAGTTGGGTTAAGAGGAATCCCTTCCATAACCGGTCTCATACGTTTTTAGAGCTGATTTAGCTTCCCTCTGTCTTCCCCATCTCTAACAGACACACCCAGAAACAGTGAGCTATGCCAAAATTTGACATACTTCAAGCATCCCCATTTAACCTCACTTGGCCTTTTGTCACTACCAGGCTCAGTACCACAGTTAATCTTTCTGAGTGCTTCCTTTACTGGGAAACCTTTGTTTTCAAGAATGCTGCCATCAGCTGTGAATGAAAACTTTGCCTTTCACCCAAAGCAGACAGTCTTGACATAGGGGATCCTATCCTTTCCTTTGCTTAACTGAAGGAGTGAAAGAGTCTTATCTTTGCATTAATTATCAGCACCAAGTGTTAAGCAACTGGTTAACCTCCCCACTGGGAATTTATTTTTGATAACCTATTGATGAAGGGAGATGGCCAGTTGAATTTTTGGGGATGAGAGGGAGAGAGAAGGGTGAGATCAGGACCTATGATCTCACTGGCATAAAGGGGTCCTGATAAGTAAACTCCCTACATCAAAGCAGACCAGTAACTATTCAGAAAACTGAGTGGTAGGGAGTCGGCTGCCTGAGATTATGAATGGTTAAGTGACTTGCCTAGGGTCACCTAGTCAGTATGTATAGCAAAGACTTGCTAACTCTGCAGCCATCTCTCTATCTCATCTGTCATACTGTCTCTCAATGCTATAATAATACTTTACATTTTTAATAGGCCTTTACAGATTTCAAAGTGCTTTCAGATTTCATTTCCAGGAAGATCTGGGTTCAAGTCTTGTTTCTGATGCATCTGACTATGTGACTCTGGGCAAGTTGCTTAAAACATTCAGCACTTTAGGCAATCTTTTAGACTATAACTGGCAGAGGAAGTGCCAATTTGTACTGGTAGAGGCAGTTCCTACCAGTGAAAGTACAGATCCAATGCCCTATTCCTATTGACATGCATTATCTAACTTGAACCCTGTAACAACCACAAAAGGTGGACAGGTCCCATTTTGGAAACAGTAAACCAAGACCTGAAGTGGTCAAAGGACTAGTCAAGGTTAATAAGAAATGAAACCAAGGACTGGAACCCAGGCGGGCCCTTTCACAACTACTAGTTCACAATATACCACACTGCTTCTCAAGGCTATAATAATGCTTTACATTTTTATAGAACTTTACAGATTTCAGAGTGCTTTTATACACCTTATCCAATTTAACCCTCACAACAACCTTGAAAAATAGACAGATTGGGGGATGGTATTCCCAATTTGTGAATAGGAAATTTAGGCCTAGCCAAGTGAAATGAGTTGCCAAGGCTAATGAGTGATGAAACCAGGACTGAAGCCTGGGCCTTTGGACTCCTACCTCACAGCTGTTCTTCCTACACCCCTCTTTTTGTCCTGCTGCTAATGGCCTGGGGTGGATTCAGAGCAGAAATGGTTGTTTTTGGCTGTGCCACTATTGTGTGGATTCAGTTAAGTAACTTCCATTCTTAGGGTAAGTTTTTTTTTTTTTTTAATGTCTGGAAAATGAGAACATAGGCGCTTTCCTCTAGCTTGAAAGGGAATATTGTTGAGTTTATGTGACGGGACAGTTTTTTTTTTCTTTTTCTCCTTTAGATTTCAAAACAGAAACTTCTTGTGTCAAGTAGGGCTCCTTGGTGGGAGAATTTGATCTTCTAGTGTTTGAAGACCATCTTGAATGAAAGATTTTGGGTCAATTCAAAGTATTGTTTTGGAAGACAGTGTAAAAAAGGCCAAATTGCGGGACTACTATTTACATCTATAAAATCCCAGTCTATGTAAAATGTGAAATTGTTACCAGTGTGTTATTAAGCAGCCTAAGTTCCTAGTAGCCCTGAATATTTTCCAAAGGCATCTGTTATCGTGGGAATGACTGAGAGCTGGTTTTGTGTTGTTGTTGTTATGGTTTTGCATTAGAGAAAGAGAGAGAAACAAGGAAACCTGGGCAGGGTTTGATTCAGTATACAGTTCTTTTCAAGTAAATACAGAGTGACGGGACCTTAGGAAGTTGCTGTTGACACACTCTTTATCCCCTCAGCTTTTGGCTCTGGTAACTGTTACAAAGGAGGTGGTAGCAGTCAAGGCTAACATTTACCCGTAGTGTAAACCATAAATCCTTCCTGGGAGATCAGGGAAGAGGAAGGCCCTGTTAGCAAAAGGCAGGCAAAAGTCACCTTAGATCTCCTTGGAGAATCGGGGTTAAAAGGTGCTAGGGACCTACCTTACAGAACGGAGCCTTTCTGTGCCCGGAATGCCATTCTCTTTGAGACTGGCTGTGTGGTAAGTCTGCATAAAATGTCCTTTACTCTGTAATAAATTGGAAACCAGATAAGGCAACAAACAATTTGGAGATATATTTTTTTATTTTTCTTTTTAAAAAAATTCTTTTTTATTAACCTGAACTTGAAAAACAAATACACAGAAAGAAAATTATCTGTGACACTACAAATCTCTATTATATACAGTTTTTTAAATTATACATTAAATTTAACTTGATAAGTTAGAATACTACCCTTCTTGTCAATGTCAACTTCTGAACTTCTGCTGTCTTGTACGTTTTTTTTAAAAAAACCACTTAACCCCAATTGCCTAAAAATAAAAAAATAAAAATCCTTATTGACATTTTATTCTTTCTTTTTTTTTGTATCACTATCATTACCACCACCCTCCTTTCAGAATAAAAGCCCTCCCTTATAGCACTTAAGTATAGTCAAGTCAAGTCAAACCATTCCACACATTGGCCATGTTTGAGAATGTATGTCTCATTCTGAACCTTGAATGCAGCCTTTCTCAAAGTGTGGTCTGAGGTCCTCTGTAGGGGGGGGTCTCTGAGACCCTTTCAGGGGGTCCATGAGATCAAAACTATTTTCATAATAATAGTAACTTGCTGTTCAGTCATTTTTCAGTCATGCCCAACTCTTTGCGATGCCATTTGGGATTTTCTTGGCAAAGATACTGTAATGGTTTGCCATTTCCTTCTGTGGCTTATTTTACAAATAAGGAACTGAGGCAAACTAAAATGCTATTTGCTTATTAAAATACTCCCCTTTTCCCAACTATGTATCTGAGTAGTACTGGATTTTCTTCTTAAACATCTACCAAAGCAACATATAGCAACCAACTAAATGCAGAAACAGATAGGAGAATCTAGCTGTCTTCTGTCAAGCCAGATATTAAAGAGATTTGTAAAAATATGTAAAACTGCCATTCTTTTCACTAAATTTTTTTTTGTTTTGGAAAAATTTTTTTAATAAAATATGTTACATGTTAACATATAATAGTTTATTCTAATTTTTAAATGAATAACCATAGATATTTTTTAAATTTATCAATTATAATTCTGAATATGATAAATATCAATTGGTATAACCCACATAAACAAAAGGTCTTTTAGAGTCCTTGATAATTGTTAAGAATTTAAAGGTGTCACGAGACCAGAAAGTTTAAGAACCATTAGCCCTTCACCTCTCTCCCAAGAGAGGATTCCTGGAGTATATATCTTAATTCACCAATGAAAGAGCTAACTTATCTTACTCCTTACAGGAGTACATGTATTCAAAGGATTACAGAGTTGAGAAAATTCTTAGAGTTCATTTTGTCTAGCCCTTGCATTTTATAGCTGAGGAAACTGAGGCCCAGGAAGGTTAACTGATTTGTTAAATACCCCACAAATAGTAAGCAGCAGTTGTCATATCCACTGATTCTGAATCTAATACCCTTAGCACTGAACCATGTTATGTCCCTGCAAAGGGATAGGATTTCTGATTTTGCTGGGTACTCCCAAAGGGAAGTGTACTTTGCAATCCAGTGACCAAGATCTACCCAGTAGAGTTCTGCATTCATTGTGCAGTGAGAAGAGCATGAAAACTAGGTTCGGGTTTTGTCATTAACTTAATCTATGTCCTTGGGCGAGTATGGAGGACCCTTTCCCTCTGAGCATCACTTTCCTTTTATGTAAAATGAACACATTGGATTTAGAGGTGAGAGTAACCTTAGAATCATCTAACTCCCTCTCCCCCCATTTTATTGATGAGCTCAGAATGGTTACCTAACTTGCCCACAGTAACACACAGGTAGTAAGGAACGCTTCCGGTATTCAAGATGAGTCCCTTTGACTCTCAATCCATTCTTCTGCACTGCCTCCAATGGATCTCATTTCTTTCTCCTGCAATTTTAAGAATAGCATGATCCCCAAGAGCTTAGCTTCCAGGATAGATAGAGAGAAATTTAAAAAGAAGAAAGAGATGGTTGAACTTCTCTAAGACAGTCTTGGCACTGCTCTTTCTCAGAGTTGAAACTTCACTGTCATCCTCAACCCCTCACTCACCCACATAGGCAAGCAATTGCCAAATCTTGTTGTGTCCATCTGTGAAGTACCTCTTATATGTGTTCCCTTCTCTCCACTCAGGCAGCTGCCACCTAGTTCAGGTTCATATAACTTAAAAAAATTTTTTTTGCTCATATGACTTCTCACTTGCATTATGGAAATAGCCATATTTCATAGCCAACTGGTCTCCCCATCTCAAAGTCTCTTCCCAATCCAATCCATCCTTCATATGGCTACCACAGTTTGCTTTTTGTTTTGTTTTGTTTTGTTTTGTTTTTGCCTAAAGCACAGCTGTGACCATATCACCTTACCACCTTCAAACTCTAGGAACCTCCTTACTGCTTCTTGGATCAACCATAAAATCCTGTGTGTGGCTTTTGAAGCTCTTCATAACCCTACTTATTTTTCCTTATATTTCCAGTCTTCTTACACCTTATTTCACTACATATATGCTACACTCAAGTCATATTTATCTGTTCAGGGTTCCTCACACGGGATGCTCCATCTCCCATCTCTGCACTAGTTGTCCCCTGTACCCGGAATGCCCTCCTTCCTTACCTCTACCCCCTTAGAATGCCTGTCTTCCTTCACTGCTGTGCTCAGGCATCCCTCTCTAAAGGAGACCTTTCCTTGATTTCTCACCACCACCCCCAACTGCTAATGCTTTCCCCTCTAAAGTTGCATTAGTACTATGTTGTATCTTGTATATACCTATACATGTGTACTGTCTGAAGTCAGGGATTGCTTTCATTGTGTCTGTATATCTCCAGCACCTAGTACAGCCCTAGGTACATAGAAGATGCTTACTTAATCAGTCCTCGTTTCATCAGCTGGAATCCTAAAATACTCTACTTTTATGATTGTGAATGTGCCCCACACAACCTCAACCATTTTTATTAGAAAGAAAAATCTAAATTCTGACAGCAGTAGAGTTTTACAAAGTACCACTGGTGACCTAATGTGTTATAGCTCATGCTTTTGAGACTGAAGGTCTGAAATCTAAATGTTCTATAAGTATAATCTGATTGATGACCTTGAACCATCATCATGTCATTAGCATAAGGGCAGCCTCTGAAGTAGCTAGAGGTCCATAAAATAAAGTGAGCTCCTGAGTTGCTTAGAGATTGCATTTTTAGGTTATTCTCCCATAGACTTCTTGGCGGCTAGAAATTGAGTATCCTTTTCTGATAAAACACCACCCCCCCAAACCAACCATGAGGTCCTACCCAACACAGAGTAGCTCATAATAAATGTTTAAATGAATTCAGATTGATGAAAAACTTTTTACCATGTTTCTTCTTAAATACAGTGAGGCTTGGAATTTGTCTTTTATACGACCCATCAGTTTAAATTTGGCAGACTTATCATAGGGTAAGTTCCCTGGACTCTGTGATTTGGGGAAGGGGGACTCTCTATGGTAAGAGATCATGTTGTCCAGGGACCCCTTGAAGGATTCACACAGTGCTCTTCCAAAAATTATCTTCCCTGGGGCAACTAGATGGTGCAGTGGATAGAGCACTGGCCTTGGAGTTAGGAGGACCTGAGTTCAAATCCGACCTCAGACACATAACACTCACTTAGCTGTGTGACTCTGGGCAAGTCACTTAACCCCAATTGCCTCATCATAAAAAACAAAACAAAACAGAAACTTACAAAAATTATCTTCTCATCGGTCTTGAGGCATTTCTGGAGAAATGACTCTTAGCTGGTAGGACCATCTCACCATAGTGGCAGAAGCTGCTACCCTCCCTCTTTCCATCCCTCCTAGGCCTTTTTGCTCTTAAGGGTCCCATCACCAGATTGAGGACTTCTTCTGGACAGGCAGAGGCATGCAATTCCTACAAAGGGTAAATGAGGCAATCATTTCACCACTCATTCCCTTACTTTTTCACTACTGGGGTTACCCTAAAGCCCACACTCTTGAGGAAACTTCTTTTGTCACACACCTCACACTTCCAAAATCTGGTCTTGATGGGAACAGTCTGAATAATTAGAAGAATGAAATCACAGTGCAGAGATTTTCCTTTGCTCGTTCCTTTCTATCTGTTGTTAGCCTCCAGAGTTATATCAGAAGCACCAGATGGAGGATGTGGCTGCAGTGCAGGCTAATTTATTTATTGATTAAAATGCTTACAAAATGTAGCATGTACTGCCATGCTGAACATTCAATTAAAAAGTCAGAAATGAAAATTTAAAACTATTGAATGACAAATAGGATCTGCATAGGCAGCTAAGCATAGGAACAGAGTGATAAAATGGAAAGTGGGCCAGTGTTGGGAATTTAGTGGGTGGGTTGAAGAGAGCCTGCAGAGTATTTAAAATGATTGTCCATTTCAAGGAACAAGAAGCAGAGGGAGTGGAGAGAGATTAGGAAATGAAATGCTGGACACCTTAAAAGAGAAGCAGCCCACACTTATGTAGCTGCCCTAAGATTTACAAAGCACTTTATATATGTTACCTCATTTGATCCTGACAAAAACCTTGAGCAGGAGGTGCTATTTTAACCTCATTTTTAACTGAGGTAGACAGAGGTTAAGTGACTTGCCTGAGTCACACAACTAGAAATCAACAGAGGCAGGATTTAAACTAGGGTCTTCTTGACTCTTAAGTCCCATGTCTTATTTACTATGACACCTAGCTGCCCTGATGAATGGGACCGTGGCATATTCTTACTGTAGACAGCAATAACCTGTCTTTTTATATCAAGTAGGTGACATAGTAGATAGTGCTGGACCTATAGTAGAGAAGATCTGAGTTCAAATGTGGCCTCAGACAGTTACTAGCTATGTTACCCTGAGTAAGTCACTTAACCCTGTTTGCCTCAGTTTCCTCATCATGAACTGGAGAAGGAAATGGCAAACCACTTCAATATCTTTGCCAAGAAAATCCCAGATGGGGTCACAAAGAGTCAAACATGACTGAAACGAGTGAATAACAACAACAAAGTCCTGAATAAGGAGATGGTGAAAATACAGCCTAAAATTCCCACGTAACCACTAGTCTATGGCATGTGGCAACATTACTATTGTCAGTGATATACACATACATATATGTGCATATGCATATATAATATAGTAGCTAGTTTTACAAATCTCATTTAAATTTTATAACAACTCTGGAAGTTATCCCTATTTTACAGATGAAGAAACTGAGGCAGAGAGTGATTATATGACTTGCTTAGGGTCCCATAGTAAATATCTGAGGCTGAACTTGAACTCAAGTCTTCCTGACTCCAGGTCCTGCACCTAGCTGCTTCATGTATGCCTCATATCATTATAAATATCTATATATACATCATTATATACACATATATCTTATAGATAGATTTGCATATATGAGAGGGTAACCTCTCATTAGAGGCCAGTCAGCAATGATCTATATTTGTCCTAGCCTGGGTTCTATCTGAGGTCACAAATGATTCACTGAATGATCATAATCAATTCAGGTCTCTTCACCAAGACTACTTGTCAAACCTATAAACAAAATATTGGTTATTCCCTCTCTCCCCATGATATTCACAGATAGTATTTACCCCATAGAAAGAACATGCAGAGTCATATAAAGGATTAATTAAGGGAAAACCAGATACCACCCTTGGCTACATTTACAAAGTTGCTTCCCAGACTGTTTGTTGTGACTTCCTTCTACCACATAGAAGTTCAGGATCACAGCATAATACAGAGATAGAGACTTTTTAAAAAAATTCATCCAAAAAACTCTATTTCACATAACTTGGCTTATTCATGGGAGCAAGAAGTGCCATATGCTCACAACCCAAATCCCATTTTTCCAGAGACCACACAGGACCTCTCATCTACTTCTTCCCTATGATAAATGCAGGCATCATCCCTTTCATATACTCTCATTTTACCATATCCTTCAAATCCTATGTCCATTAACCTCTACCATAATTCATTATCATATAGCCACATTTAATTTTAAGATTAGTATAACACATCTTGACCTCTCACATACCCCTTCCCTGTGACACATGTAGACATCATCCCTTTCCTACACCATCATTTCATCACATCCTTAAAATCCCATGATCATTGACCTCATACCATAATACAGGGGCAATCGCCTTATCACACAGCCAAATTTAATTTTAAGCTTAGTATAATACATTTTAAAGGGAGTTCTTCTGATTTGATTTGAACTTCTCTTAGCAATAGATAAACCTCTTCTTCATTCTGCTATTTTTTCCCCTTCCTCTCCAAGTGCACCCAAGTTCCCACGTTGTCAGTAATCACTTGTTAAAATGTTGCTACATCTGTTATCATGCAAAGGTTGGGGATGGAAGAACAGTCTTCACAGCTTCCCTTAAGCCACCAGGTGCATTATCAGACTTTGTGTTCTTGAACCTGAGCCAGTTCTTATTCAGGCTTGCTTTGCAGATTACGTTCCTTGACCAATCTAACCTTACGCTCCCCATAACATGGACCAGGTCCCAAGGCACTGTATCTACATGGAAGTGGAATGAGGCTTTTTATGCATTCTATCTCAGCAGACCTAAACCAACCAATCTTATACTCACTAGCATTTTTTGGATTCTCTGCCTTAAACATTAACCTCTCTCTGCATAATTATTTACGGAAGGTATTGTTACTGGCAACTGATCCCAAACTCACTGCTGATGTTTCCTGTGACTCCATAGTATCTACGTGGTGACTACATACACTCACAAATAGGTATGGCTACCTCAACTCCATGCTGCCTTGTTTATTCTAGTTCATAAGCCAACACAATGAGCATGACTTCCCTAGCTCCCTGCCACTCTTGATTACAGACATGGGTAACTCTAGTTTCTCCGTTGTGGCAAGACATTTCCTTCTGCTCTTTCTTCTTCCCTCTGCCTTCCTCACCCACAAAAGGAAACAATGAAACATAAAACTGCTTCAGGGACCTGAGAGGTAATATGGTATAGTGGAAAGAAGCACTGACTTTGGAGTCAGAGGACCTGGGTTCATATCCTGGCTGGCACTTACTACCTTTGTGATCATGGGTAAATCACTTAAATAATCTGAGCCTCACTTTTCTCATATGTAAAATAAAGGAGTTGAATAGATGGCTTCTGATCTAGAGACTTTCTTTCTTTCTTTTTTTTTTTTTAACAAGGTTTATTAGAACATCGATCAGGGGTGGGTGAGATTTAAAGAATCCGCCATGTTGGCCAGACTCTTAAGGAATCTAAGCATTTGTATCACTGATGCAAGCAGGTCAGATCTTAAGAATCTGAGTGTCTAGAGCTTGTCTAACTCCATATCTATGATCATATGGCTTTGGATTATTTATACAGCATAATGTTGGGTTATATAGAGCCTAAGCCCTAGAAATGAGATTCATGAGAGCTTGAGCCTAGGGTTCTCCCCTTCAGGCAAGAAGCAGTAGGAAAATAACCCAGGAACTTGAGAATGCACTGTTTGTTAAATCTCAGTCTCAAGTCAACATTCTTTGTTCAGAGAGAATGGGGGGGGGAGCTAGGTGGAGCAGCGGATAGAGCACTGGCCCCGAAGTCAGGAGGACCTGAGTTCAAATCCGGTCTCAGACCAAACACTTGACACTTACTAGCTGTGTGACCCTGGGCAAGTCACTTAACCCAATTGCCTACAGAAAACAAAACAAAACAGAGAGAATGGGGGCTGAGATGGGAAGTGTCTTAGTATTTGTGAAGTGGGTCTTTGAAGCATCATTGAAGCTGGAAAGGATTAGACTATAGAGCATGTCTTTATGGAATCAAGGACCAGCCTAACAAAATTCGAGGCTGTCCAACTAGGTTGACTTAGCAGTGATGAAATTTTCAAATGCAGCAATTCTGTGCATTGACTAAGTTACAGCCCACCCATTTTCCTGTAGTCCTTCTTCTTGACAATTGTTTACCATTGACTCAATTAGGATACATCACACATTTATTCCCTTCTATTTTCTTTTTCCTCCCTTACGTACCTTCCCTCAAATTCTGCACTTTAGTCTCCTTCCCCATCCCCTTGAACACATAAATTGATTCACCTGCAGGTGAGATGTCATAAGGTTAGTGGTTGGTGTTTCATGCCTCTTCTTCCGTCATCACTTCTTTTTAAGTTACTCTTTCACTCCTTGTTCATTTTAAAAAGAAATATCTTAATGCTCTCTGTTACTATTTTGTTTGTTGCTATGGTGAATCATCAATTTTTAATCCCATCGATATCTTTCTATGTCTAGCTTTTTTTCCCCTCCCATTCCTATTCTGGGATAATTTATTATTTGTACCTTCCTTGGTTGATGACACAATGTATTTGTTTACCACTCTTACGTTTCTGTCATCTGGGATGTTTGAAAAGCAAATGATTTGCTCACTTCTGATTTTTTTAAAGAAATGCTTCAAATGCCTTTCTTTTATTGAATGCCCATATTTTTCCATTGATGAATTGGTTTGCAGGGTTTGTCTCTTTAGGTTACATCCTGAGCTCCTTTGATCCTTGGAACACATTATCCCATTCCTTTCCTCACTTTTTAGTGGGTGCAGAATTATCTTGTGTCTTTCAAATTTTTTTCTTCAATATTTGAAGGTTTCTTCACTTAACAGAATATTTTTTTGTCATTGGACTTGTTAAATTTAATTACTCTGTTTCTTGGAGTTTGCAGCATAGGGTTTTTCCTCTCTAAGGGAAATCTGTGGATTCTTTCAGCTGACACTTTGTTTTCTGTGTTCAGAGGTTCTGAATAGTTTTATATTATTTATTGCATTATGGCATTCAGGATTTTTGACTTGTCATGTTCTTCTGAGAGACCTATGATCTTTAAGTTGTCTTTGAAATCAATATTTTACTTCAGAGATTGTGTTTTAATGCTATTGTTCTTTGCTTCTTTTCATCCAGATTGTCCTTCACTTCTGTGTATTTGTATTCCCAATCAGTTGGCTCACTGTTGTTTCCTTGGAGAGATTCACCATTGTGAATTCGAGTTTTTCTATTATGCCAATTATTTCTGCTATGCAAGCCAAGACTTCTGCTTTCATGATTCTTATTTCTCTCTTGAACCATGTAGGAACATCTTGTTGTGGCTCTATGCTCTCTTGAGAATTCACAGGGTCTTCTGCTTCAGCAAATGTTGATTCATTTCCCTTTGTCTTACAATATATATTCAGAGATAGTTAGATGTCCTGGAGACCATTGTCCTTTCTGTTATATAGCATCCCTCTTGACCTATCTACTTGTAAACCAGGTTAACTGCGTTTTCTTTTCCTAAAATCTTTAATAATTTTAATCTTTCTTCCCTCTTCTTTATGCTCATCTCTCACTTTCTGACTCTCTTTTGATAGCAACTTCCCAAAAGGCTGCCTCCAAGCTGTCACAGCCTCCTCTATACTGAGGAATTCCGTTTTCAAGAGTCTCAGTCCCTCAGCCTCAAGTGGCTGCTGAGGAGAGGTGGGGAGGGATAGAACGGACTTCACTTGCAAGTCAGTTGCCTCTCCGTCAGGCCTAGTAGAACCCTGCTAACCTCCTACTTCCCCTTAAACACATACATGCCAGCATCCTGCCCCAGTTCCCTTTGTGTTTCAGTTCACTGGCTAATGCCACCTTTTCTGCAGTGGTGGGAATGGGGAAGGGAAGTTGAATTCTGTTGTTTGTCACAGAATGGTGGGTTAGATAGGGGCAGGGAGGATATGTTGGCAAAGATTGCAACAACAACAAGGGAACTGAGTGGATCCAAGGGCATAAGCCTGTGGGTCTTTTTGTGTGGTCCTGTCAGAGTGCGGAGACTGGTAATCAAGGAGGTGCTGTTAGTCCCTAACACTAGGAATTAGCCATTGGGTTGTTACCTCCTTAGGATTTTTAATGTCTTAGCCTGTGGAGACAGCTACAATTAATTTACTTGTTGTGTATAATCCTTATTTTTGAGCATTTTGCGAGGTCATGAGGAACAGAGAAAATGTGTAGCCTGCCATCTTGGTGGTCATATGACCTACAGCTGTATTACAAAAGACCTGCATCTGAATTGCTGTCAGGAGTGCTCATAACAGTGCAATTATAAATCCTTATAGAATTGAAGTTTACAAATACGTTGGTTCTTTATATGCATAGGTAGAACTGTTCTGCTGTCTCTTATTTTCTTGTCCTACTCTTTTGTCTTCTTCCTTCTGTGTTCTTTTTATTACCAAGCATTGCAGGATGCTTCACTGGGGAAGAGGGCTGGTGCCTAAGACCTATATAATACAAACACACATTTGGACGTCTGGCCTTCCCAAAGCAAATAAACAAAGAGATTCCAATGCCCTGTATTTTCACTTTTATCATTCCCAGGTGCTACTTAGTCTGGACCTTAAAGACTTATACTGACTCAGGAAAGATTAAACAAACCAACAGCTTTGGCTAGAAATTCTTTCCAACCCCTAGGCAAAGTTTTTTGGGGAGTCTGGAAATGTTTGGCTGACTTACTGGAAGGGCTGCCTTTGTATACTTCCTTTTTTTCTGCTTCCAGTGAAGGGGCTGGTCCCCAAAGAATCTCCATCCTTATGACATCTCCGCTTCAACTTGCCTTTGTTGGATTTTTGACGAGTTTTATACCAAACTAAGGAAAATCTAGCCTCAGAGTTATTTCTCCAAACTTAGCCTCTGGAGGCTTGAAAAAAATGCTATTCCTTATTTACCTCTTTCCACCTCACCATCATTACTTCCTGAAGCTGGATCATTTTCAGTATTTTTATTTCTTCTATGTGATTAGGTCACTGCTAGACAGCATACAAGCGTGGTCAGATCTTAGTAGGTGTTCTCTTTCTGTTGCTTTTCTTTGGAGGGCTGGTTTGTTTTCTGAAACCTTTTTTTCCTCTGCAGTTTTGTATCTGTTTTCAGATGCTTACTTTACTCCCCTCCCCCACCCTCCTGTGTTGAAGGCAACAAAATGCTTTCTTCTCTCCTTGCCAATTAAATGAAGGTACCCATGTTCTCCATGCTCAGAATGTTTCCAGATCAAGGAGGTTTCCATTCCAGGAAGTGTGAAGCATTCAGTTTGCTACACATATGTCTGTGCACTTATGTGCTGGTTCATGATGTGTAATATGTCCAAAGGTTTTAGCGTTTTCTTCATTTTAGCAAGTTAAACCACACTAGAGCTCTTTGATGTGTGTGTGTATGTGCATGCACATGCATACTTTCTTAATATGGAAGTCACAGAAGATTAGAGCATTTCATTATAGGTGATGTGATGTGAGTTCCCAGAAACAACCTGAGATCTGCCGAGTTGTATCCTAGTACTGAAAGATTCCCCTTCCTTGGTTAATGTGAATTTAATATAAGCCTTTGTCATAAGTAGTGACTAGCAGTTCATAGGATCATACAGCTAGAAGAGATGTTAGAGGACATCTAATTTAACGCCCACCTTTTTCCAGAGTGGGAAACTGAGGATCAGAGAAAGAACACAGATTTAGAGATGGAAAGGAGCCTTAGTGCCATGTAGTCCAACCCCAAGATGAAAAAAAAAATGAGACCCAGAGATGTTAAGTTACTTACTGAATGTAATATAGGTGTTAAGTGACGGAGATAGCATTTGAACGTAGGTCCTCCAACTATGAATTCTGTGCTCTTTCCACTGTTCCTTTAATGTATTCTGCTTGTGGATATAGGCTAGCCCTCTCCACAGAGTTTCATCAGTATTAAGTTGGCCATTTACTGAACAACTACTACTGCTTAGTAGCGCACTAGCTGAGGATGCCTTGATTTGCTAGGGCATTAAAACCAAATCAGAATGGTGAGGTTCTTCTTTAGTAGGCTGGCGGCTCAGCATGGTAGAATTTGCTGCCAAGCTACGTACCCAAGTTGGTTTTTCTTTTTTGGCTATTGGACTTGACTATTGCAGATATTCTCTGATTTTTGAGTCCTCTGTGTACCAGTCAGCTTCATCTAATTGTTAAATGGCAAGGTAGGCCCGCTGACTTTAAGGTCATGGAAAATAGTTGAGTTGCCAGCATCGCCCCGGTGTCTGCTGAAGCACAGTTCCTCTGGGATGGACAGGTTTGGAGGACGAATGGCAACAGGATACTCCGGCAGCTGCTATGTGGTGAGCTGAAAGTGCAGGTCCTGCAAATGTGGCAAAGGAATGCTGTAAGGGGAAAGTGGAACCCAACTGTAAATCACGCAGCATAGCTGGGGGAGGCTGTGAAATGACCGAAACAGACAGGCACAGCTGATTTGCATAAATCAAAGGGGGACTTGGTCATTTTGGATCCCACCCCCAAGGTACAAAGGCAGAAGCTATGTTTAGGCAGAGGAGATATGGACTGCCGCTGCATTTTCATTGCTATGTGGAATTCTACCCATCTAATGAGGAAATTCCCTTTACCAATGCAGGTCTCCTTCTCTGTGCTCTTATGCTCTTAGTGAGTTGCCTAGAACAGAGATATCAGACTCTTAGCTAGCAAAACTCCCAAGTGCAGCCCCAACTGGTTTAAAAATGCAACTGGGAAATATTTAACTAAATATACTAAACTAAAAATATAATATAACATAGATAATGTTAATTTGTAGTTTTCTTAGTCAATATGCTGTCCTCAGGTGTTCATTTTTATTTGAGTTTGGTACCACTGGTGTAAACACTGAGAGGTTAAGTGATTTTCCCAAGGTCATATAGACAGTCTGTGTTAAAGGAGGGTCATAAACTCATGTCTTCCTGACTTTACACATATACAATGGAGAAAGAACTCGATTGAGGTCCACATTTATAGCACAGTCTGTGAAACTGATGATATAGCCTTTTAAATATGAAAACAAATTTGCAATGTGCTCACGTGTAACCAAATTTGGTCAAAACTCAGTAACTTCTGTATTTATACTGAATCCTTGAGATGAAACCATTCTTAGTGTTTCATGGCTTGGAGTTACCTTACATATGAAATTCTTCAATATTCCAGTTACTAAAGCACATTGGATGGAGTCCAAAGTAGATATGTTTCATGTGCTTTAATCAGTAATACTATTATAAGTTTATCATGCACTTTTTTATTCTTTATTTTAGTTTTATTGAGGCCTTCTGTTAATCATATCCAGTTATTTTTAATGGTTAATATTTATGTAATTTAATATTTTAAATAGGATTGATTAATATTATCTGTTGTTCTGACTATTATGTTATTTACATAAATCCTCAAATGGATTGGTAACTTCATCAGTACGGATATTCTTTCTAGTGATGTCAACACATTTATGCCTCCACAGCTTGTAAAACTCTTTTTCATGTGCTACCATAAGATGGCCACAGGGAGCTATCCAAAGTGCTGGAACCTTCTTCTCTGACATTGCGAACTATTGAAGCATGTGGTTTGTCTGTTATCTCTTATTCTTCCTTTGGGACAAGTGCATCTTTTCCCGTCATGCATTTCTTCATTACATTCATTTTCAAATATGTGCCTACCCAACAAGCCTTCAAATACAACAAAAATCAAAGAGGAAAAATATAGGTCAAGACAAAGCAATATGCTATCAGTATGTAAGAGCATATCCAGTGTTATGCCTCCATAGTCCACTGTTTCTCCAGTGAAAGCAGAGATATATACTTCTTATCTTTTCTCTGAGGTCAAACTTGGCCACTGTAATTATACAGCATTTGTTTTCATTTGGTTCTTTCCATTTATGGTGTTGTAATCACTGTGTATATATATTCTTGGTTCTGCTTATTTGATTCTGCATCAGTTCATATAAGTCTTCCAATGTTTCTTTGAATTTTTAGTTGTTGCTTATTATGGTATGCTGATATTCCATTATTTTCAAGCACCACAGTTTGTTTATTTATTCCCCAATAAGTATGCATCCACTTTGTTTTCAATTCTTTGCTGTAGTCTTCGTTGTTAAGCCTATTTTCCATACCTCTTTTGACATAGGATTTGGGTTGAGTAATCTATGATGAAACCTCTGGGCAAAAATGCTTACTCTTCTAAGTGTTAGGGTCTCTTTATAGCTTTGAGAAGTGGTCTACCAGGAGCCACTTTTTGAGAAATAATATACGACAGAAGACCAAATACTACTGTTTAATAACTTCTTAGGAAGAGGATTGTTTCTCTTCCTCCTTTTGTTTTCCCATCTCCCATGTCTGCCAGATAAAACAAGGGATGTCTTCATTATTTATGGGCCACACAAGTGTAGATATTGCTTTTCAAAGCATAAAACACCCCAGACATGGTCCCCCTGCTCTGAGGTACTTGTCTAAGTAAGATATAAACCAAATGCTTAATAATCAGGGGCATTTTGGCTGAGTGCCACGAATCACAGGGCAGATGTGCTGAACAGTAAAAAGACACAGGAAGGATTTAAAAGAGGCATCTGAGCTCCAAAAAGTAGAAGGTAGTTCATGCATAGAGAATATAGCAAAAAAAACCCAAAAATCAAACAAACTACACACACTAATTTAGGAATGGGAACAGAATGAGAATAGATTTGGAAAAAGCCCAAAGGTAAACATTGAAGAAGTCTGTGGGTTATTGAAAGTGAGTTGAAATTTAAGGGAAAAAAAGAGAGAGTAGCAAAGTATGGAACAAAGTCACATTTTGGTCAGTAGCAAGAGAGAAAGTATTATCTGTGATAGTTTGAATGGGTTGGGGAGGATGGGATATGGCAACTGGGAATTATATACTGTGTCATAATTAAGTTCAGCAAACATTTATTGAACATCTATTATGTGCATCCTAGGGATTGAGGAAGTTAGAAAGAGAAATGAAATCTTGGTGTAGTCCCTTCCTCAGTGACCTTATGACAGTTGCTAAGTCAGTAAATATGAGTAATTAGGAACCTGGAAAGAAATGGTTTTAACTTCTACCTTTATTCTGGGGTTGTTTCCTCACCCTCCTGGAGAGGAGATGGCTTGGGGATGGGTGAGAGGTTGGTGAAAGGATCCTCAAAATAATAGATGAAAATAAAGCAAAAATGACAGCAAGATCCTTCTAAATGCTGTAAGCTGTAAAATAGCATCCTTAGTGTATTTATTTGAAAGTGGTTGACTTGGTAGAACTAAAAGATACGCAGAATCAGCACTTGTCTTAGTAGAAATAAAATCATATGTCAAGTGTATCTCTATAACCTCATGCTTGTCCAATGATTGTCTAAGTCCTCCCTGACCCTTTGCCCTTAGAGTTGCTTTCAATCAAATGAATAGCTTTGAAAAGTGTTGTCATGCTGTGCTTTAAAAGCAGGTCTCATCCTTAATAATAGCGTTGGGGCAAAAATAATTACCATATTTATTAGCATGTTTTCCTTCTCTCATGTTACATACACAATTTTTTTCCTTCTCCCTTCAAAAAACAGCAGCTACAGCTGCCCAAAGCTAATCCTTGGAGGGTTTAAGGGCATCAATTAATTTCACAGCTGATTCCTTCATTAGGGAGTGCACTTTACAGGAGGCACTTTGTCTTTACCAAGACAAAATGTTAAAGGGGCAGCGGGCGCCCCGGGTTGTTTTCCACTGAGCGAGATTGAAAAAGGGGAAAGCTAGCAGCCCCTCACTTCTCCCATCCAGGCTTTCTCCCCTTCCAGTTCTCCTTTTCCATACTCTTGTCCTTTTTCTGTTTTTGCTGTTTGTGTTGCACCTAGCTAGCAAAGATGAGGCACTTGTTGGCGCTCTCTTGCAAGAAGCAACCTGGAGTAATTCCTGGGACTGCCAGACAAGCTTAGTCCTTCTTTCCTTGGACAGAGAATTGCCTTAAACCTGAAACTGAGAGAGCAACAGAAAAACTAAGGAAAAAGTAATAGCAAATCAATTAAAAATGGTTTTGTATTTAGGATTTGTTTTCTAAACCCAGTCATAAACATCCCGTAATTCCTTGCCTGAACATGTTTTTCTTGAAGTCGAGGGTGGTAAAAGACCACAAGGCAGATGCTTGCATAATTCTCTCCCACATCCTTCTTACCTTAGAGGGAAAGCATCATGGCTTATGCAAGCAAATATAGTGTATCAGATGGTATATATAATTATATACTATTTATGTATGGTTTTATTATTTCATAACACTGGGAAACAGTGATAGTCTAGGTGTTCCTTAGACCACAGCTGCCTGTTTCACAGCTCTCAATATTTTGACTCCACTGAGATGTTGGCTTTCTTGTTGACTTCAATTAAGATTCTTCAAGTCTGGAGTTCCTGAGTGGTATTGAGGGTAACTGAGAAGTCTCTGTTTTCCATCAGTGTATCTGAGTGGGTACAGGGCTGCTATGTTTGGCACAGGCCTACTTGCTCTGTACCAGAAGCAGGAAAAGTTATTTTGTCCCCTGACCTCCTTGACAAAATCAATTGGCTGAAGTGATGTTGGCAGAGTCCTAAAAGAGTATAAATACAGATGGATATTTGATGGCAGTTGGTTCTCTAAGACCGCTCAGTTTTTCTAATTATAACTCTTTATGACCGTTCTGTAGAAATTTTGTTTCAAGTGCACGTCTGAAATTATATGGCGAAATCAAGTCTGAGGGAGGTTAAGGTCAGACAAAAACGAAATGCTGGAGCAGAAATACTGGCCACTCTTGATAATGGGGTTCATTTGTATGCAGGGAATTTATTCTATTCAAATGGGCACCCATCACTTCAATATTCCTTCCTGCTTCTGGGTCTCTGAGTGACAATCTCCTAAAAGGTCAGTGTGTAGCAGATGATTAAAAAGGACAAATATTCTAGGCAGCGATATAAATTACCTCCTGAGCAGCAGTGAAGCTTGCTGGAGGTGGTCTCTAGCGCCTCAGAGACATCTCAATGAGCTCTAATTGAAACAAATATGTGTAAGGGGAAGGAAAAAAAATACACTTTGTTGATTCCATCAATGTTAGAGGCTATATCTGAACTTGGTCCTGTTGGGTTTTCCCTTCAGGTGCTACAGAAACCCATGGTGACTTCAGAAGTAGTTTGCTTTATCCTCATGAATTAGACATCTGGGGAGGTGGGGCTGGCAGGAGACAGGACAAGTTAAAAGCTGCTCTTCCTGTGTATTTTGTTCTATGGATCACTTTGTCAAAGACCAACGGGATACTGACTTCTGATCAATTACGCTGGACTCCTCAAGAAAGAAGACAGTTACCTAACAATATTCATTAAAACCAGTGGACCATTTTTTCCTCTCCAGGAAATAATGTCTCCTCAGTAAAATGTTTTCCTTCAGGCAACAGGCAAAAACTTTTTTTTTAAAAGGAGAAAGAAAAAGAAAAAAAAATCCGTTATGTAATGTCTTGCCTATTTAAAGGTATGCCTGTGCTTTTCAGAGTTGTGCTTTATTTCTGTTGGAAGTAAATGTGGCAGCTAGTAGTATAGTGGACAGGGTACTTGCCTTCAATTTGACTCCTTCAGATACTTACTAGCTATGTGACCTGGGGCATTTAATTAACCTTTCTCAGTCTTAGTTTCCTTATTTGCAAAATAGGAATAATTAGGGCGCCTATCCTACAGGATTGTTATAAGGATCAACACAAGTAAAGCATTTTCTAATCTAGAAATTGTCTACCATATGTTTTCTTCATTTTTTCACTCAAACTTTTTATTTTTTTGTTTTGTTTTGTTTACTGTTGTCTCTGGAGTCATTTGTTTTCTTTTTTAGCCCATTCTAATTTTTGGGGAGTTCAATCCTTAGGCAAATCTTACTACTGTCTCTTTTGAGATACTATTCTCCTTCCCATTTTTTTCTCCCTAGTAATTCTTTTTTTTTTTTGTCACTCATTTCATTTCTTCCAATGATTCTTCTAGTTCTTATGGCCAGAGCATTCTTTTCTCTAAGCTTTTCTTGGACTTTTTGTAGATTTACTATCTTGTGGGTTTATTCATTGGGCTACTCTCTGTCTTTATTATGCTCAGTATTTATTGTTGGTCCATTGCAATGCTGGGCATTAGTCTGGCTCTGCATGCTACTGTGGAACCGGCTTTCTTTGCATATTGCCTTCCACCTACCCAAACTTATCTCCACTCTGTGCTTCTGCGGGATACTGATGTTCCTTATACAGTCCTAGACTGAATGGAGAGATTTATAACTGATTCTCCGGTGTTCATCATCATCATCATCATCATCATCATCTTAGATAACATTTTTATAGTGCTTAATATGTGCCAAGCACAGTGCTAGTTGCTTTACAAACATTATCTCATTTGATCCTTACAATAACCCTGGGGGGTAGGTGTTATTCTTATCTCCATTTAACAGATGAGGAAATTGAGGCAAACAGAGAATAAGTGGCTTGCTCAGGATCACACAGCTAGTAACTGTATTGGCCAGATTTGAACTCAGGTCTTCCTGTCTGCAAGCTTGGCACTCTATCCATTGTACTACCTAGCTGGTGTGAATTTTTACAGCTTTACTGGAATGTTTGTGAGATATGTGGATTCCTCTAGGTCCTAACACACTGCCATTTTCCCCAAAATTAAAGTGCTATATAAATGCTAGCTATTTGTACCCACCTGCTAGCCTAGGGTAGAAGCAAATATTTCTTTCCCTCTTATGCAAAGTGTGTACTTGAACTACACTTCCTGCATACAACTCTTTGCAATTTTTCAAAGTGACTTTCTGAAGAAGCATTTCCATCCTTGCTGGCATATCTATATCCATCTACTTCTGTGGTATATAGGCCTTTTAAAAATGAGAGAACTATGTAGCAGCAAGCCACAACCAGGGGCAGCAGCAAATGGATTTTATACCGAAGGAAAAGAGAGAAGGTGTAGAAAGAGATGTTGTTTATGTCCCCTCGTGTCAGAACCTAGAAAGAAGCATCTCCCCTCAATTCCTTCTCAGGAGATCAAGTAACCCACTTGTCCTTCCCTCCTCCAGTCCTCCCAGGATCCTCCCTTGTCATCCTGGTGAACGAATTTATCACTAAGGAGAGCAAACATCTGGTTTAAATAGCTGAAGCCATCCATGATACAAGCTACCTGCTGAAAAAGCTCTAGCTTAATCCACACTGCCTCAAACACCTTCCTCTAACCCTCCCCCACTCCTCATCCTCCAGGCCAGAACCAGGACCTTTCACAATGATAACCTGCCTACTGCTGGGACTATATAATGGTTTTGCCAAGGTAGAGAGACAGTAACATGCAGGCTCATTTGTCACTCGTAACCCACAGCAGGCTGAGGACCTCTGTCTCCAGAGACAGAGCATTGGTGAGTCTCCCTTTGTCTCTGTGTATTTGATATGCCCTTGTCCGTGTGGCAACTGTGATTTTGTATCTTGCCTGACAGATTTCTCCAAGCAAGAAGGTACATGCTGTGCATGCTAGCCACAGTAATATGGGTGCTTAGAGGGAAATCATTGGAGCTAACTGTTAGGAAATAGGAATACCTACTGACTGGGTCCAGAAGCTGTAATCAGCCTAGAAAGATATTTAATGTCAAGATGATCACAACCTGAAATATTGGGATCACATTTTATATTGTTTGGCAAGCTTATTCTGGGAGATGAAATTGTTTGATTCCAGAGTAAAACTGAAAAAGGCATGCTGCTTGATAACAAATTAGTTGATTAAATGTTCACGTGGAATTCCTAGGCTAATGTGTGCTTTGAATAGAATATGCAGCTAGCTATAGCCTATGGTTTGCAGATATGTGGAAGAGAAATGAGGATCCTGGACTATGGCAAAATTAAATCATTTATTTTGTGATTTAGATAACAAAGACATACCTTTCCCAGGCTATGTCTCCTTCTCTTGGGCATTGCCCGTGATTTTACTGAAGAGTTGACATTCATGCAGTTCTTTCACACATATATGTCTCTCTCCATAAATGTGTGTGTGAGCATATATGCACACATATACACATATGTATATATCTATACATATGTCTATATATGTGCATATACTATGCATGCATATATATTTCTGTTAATAAATATAAATTTCTGTGTAGAGTATTGCTGCATTGTCTTTGTAGTAGTCATAAGTTTCTTATTTCTGTGTTGTAGCAATTTTTGCTGTTGTTGTTCAGTCATTTTTAGTCGTGTCTAACTCTTCTTGACTCCCATTTGGCTACATGTGAAATGTTTTAGCCTCTCATGCTATTTATTGATCATGTAGTAGTCACATTAGCTGTTTTTCCAATAGGAATTTTTTTCATTCTTTGTATTTGTTTCTGCAGTGCTCCGTAGAACACCTGACACATAGTGGGTTCTGGTTAAATATTGATTGATTGATTGATTTCAATGGGAGGAACATTAGGGAAATGAACTCACATTAGCACTTTTTCCACAAAATTAAGATTTGTATTTTCATGTTGATTATATTCTTAAATTATTTTAGCAAGTTACATTGAACATACATACCACTTCACAAAAATCTGATCAGGAGAACTTTTGTTAGGAAATGCTAAGGTAGTGGAGTTTTGAAATGATCCAACCACTCTGGAGAGCAATTTGGAACTATGGCCAAAGGGCTACAAAATGTGCATACCCTTTGACCCAGCAATGCCACTTCTAGGTCTGTATCCCAAAGAGATCATAAAAATAGGAAAAGGACCTACATGTATAAAAATATTTATAGCAGCTCTTTTTGTGGTGGCAAAGAATTGGAAATTGAGTGGATGCCCATTAATTGGGGAATGACTGAACAAGTTGTGGTATATGAATGTAATGGAATACTATTGTGCTATAAGAAATGATGAGCAGGCAGACTTCAAAAAACCTGGAGAGACTTACATGAACTGATGCAGCGTAAAATGAGCAGAACCAGGGGACCATTATGCACAGTAATAGCCACACGGTGGGATGACTGACTCTGATAGATCTGGCTCTTTGCAGCAATGCAAGAATCTAAGACAACTCCAAAAGATTCATGATGGAAATTGCTATCCACACCCAGAGAAAGAACTTTGGAGTCTGAATGCTGGATGGAAGCACACTATTTACTCTCTTTATCCTTTGTTGTTTTGTTTTATTGCTTCATTCTTGTGGTTCATCCCATTAGTTCTAATTGTTCTTTATCATGACTAATGTGAAAATATGCTCAACGTGAATGTCTATGTAGTGCCTATATCAGGTCATATGCTGTCTTGGGGCAGAAGAAGTGGGAGGGGGAGAAAATTTAAAATTCAAAATCTTATGGAAGTGAATGCTGAAAACTAAAAATAAATTAATCAGCAAAGCAAAAAAAAAAAAACAAAAAACAAAAAGAAAGAAAGAAAAAAAATGCTAAGGTATAATTAGTGGGACAAGCCTGATGTCAGTTTGTCTCTTTAGCCTTTTGCACCAAGGCACCAGCAGTTGCATTCTTATGTCAGAATATGTACTTCTTAAAAGTGATTATCTTAGAATAAAACTAAAGGATAATATGCTGCTTGAATAGAGATCAGGACTATGGGAATATTTTTTGATGGGCATATTCCAAGAGATGAACTTTTTTTAATGGATGATGACTATTAATAATAGTTATTTCATGTGAACTCTAACCAATTCCATTGAATAAGTAAAACTGATCTTAAACTTTTCAATGATGACTACTAAAATATTCTCCAAGACCCTTCTTTTTCTTCCCTACCAGATGAAACTTTGGTGTTTTTTTAAAATCTTTTTCCCTCCATTTCTACCCAGAGCTGTAGTACTTTAGAGTGTTTTGTGAATAGCAGAGATTGCATATAAATTACTGTTCTATATTAATATTCAGGCTGACCAGTCATGGACAGTTTGGCTTTAAAAAAAATAGTCCATATGAGTGTTTCCCTCTCCTTCTTAAGCTGACTAAGGGAAACCTGAGTTCAAGTCCCATTTCACTCTTTTTATCTCAATTTTCTCATCTGTGAAATGAGGAGAGAGGGGTTGGACTTAATAGACTTCTTAAGGTGCCTTCCAGCTCTAAATCCATGATTATATTAATTTCTCATCACAATGGTCAACCTAGTAGTGACAGTGACAAAGCCAATGTTTCCCCATCTTCTCTTACCCTGAGCAGCCAGAGCAACATCTCACCCTTCTGAAATGCTGAGAATAGGAGGAAGAGTTTATTTCTAGGCTTTTGGGACACCTTCTTTTACACTCCTGGAGTAACACCTCATGTATGGACAACTATGTCTGAACCTAGCAGAATCCTGAAAGACATTAAAAATGCGTTGGGAAAAACAAAAATAAACTCCGTGAAGTCTTTACATTAAAGTGGTTTGGATATTTTATTTATAGCTATAAATGGGACCTCCTGTATTTTAAGCCAGAAGCAAATTAGTAGCATGGTGAATTTTGTTATAGGCAATGTATTGGTAGGTAGAAAAAATGACTGACAAGGAACAGGCCTCCATTGTACAAGATGCTGCTCTAGGAGCTAGGGATACAATTTTCAAAACGAATGAAGTTTCTGTCTCATGTTGTTTGTGTTCTATGGAGCAAGATGGATATGGCATAAAGGAAAGAAAGATGTCCAAATTGCTCTAGGAAAAATCAAGGTGATTCTTGTGTTGTTGATTCCAGTAGAATACAAACTTCTTGAAGACAGGAACTATTTTGTTTCTGTCTTTGTGTTCATGATATCTTTCATGTAGTAGGAGGTAGCAGGTGTGGCGCAAAGGATAGAGTGCTGAGCCTGGAGTCAGGTAGACCTTAGTGCAAATCTGGTCTGTGACACAGGGCAAGTCACCTAACCACTGTTTGCCTCAGTTTACACCAACTGCCTTGCAAAGTTGTTATGAGCATGAAATGAGATAAAATGGAAAAAATGCTTAGCATAGTACCTGGCATATATACTGGTATTATATATGCTTATTCCTTTCCTTTCCCAAGTGCTTAACATTTTTTAAGTGGAGTGAAGGGAACACTTTCAGCTGAGGGGTCTGAAGAACTTTCTTGGAACCTGAGCTGAACCTTGAAGGAATGAAAGATTCTGAAGTACAGAGACGAGAAAGAAAGTTCATTTCCGGACGTGTCAGTCACACTGAATGGGGGCAGGAGACAGTATATAGTGATGAGTAAAAGGTACAGATAGTTTTGCAGCTTATCTGGAACAGAGTTTGTAAAGTAATATAAAATGAGGGAGGACAGTTAGATTGAATTCAGGTTCTAGTGACATCCATAAAATTAAAGAAGTTGAAGTGAGGAGCTGGTTTGGGGTAAGACGATGATTTCAGTTTTGTATATGTTGAATTTGAGGGGCAGATAGGACAGCCAGGAAGAGATGTGTAAAAGACAATGAGAAATGAGGGTCTGAGAGATTAGAACTGGATCTATTGATCTGAAAATCATGACTAGAAGTGAGTGCTGAAGCAATGGGAACAGCTGAAATCACCACAGGGAGAGGGTAGAGAAAGATGACAAGTGAGCGTAGCATAGCATCTCACAGACCATCCATGCATAGGAAGTTTAAGATGAAGAACGATCCAATGAAATAGAGAGATAGTGATCTGGTGGCCACGAAGAGAATAAGGAGAGAGCAGGGCTGTGAAATCTAAGAGAAGAGAATGTTTGAGAAAGAAAAGGTTGTAAAATGGTGTTGAAAGTTCAGGAAGAATAAGAGAATACTTACAAACAAGACTTCACTTTTGTGTATTTTTAAAAAATCCTTCATTGATGCTTTTAAAATGTTGCATGGTTATCACTGCCCTCCAGTTCTTCCCTATTATTCCCCATTTCCCAAATAAAAACTTCTCTTATAACAGAATTTAAAAAAAACAACAGTTTATTTAACAATTAAGGGGTCCTACGTGGCCTTTGGTAGAGAAAGGAAAGAGATGGAAAAGTGATAAGAATTGGACATGAACTCAAAAAACATAGCTGTTATGTATTATTGTACAATATCTCTATACACCTCACTTGACCTTGTGAGCCGGGGTATCATAATTATTTGTTTTTTATGTAAGCTGCTTATAAGTGGGAATTGTTTCATTCTTTGTATTCTTATCTCAAGTGCCTAGCACAATTCCTGGTAAATAATAGGCACTTCATAAATAAATACTTGATTAATTAATGGTGACCAAGTGAAGATTAAAATCCCTCTCTTGTATTAAAATGTCAGCAAAGTATAAAATACATTTCAGATATGTTTGTTAACATACAAGGTATTTAAAATTTAAAAGAAAATAATTTTGTTGTTGAAGAAGGTAAATACTCAGCTGAAGAAAACTCAGTTTTCCAGAATGACCCCTTTGGCAGGCTGAAGCCTATGGACCCCTTCTAAGAATAATGTTTTTAAATGTATAGATTGAAATATGGACTATGACAAAAGGAATAAATTATATTGAAATACAATCATCAAAATCTGTTTTTAAAAGTTCACAGATCCCAGGTTAGTTAAGAATCCTTAATCATAAGAAAGCCCTCTTCCATTTATATTCTGTACTGGACATCTTCCATGACCATGAAAAACCACCTTTGGTGAGCATAGGTCCTTCTGGTTTAAGACTTATTTAATAGGTTTAGCTAGAAGGTCATCAGACAATATTGTCTTGTTGCACCTCTGAGTCTTGTATCATTTTAATATGGATGAGAGATACCTTATTGGAAAACATTTGAGATGGTACTTTGCTGTTATAAAACAAATAATTTTTTTTGACTTTGGGCCGTAAACATGGCAAAAGCTTGTCTATTCTGAAACTTTCAGTCAATTAGGTGACTGAAAAAATGGAATCTATAATAGAATATAGTATGAGGAAAGCCTGCCCTTCTCATACCTTCATCAAGGATGCTTTCAATACTGATGTAAATTATTCTCATCATGATTTTGCAGCAATGAAAAATGTAAGTATATAGATTTGCAATCATTGTTATTTTCTCAATTGCCTTTTTTGGGTAGTGATTGATTTTTTTTTTGATTGCCCTTGATTTTGTTTTCCTAGCATTATTATCTTCCCCTTTATCAGATAGCTTGAGAATTGATCCACTTTCCTCAAAATTGTTTTGTCCAGTACCAATCTCCAACATGTATAATTGTACAAGCTCAGCTATTCTTTGCATCTCTTTTTTGCTTTAGGGCTATTTCTCCTGACTGATATGACATTGGGTTATGGTTCTAGAGTCAAGTATAATGACTTTGTTGTCATTGATGAAAATCGTTTGGTATTAGCCATCTTTACAGAGCTTATCCATTTTTCATCTGCCATACTCCCACTTTCCTCCTTTTTTTTTTTTAAGTGAGGCAATTGGGGTTAAGTGACTTGCCCAAGGTCACACAGCTAGTACATGTCAAGTGTTTGGTCTGAGGCTGGATTTGAACTCAGGTCTGCCTGACTTCAGGGTCGGTGCTCTATCCACTGTGCCACCTAGCTGCCCCCTACTTTCCTTCTTAAAATACACTCAGGGTACTCTAGCTTAGACCTCTAGCTAGACCTCTCACCAAGCTTTCTGTATTTTTCTTTTTTTCCTATATCACTGTTCACTGTTTATAAGTTAACACTGTTCAGAATATCCTACCACATCCCTCTGAGATTTTCCAAACTCATTTGTATTCTAAACCAGATTTGCCCTTATCTGCCAAATCTCTCCGCTTGGTAAGGAGATGGTATTTTGCGGTCTCTTTGATGTCTCTGTTGTGGCAATTGATTTATATTAATTAGAAATGTTGGCAGTCTGTGTCAATGTCTATTCATAGATTCATTTTTCACCTTGGTGCACATTAACTGCTCTTTTGAATAGGTCAAGTGGAAGTAGTTTTAATTGCACATCATATTCTCATCTTTATTCTGTTTTGTTCTTTGCTTAACAAGTTGGTGGTCTGGTTGTAGATAGATAGCTGATTTTAAAATGACTCTTACATTGGGAATCTGTATTTTCTTATTTCTTAAAAATATAAGCAAATATACACAGATAGACTCAGTTTGTTTCTAAGAGCTAGCCAATCAACAGTATGTTATAATCTGGAAAATGGGTTTTTCCTCTCCATTTTTTTCTTATATGAATTATTAGGTCAATCTCTTGAATAATCATGGATGCCACCAAGGAGATTTTAAGGTGTTCAGGGGCTTGGTGGAATCATCATAATAATGTCTTCATACCTACCCCCTCTAAAGACCTCTTCTTATGTTTAGACACTTTGTAAGACATAATGCCATGATATTGGCAAAGATCTTTAGCAAGCATATATCCTTCTGTATTATGCCTCAATTGATAGCAGTATCAGAATGTCATCAAGCCATCTCTGTGATTTCATTTTTCAGAGAATCTTATGCAGTCTTAACATATATGTGACACTCTTTGTTGGAGAAGAGCCTTTGAGGTTGTGTTTTGTTTTACTGTGCCAAATGCTCTCATCAGATGTTGTTTTGTAATTAATAAACAATTAACTCAGTCAGATGCTGTATTACTAGTGCCTATTAGTCTTTTAGAAAAATCATTTCCTTTTTCATATTTACTTAAAGATACCCTTGGTATGTGGCTTGATCATGCTTATAAAAGCTTTATTATGATGACAGTATATATAATACATACATAATTTTGTGATGGGATTTTCTCCTTATCATGTCCAGTATCTCCTGGGTCTTTTGAAAGAAAAAAATCATGTTACTGTAAAACTTCTGGATAGTTGGTCTATGCACCTTTAAGATACTTTCATTTCTTATGCCTGTCATATTTTCTAATACATTTTTCACTCACTTCCCCATGCTCATCTTTTGCATTGAAATAACTAAATACTGAAATACGTTAATTTAATTTAAAGGATCTAATCAAGTTCTTCATAGAATTTCTCTGCTTATTCATCCAGCGCAGCTAGGTGGTGCGGTGGATAAAGTGCTGGGTTTAAATCCGGCCTCAGATATTTACACCTGTGTGAGGGGTGGACAAGTCACGTAACCCTGTTTGCCTCAGTTTCCTCATCTGTAAAATGAGCTGGAGAAGGAAATGGCAAACAACTCCAATATCTTTGCCAAGAAAACCCCCAAATGAGGTCACAAAGAGTTGGACATGACTGAAATGAATGAACAACAACCTATTCATCCTCTGCAATAGATGTTGGCACAAAAGCTGTAATTATGTTCATGGTTGTCTTTCTGAGTACTTTAATACAAGATAACCAAGGGTCCTATCAAATGATGCTTCTTATTGTCTTTATATGGGTGATAAATCCAACTTCTATACTCTTTTGTTTGCCACTCAAAGGAAAACCTGTGTGCCATCCTCCTATTCAACTATAACTCCCTTTTATCTCATTTTTCAGTTTGATTTATAGTGAGAATGTTAAGATAGATAGTTCAGTTCTTCCATTAGTATACCCACGTTTTCAGTCCCTGGTACAGGCCCTCATCATCTCATGCCTGGACTACTGCAACAGCCTTCTTCTCGGCCTCCTTCATTAAGTCCCTCCTGAACTCAATTGTCAAATTAAACTCCCTAAAGCTCAGGTGGTTCTCTATTACCTCTAAGATAAAACGCAAAATCTTCTATTTGGCTTTTAAAGCTCTTCACAATCTTGCCTATTCTTACCTTTCTAGTCTTCTTCTTTCTTTCTTTCTTTCTTTCTTTCTTTCTTTCTTTCTTTCTTTCTTATTATTATGGTTTTTTTTGCATTTTAATCCCTTCTGCATACTCTTCTATCCAGTGATGCTGGTCTTCTTACTGTTCCTTGCACAAGACCGTTTACCTCCTGACTCTTTGCCTTTTTATTCACTACCTCTCATGCCTCCTGGCTTCCCCAGCTTTCTTCAAGTTTAAATTCAAACCCCACCTTCTGCAAAAGCCCTTTCCAGGTTCCCCTAATTGTGATTGACTTTCCTATGAGATGACCTCCAATTATGTGTGTATACATATGTATACATACACACACACACACACACACATATATATGTATGTGTATGTGTATATACACAAAAAGAGGCAAAAGACAGTCCCTGCCCTCAAGGAGATTACAATTTATAAACACCAGGATTGATCCTATTACTTTTTTACAATCTTTGAAGCTTATCATGGGTGTCTTCAGTCTCTCTGTTCTTTTTCCTTTTATTTCACCTAGGTTTCTGGTACCCTCCAATTGGTTTTCTTCTCCTTATCAAAACCTACTCTTGTTCTGAAATTCATTCACTCCAAACTAGTTTCCATCATATTTTCAGACATTATTGTCACCCCTTTCAGGAGGTTTTCAAACTCTCTTTTTCTATAATTGTAGCCCATGAAAACATTCAGGGGTAGGGAACCTGCGGCCTCGAGGCCACATGAGGCCCTCTAGGTCCTCAAGTGTGGAAAGGGCTACATGTGGCCTTGAGCCCTCAGGTTCCCCACTTCTGGCATAGATAGTGTGGTGGAAAGTATATTAGACCCAAGTTGGATCACCTGTGTTGGGTTGCCGACTCTTCCTCTGGTGGAAACATGAACTACTATTATATTACTTTAAAGTTTTACCATTTGACTTTCTCACAACAACCCCATACTTGGTAATTTAAAGCAATATTTATCCCCATTTTACAGATGAAGGAACTGAGGATGAGTTTTAGTAACTTGACCCTGTCAAAAGACAAGTACTGGAGCTGAGACTTATATTGAAGTCTTACAATGCATCTTTTTAAGTTATCTTGGACAACTTCTTAGGACCAAACTAATCTTCTGCTTATCTGTAAAATGAAAGGTTGAGAGTGGTGAGTTCTATGTGTCTTAAAACTCTAAATTTTTTTTTTTAAAATAGCTTACAGAAGTGATAAGTTTTATATAACAACGTTCCCCCTTTGCACAATTTTTCATCCCAAAAGATGCCTTAACTTACACATTCAAGCAAAAAGAGAACCTTTCTAGACATTTTCTGGCATAAATAGCCGGGTGCTTAAAAGTTCATAACCATATTTTATTGCCACTGTAACCCAAGGGGGAATATTTCCAGTGTTGCAGGGTTTTAATATTATCAGAAGTGTTTTTCTCACTACTGATTTCTTTTCCCCAAACAGAAAAAATGACAGAGCATCTAAAGAAAAAGAAAGGGAAACTGAAGTCTTTGAACTTTGGTGTTTTTGAAAAGACACAGGTTTCATCTGGGTTTCCAGCAAATAATCAGTTCATTACTCCCAGCCCCACAGCTAACTCACTGTTCTCCTTCCCCACCCCCCAGATCCCACCCAGAGCTAATCAGCATAGTTCTAAAGCAGGCTGTCAATGCCATCACAGCCTTGCTTAGTGAGTGCAATGAAGGATTACTGCTGGAGAGCTGGAAAGTTCACATCTTAGTTTCAGAATGCAAAAATCAATGCTAATGTCAATGAAATCATCACGTAATTGCAGCTGTCCCTGTTTGGCTCCAGCTGAATGGAGATGGTGCTGATGAATGTGACATTTCTTCTTCATATCGTTTGCTTCGAGTCCATCACAGACAATCGATAGCCTGTAGAAACCCCTGCCTAGTATATGTGAGAATGAACATGACTATTACTATTCAGGTAGGCTTTAAAATCATAGTCCATAAAATTCAAAAAGAAATAATTGTCCATCTTAGAAATCCTCTCCATCTTTCATAATGATGAAGGGGATGGTGATACATTTTATATGGCACTGTCAATAAATATCTATTAAGCATCTATTATGTGCCAAGCACAGTGCTAAGTGTTGGGTATACAAAGAAAGGCAAAAGATAGTTTCTGCTTTCAAGAGGCTCACAATCTAACCAGGGAGACAACATGTAGAAAAAATCTCAACTATATATGAACAAGATATAGCCAAATAAATTGGAGATAATCGATAGAGGCAAGGCACTAGCATTAAGGGGAATTAGGAAAGGCTGCATGTACTAAGTGGGATTTTAGCTGAGATTTGAAGGAAACCAGGAGGCAGAGATGTGGAGGGAGAGCATTCCAGGCATGAGGGAAAGCCAGTGAAAATTCCCAGAGCTGGGAAATGGAGTATTTTGTGCAAGAAGCAGCAAAGAGGCCAGTGTCAGTGGATGCCAGATTGCTGGGGTTAATAAAGGTTATGAAGCTTGGAAAGGTGTGGGGAGGGAAGGTTAAGAAGGGCTTTGCATACCAAACAGATGATTTTCTATTTGATCCTGGGGGCGGGGTGATAGGTAGCCAATGGAGAATTTTTTAATCCTTTTTCAGTCACACCAACTCTGTTGCTTTGCTTTTTCTAAAAGGCACTTCCAACTAACACTTTCCTGACTCTTTTCAACATGCACAGCAAAGCCATGTTGCCAGGTCCACGTTGCCACCCACCTCCTTTGCCTCTCTGCGCCCCTCAACTCCTATCCTTTAGCAAACGAACTACTCGGTTGCTAAATGGGACTTCCCCCAGTCTCTTGGAACTAGAAGTGTATAAAAGTTAATCTTGCTGCTCCTTTGGAATATGAACTACATGGAGATCATTGTTATTCCTTAGTCTCCTTCATGCACACTGTAATCCAGACAAACTGGTCTCACTGTTCCTCAAACCCAGCACTCTGTCTTCTAGCTCTTTGCATAGGTGTGTATGGAATGTTCACCCTAGCCTTTCAACACCCCTGGCTTCTTTCAAAGCTCGGGTCAAGTGGCAGCTCCCTCCCCTCCACACAATGTTCATGCTTTCCCTGCTAAATTCCTTTGTATTTATTTTTTAATTTAATATATTTTATTTTTTCCAAATTACATGTTAAGACAGTTTTTAAACATTTCTTTTAAGTTTTGAGTTCCCAAATTCTATCCCTCTCTCCTCCTTTAAGACAGTAAATAATTAGATATAGGTCATAGATATGCAATCATGTAAAACATTCCCACACTGGTCATTCTGTTCAAGAAGACCTGAATAAAAGAAAAAAAATGAAAGAAAGAAAGAGAAAGTAGCATGCTTCAGTCTGTATTCAAACAATATCAGTTCTTTCTCTGGAGGCAGGTAGTATGCTTCATTAGTCCTTTGGGATTGTGTTAGATCATTGTATTGCTGAGAAGAGCTAAGTCATTCACAATTCTTGTCTCACAATACTGCTATTACTGTGTACAACGTTCTCCTGTTACTGTTCACTTCACTTTACCTCAGTTCATGTAAGTCCTTTGTATTTATTTTGCATAGACACATTATATGAATATATGTAGTCTGTATCTATAGAATGTAAGCTCATTGAAGACAGAGGTTATTTCATTACTGTATTTGAATCCCCAATCTAACACAGTGACTGACAGGTAGTAGACACTTATTAAATGCTTTTCTGTTTGAGTGAGGAGGAGGTGATAGAGAGAAAAGCCTTCCAGGGACTCTTTCCTTTGCCCCCCTTCTCAGATCCTCCAGTATTTGCCATACAGTTTCTATTCTCCTTTGCTGCCACCCCAAAATCATGTCCTGGCTTGCCTATTCTCATGTCAGCCTCAGATCCTCTCACCTCCTTAGAATCAACAGTTCTGAGAGTCAACTTACCCTGAACTATTCAACATAACCCAGGCCAGAGTACATGGTACTTGAGTTCTGGGGTTCATCATCTAAATCCAATTCACTTGCATATTATGGCATCACTTCCCTGATGTCACGATCCTCTTCGAGAATGAAGGATAAACATCAACCTCTATGAGTAGAGAAGGAGCTGACCACTAGGGACCAAGCTTCCAGTGGGGCAACATGTCTGTCTGTCTTTCTTTCTTTCTTTCTTTCTTTCTTTCTTTCTTTCTTTCTTTCT